>NC_057795.1:612556211-612901763 GCF_018294505.1 Triticum aestivum | reverse complement strand
AGATTGGATCTGAGGGGGCCGCCCCCCTCTCCCTTGCCCCTATATATATGTGGGGGTGGAGGGCAGCCGCACCCAAGTTCTGGCGCAGCCCTCCCCCTCTCCCAAGTCCTCCTCCTCTCCCGCGGTGCTTGGCGAAGCCCTGCAGGATTGCCACGCTCCTCCACCACCACCACGCCGTCGTGCTGCTGGTGGACGGAGTCTTCCCCAACCTCTCCCTCTCTCCTTGCTGGAACAAGGCATGGGAGACGTCACCGGGATGCATGTGTGTTGAACGCGGAGGTGCCGTCCGTTCGGCACTAGGATCATCGGTGATTTGGATCACGACGAGTACGACTCCATCAACCCCGTTCACTTGAACACTTCCGCTAGCGATCTACAAGGGTATGTAGATGCACCCCCCTTGTCCTCGTTGCTAGATTACTCCATAGATTGATCTTGGTGATGCATAGAATTTTTTTATTTCTGCTACGATCCCCAACAGGCAGGCAATGAGGAGCCCGAGCGCGTGGGCTGGAGGAGTACGGCGATGTCGTCTACGAGCTTCTTAACAACGGCAAACTTGTTGGTGGTGGCAATGATAATCTGGTCCAACTGAGAGTCGTAGCTGGCGTCGACGGCGCCCATCCACCAGCCGGTCGCCAACACCATCTGGAGACGGTCCTCGGTGCCATGCTGCAGGCCGGCGTCATGGACCGTTTGGCACAACCGCTGGCCGCTCGCGCGCATCACCGCATGGGTCTGGAGTGAGCACTTTTTCGCTTAGTGTAGGTGCTTAGGCAAATGATAGGTGCGTATGATGTGATAGATGCATTGGAATGGAGGGGCGCCTTTATATGAGTGCAAACTGCATTGCATTCACATCGTGCTGCCTCTTTTCCTTGTCCTCCTCCCATTACTTCCCTCATGCATTCATGATGCTAATTGAAGGAGGATGCATAATTGGCCATTCAACATTTCGGGAACTGCTACCCTCTCCCTCGTCTGCATTAAAGCCGTATCAGGAACTACGCCGCCCACTGCACGCCCGACTGAACATGCCTCCTCGCCTCCATCTATGCTTAATTACTAAATTTTTGTTGCAAAAATTAGATACTGCTAGTGATTTTTAGCTTCATATTTTGACAAATCGCAGTGTTACAAGGTTGACAAATGGCAATGTTACTAGACCAACAAATGTCAATCTTTCCAGTTTGACAAATGGCAACATACCCAATAAGACAGATGCAAATCTTACCAAATTGTTTGTAAAGTGGTTGCACACGGGTCATCAAAAACAACCGTATGCATTGAAGAGATGCACAAATCCTGCTCTCACTTTGCATACGGGTGTTCTTTCTAAAACGTTTGCGATCAAGAGCCATTAAAACCTATATCCATTAAAACCAAGACACGTGGCGTCACGTGAATGGTTAAATTTGAATTATACACATAATGCATTGAGAAACTCAATTAATGCATAAAAATGTCCAAACAAATCCCGAAAAATCCAAAAATTTGACATAACACTGCTGTTGTTCTATGTTGACACGAGAATTTTTTTCAAAGCAATAAGAGGCAATGGATATCGTTTTGTCCCCAAAGGTGGGACCTTCCCTACCGAAACCATCAGGCTTGTTGTGAGAAGCTCTGGTTTGTGAGAAGCATATCCCCAAACCTGCTCCAAATGGGACAATTTTTTTACCACGACATGTTGATGCCGCTCCATGATAGCATGCATGCCAAGTTTCATGAATTTCAGACAAGCTTTGGATTTATACTAGAATTTAAAAACCAGGTATCTCAATGTTTGCGGCCGAGTGATAGTGGAAGGGTGTTTGACGACATTCATTCTCATTTCTTGCATGGGACCTAATTAAGCATGCAACCAAGCACACAGATTTGAATTTTCAACAAATTTATATGCATTAGAGCATATGTGTGCATGTATAGTTCAAATTTGAATTATGCACATGAATGCATAGAAAACTCAGGTAATATATAAAAATGTCCAAGCGAATCCCCAAAAATCCCAAAAATTGACACAACACCCCTGTTGTTCTATGTTGACACTAGGAAAAAATTGAAATCGAGAAGAGGCAATGCATATCATTTCGTCCAGAAAGGTGAAACGTTTCTTACCGAAACCATCGGACTTGTTGTGAGAAGCTCTGGTTTGTGAGAAGCATATCCCCAAACCTGCCCCAAATGAGATCAAAAATTTACCACGGCATGTTGATGCCGCTCCATGATAGCATGCCAAGTTTCATGAATTTTAGACGAGCTTTGGATTTACTAGAATTTAAAAATCAGGTATATATCTCAATGTTTGCGGCTGAGTGACGGTGGCAGGGTGGTTGACATTCATTCTCATTTCTTGCATGAGACCTAATTAAGCATGCAACCAAGGACACACATTTGAATTTTCAACCAATTTATATGCATTAGAGCATATGTGTGCATGTAGTTCAAATTTGGATTATGCATATGAATGCATAGAAAACTCAGTTAATGTATAAAAATGTCCAAGCAAACCCCCAAAAATCCCAAAAATTGACACAACACCCCTGTTGTTATATGCTAACACTAGGAAAAAAATTGAAATCGAGAAGAGGCAATGCATCTCGTTTCGTCCACAAAGGTGAAACGTTCCCTATCAAAACCATTGGGCTTGTTGTGAGAAGCTCTGGTTTGTGAGAAGCATATCCCCAAACCTGCCCCAAATGGGACAAAAAATTTATCACGGCATGTTGATGCCGCTCCATGACAGCATGCCAAGTTTCATGAATTTCAGACGAGCTTTGGATTTACTAGAATTTGAAAACCAGGTATATATCTCAATGTCTGCGGCCGAGTGATGGTGGCATGGTGTTTGACATTCATTCTCATTTCTTGCATGGGACCTAATTAAGCATGCAACCGAGGACACATATTTGAATTTTCAACAAATTTATATGCATTAGAGCATATGTGTGCATGTAGTTCAAATTTGAATTATGCACATGAATGCATAGAAAACTTAGTAAATGTATAATAATGTCCAAGCGAACCCCCCAAAATCCCAAAAATTGACACAACACCCCTATTGATCTATGTTGACACTAGGAAGAAATTAAATTGAGAAGAGGCAATGCATATCGTTTTGTCCAGAAAGGTGAACGTTCCCTACCAAAACCATCGGGTTTGTTGTGAGAAGCTCTAGTCTGTGAGAAGCATATCCCCAAACCTGCCCCAAATGGGATAAAAAAATTACCATGACATGTTTATGCCGCTCCATGATAGCATGCCAAGTTTCATGAATTTTAGATGAGCTTTGGATTTAATAGAATTTAAAAACCAGGTATATATCTCAATGTTTGCGGCTGAGTGACAGTGGCAGGGTGTTTGACATTCATTTTCATTTCTTGCATGGGACCTAATTAAGCATGCAACCAAGGATACAAATTTTACTTTTCAACTAATTTATATGCATTAGAGCATGTGCATGCAGTTCAAATTTGAATTATGCACATGAATGCATATAAAACTCAGTTAATGTATAAAAATGTCCCTCGCGAAATCCCAAAAATCCCAAAAATTGACAGAACACCCCTGTTGTTCTATTGTTGACACTAGGAAAAAAATTGAAATCGAGAAGATGCAACGGATATCGTTTCGTCCAGAAAGGTGAAACGTTCCCTGCCGAAACCATCATGCTTGTTATGAGAGAAGCTCTGGTTTGCGAGAAGTTTATACCATAATGTGGCCCAAATGAGACAAATTTTTTTACCCCAGCATCTTGATTCCGTTCCATTATAGCATGCCAAGGTTCATGAATTTCAGACGAGTTTTGTATTACTAGAATTAAAAAAGCAAGCATCTCAACATTTGCTGGAGAGACACGGTGTTGTGGTGTTTGAAATTCATCCCCATTTCTTGAATGGGACGTAAGCATCAATCCATGGACACATATATCATTTTACAACCCATTTTGGTGCACTGGAGCATGTGCATGTGGTTTAATTTTGAATTGTGCACCTGAAATTCCTAGAAAACCAAGTTCGTATAAAAATGTCCAAACAATCCCTGAATAATTCCAAACTTTTTGACAACACACCTATAGTTGCATGTTCATCACAGATAGAAGTTCTAGCAATTCAAACACCATCCTTTCCAGCTGTGACCCCATTATGTAATTCAAATCAAGATGAAAAATCAAGTAGCTCCCACATAGTTTATTATCACCAACCGTGTGAGATGCAGTACAAAATATCCTAGAGCTCCGTCGGTGTATAGTACGCCTATGACTTACTTGAGAAGGTTCATCGGCTACAGTCCACAGCCCACTCTGAATAAGGGACCGTGTGTGATGACACTTTGCGTGCCGGTTTTTTCGCTGAAGCGATTCCAAATTTTCGGCTTCCGCGGAAATATCTACCTCCCCGCCCCTCGCCCTTACCAAAAGCCACATTTCCCTCGTTTCCGCCTTCCTTTCTAAGTTGAAACCTTCACTCCTTGCTTGCAGCGCCACATCCTCGTCGGCGACCCTCCTTCACACTGCTCGGCTTCACCTATCCAGGCAGATAATCTGCACCCGAACCCCGTCCTCCTCCTCTGTCCACATCCAACATGCCCCGACCGCCGGCGCGAGCGTGACACCTTCCACCCAAATCATCGACCCCTCCACCAAATAAGAGCCATCCTAAGCCATGGTGCATGTAGTATAGCCAGGATCTCCAGGAGCATTTGGCAGCGGAGAAGCAAATCACGGCCGCACGGGTGGATGAGGTCGCGATGGCTGCCATGCGTGCTGACCCCAAGATCTTGGAGGGGCACCTTGCCATCGAGGCCACCATCGACGCCTCACGCACCGATGCCGCAGCACGGTTTGCTGCTTTAAACGACAGTTCGTGGCGTTTTCTCGAGGCCACCGTCGGTGCCTTCGACGAAGACTACGAGGTGTTTTCTCAGTGTGCACGTGCTTACCTCAACTTGAGAGCCAGTAGGTTGGTGCCCGGAGCGGCTCAGGCAACTCACCACTACGATGAGGGCACCCACGATGCGGAGGCCTCGCCCTCTTCCATGTCCAAGGAGCCAATCGTCATCGATATCTCCGACGATGAGTAGCTTGTCTTATTAGCTCACTATAAGGACCCATGTTCAGTTTGCTAGCTACTGCCTTTCCTTAACAATTTTTAGTGAATTGTGCTATCTACTTCTACCATGCAATCTTTTTCTCTAGTGTATATATTCTATATGTCATGCAATGTGGTGTTCAGTTAACTGTGTGGTTCGATTCTACAAATGTGATGTTCAATTCTTTAGGGTGCAATTTTCCAAGTTGTTAAGCATGCTTGGTTTGGTTAACTGTCTGATCTTCTATTAGGAGTATGTTATATTGTGCGTGCTCAGTTAACGTTTGGTTCATTTGTTGTGGTGTTTAGTTAATTGTTTGGTTCAATTCTGCAATGCGATGTTAAATTGTTGTGTGTGCATTCTGTTATTGTATACCATGTGAGAAATAAATCGAATTTGGTTGTACTAAATACATGAGAAACAAATACAATTTCTATATTTCCAAGTTGTTAAGCATGCTTGGTTTGGTTGACTGTCTGATCTTCTATTAGGAGTATGTTATATTTGTGCAATGTGGTGCTCAGTTAACGGTTGGTTCATTTGTTGTGGTGTTTAGTAACTACTTGGTTCAATTCTGCAATGCGATGTTCAATTGTTGTGGCTGCATTCTGTTATTGTATACCATGTGAGAAATAAATCGAATTTGGTTGTACTAAATACATGAGAAACAAATACAATTGTTATATTTCCAAGTTGTTAAGTATGCTTGGTTTGGTTAACTGTCTGATCTTCTATTAGGAGTGTGTTATATTTGTGCAATGTGGTGCTCAGTTAACGGTTGGTTCATTTGTTGTGGTGTTTAGTTAACTGCTTGGTTCAATTCTACAATGCGATGTTCAATTGTTGTGGTTGCATTCTGTTATTATATACTATTATACCTTGTCTTTTTTATTCCTTTGCCCCATTTCCAATATAGAGAAGATATTTATGCACATCCTTGTTTTCAGGCCTTTCCAAAACAGTTCACTGATGATTACCTCTCAAACCACCAGTATGGACAGGAGGCGAGGAAGGTTTTATACAACACCCACGGTTCAATATTGAAGTGTTCCTAAAGTGGACGAAGGATGGACGGTCAATCATCCACAGGCACTGGCCTAAAGTTGCAAAGACCTTTAACATCAATGAATGCTCAATATTCGCCTTCCGCTTCAGCAGTTTTCCCGATGAGATGCATCTGTCTATGTACCGTCTATGATGCTAATTTCGAAAGGTTCTAGATGTTGCACATGAAACTTGGTGCTGGTGCAGTTGTGTAATGGGGTAGCTAAGTGCTGAAGCTATATCATGTTGTACTCTGATGTATTTCAATTATGAAATCCTACATCCTTAATATGGTAATGAAATATATTATGTGTTTAATATGAATGTCAGTTAGATTAAATAAGTGGATTAGTAATAATATGGCAATTAGCCTGCTAATTGATTTTTGCTATTGCAAATGGTTATTGAGAAAATACCGTGGACGATGACCTAAGGCAACGCACACAGTTTTTTCTATGCATCGTGTGTGATGCATTCAATAATGCAAACGATAAAATTATTAATATTGTGTGCGATGGGAAGGCCATCACAAACGATTTAATGGGGAAAATTGTGTGTGATGTACCTACGAACGGAAACGTTTTCCTTGCAGCGACTGTGTGGGATGTATGTACGAACGGAAATGTTTCGTGGGAACTGACTGTGTGGGATGAACTTACGACCGGAAATGATTTCGCCTGTATAATTGTATTTTTAGCACTACTGTACGTATAACCATATTTGCTCACTCGTCGGTCGCACACGACCTCATTTTGCCGAGCGTGTGTGCCAGGAGGGCATACCCCCGATGGTTTCTGGGTCGTGTGCGAAGGACCCCCTAATCTCCCACACTCAGTAGGCGATGGTTCCGAATGCCATCGCGAGAAGGGGTTTAAAACCGTTTGTATAGCACCTACACGTACTAGTGCTAGCCCATTATGATCAACCATTGATCCATTCATGAAACACACTCGAATATTAGTTACACCCAATGCTCAAATACGATCATAGTGCCCCTTAGTTGGTGCTTTATAAGAGAAGGTGGAGACTCAAATTCAAAATAAAATTTGCATAATTAAAAGAAAGGCCCTTCGCAGAGGGAAGTAGGGATTTGTAGAGGTGCAAGAGCTCAAGGCTTAAATTAAGAGATAAAAATATTTTGGGAGGCATACTTTTCCCACCAACGAAAACAACTTAGAGCTCCCAACACTTTCCATGCTAGATACATCGTAGGCGGTTCCCAAACAGAAAATAAAGTTTATTCCTTTTTCCACCATTACTTTCACTTTCCATGGCTAACCGTATCCACGGGTGCCCTCCATACCAACACTTTCCAAGGAATTTATTATTTGATAACATAAAGTAAATTCATTTTTCATTCCAGGACTGGGCATCCCTAATACCTTTGTCGTACTCTCGTGCAGTGACAAGTGAATAAACACTCATCGTGAGAATAACACATCTAGCATGGAAAATATTGGCCACCCCTCGCCGTCTCGCGAGCGGTAGAGCACACAAAAGAGAAATTTATTTTGAAAATTAGAGATGGCACATGCAAATTTGCTTAGAACGGCATGGAAATACCACATGTAGGTAGATATAGTGGACTCATATGGCAAAACTGGTTTGAAGGGTTTGGATGCATAAATAGTGATCATACTTAGTGCTAAATGAAGGCTAGCAAAAAGATTGAGAAGCGACCAACTAAAAAGCAAAAAATCTCATACCCAAGCATTAAGCATAAGTAACACTGAATAATGCACCACAAGTAGGATATAAATTTCATTGCATAACTATTGACTTTCGTGCTTGCATAGGGAATCAAAAACCTTAACATCAATATTCTTACTAAAGCACAATTACTCATCAACATCACTCACATATCATATCATCATATCTCAAAACCATTACTAAGAATCAAGTTTATTTTGTCCAATGATCTTCATGGAAGTTTTTATTATATCTTCCTTGGATATCTATCACTTTGGGACTATTTTTATATGTTGCCTTTGATAAGTTCAAACAAATTTAAGTGAAGAACATGAGCATAATTTTTTATTTCTCTCAAAACAACCTAAGTGAAGCATGAGAGCATTTCTTCAAAAATAACAAAGCACACCATACTCAAAAAGATATAAGTGAAGCACTAGAGCAAATCCATGGCTCTAAAATTTTAAGTGAAGCATAGGAGCAAGTATAGCATGATTTTTGGCTTTCTCAAAAAGGTGTGTTCAGCAAGAATTCAAGACTTAAAACACAAAGCAAAACAAGCAAATACTCATATCATACATGACAGTCCAAGCAAAACTCATAATATGTGACGAATAAAAATATAGCTTCAAGTAAACTACCGATGGTCGTTAGAAGAAAGCAGGGATGCCACTCGGGGGCATCCCCAAGCTTAGTTGCTTGCTACTTCTTTGAATATTATCTTGGGGTGCCTTGGGCATACCCAAGCTTAGCCTTTTGCTAATCCTTATTCCCTCATCCATCATAAGATCACCCAAAACTTGAAAACTTCAATCACACAAAACTCAACAAAACCTTCGTGAGATCCGTTAGTATAAGAAAGCAAACCACTACTATAAATAATGTTGAAAATCTATTCATATTTTATTTTTGCATTATATCTAATATATTCCAACTTTTCTATGGCAAAAACTCATCAAAGAAAACCATAGAATCATCAAAACAAGCACACAACGCAAAGAAAACAGAATCTGTCAAAAACGGAACAGTCTGTAGCAATATGGATATTTTGAATACTTCTGTAACTCCAAAAATCTTTAGACATTAGGAAAGCTTGAAAAATTTGTATATTAATCTTCTGCCAAAACAATCAACTCAAAATCACGTTTATGTGATTTATGAAAATTATTTTCATGAGTGCATAAGTTTCTGTTTTTCAGCAAGATCAAATCAACTTTCACCCAAATCATTCCAAAGGCTTTGCTTGGAACAAACACTAATTTAAACCACAAAAACACATCTAACCAGAGGTATAATTGGGTATTTTATTGAAAACAGCAAGAAAACCAAAAGGCAAAAAGATACAAGTTGGGTTGCCTCCCAATGAGCGCTATCATTTTTCGCCCCTAGCTAGGCATAACGCGTAGGATCTAAGTTTTGTCATCCTTATCCTTGTTTTCCTTGGAGGTATTTGTGTCGGGAGGTTTTGTAAATAAAACATAAAACACATTATCCATGGAAACCTTAGCACTATCAAATTGCTTTTTATCATAACCCCTTTGATTTCCGGCAGTGATCCAAGAATAGTGCTGATTAACATCATTCAAAACTTGTTGGATCATATCTAAAACGGGGTCTTCCTTTTTAAGATTCTCATCAAAGATTTGGTTATCTCCAAGCAAAGGTCTCAAGGAATAATCACTATTATAAAGAATTTCATCAATCATAGGGTTTTCACGATCATGCCATAAAAATCAAAGATTTCCCCAGCTTCCCGTATTATGTAGTCAAATTCATTCATCAGAACAAGAGTGGCTAAATTTTTAGCTTTAGGATTCTTTATAACGGGCAACTCATAGAACAATCTTTGCAAGGTAGGATGAGTACTAATAAATCTAGTTTCAAGTTCTAGAACAAGTGCCGAAATAGCTTCCGCATAAGATTTAGTCCTTTTAAGTATAGGAATATCATCAAGACTTAATTTTCTGACACAATTGAAAAAATATTGGATATGTTCTTTTGCCATAAAATTCCCTTGCCCCAAGACAAAAGTATTGGCATCCAGATTACCCGTAAGCTCCATTTTAGGAGTTAGGCCATCATCTGTTTCTGCCATACCTAAGTCACTCATGGTGACTTCACAACAAGATTACACACAAAAACAGATCTGGCGAGAAAACAATGAACGGAAAAGTGGGCGAATAGAACGGCAAATTTTTGTGAAGTGGGGGAGAGGCAAATGAGAGGCAAATGGAAAATAATGTAAATTGCGAGGGGATGAGATTTGTGATTAGGAACCTGGTTGATGTTGAAGATCCTCCCCGACAACGGTGCCAGAAATTCCTTTTGATGTTTGCTAGAACTACGTCAGTATTTCCCCAAAGAGGAAGGGATGATGCAGTATAGCGACGACAGGTATTTCCCTCAATGATGAGACCAAGGTTATTGAACCAGTAGGAGAACCTCCTCACACCATGTAAATAGCACCTACACACAAATAACAAATACTCGCACCCCGACGTGTTAACGGGGTTATCAATCCCTTTCAGGTACGACGCCTCAAGATAGGCAAAATAACATGAGATAAAAGTGGTAGATAGGATAAATAGATCACGGAACAAATAAATTACAGCAAGGTTTTTTGTATTTTTGGTTTAATAGATCTGAAAATAAATGCAAAGGAAAATAGATCGCAAAGGCAAATATGATGAAAAGAGACCCGGGGGTCGTAGGTTTCACTAGTGGCTTCTCTCGAGAAAAAATAGCAAACGGTGGGAAAACAATTACTGTTGGGCAATTGATAGAACTTCAAATAATCATGACGATATCCAGGCAATGATCATTATAAAGGCACCACGTCCAAGATTAGTAGACGGACTCTTGCTTGCATCTACTACTATTACTCCACACATTGACCACTATCCAGCATGCATCTAGTGTATTAAGTTCATAGAAAAATGGAGTAATGCAATAAGAACAATGACATGATGTAGACAAGATCTATTTATGCATAAATATACCCCATCTTGTTATCCTTAATAGCAACAATACATACGTGTCGTTTCCCTTTCTGTCACTGGGATCAAGCACCGTAAGATTGAACCCATCACAAAGCATCTCTTCCCATTGCACGATAAATAGATCAAGTTGGCCAAAAAAACCCAAATATCGGAGAAGAAATACAAGGCTATAATCAATCATGCATATAAGAGATCAAAGAAGACTCAAATAACTTTCATGGATAAAAACAAAGATCTGATCATAAACTCAAAGTTCATCGGATTCCAACAAACACAACGCAAAAAGGCTTACATCATATGGATCTCGAAGAGACCATTGTATTGATAATCAAGAGAGAGATAGAGGAATCCATCTAGCTACTAACTACGGACCCATAGGTCTATAAAGAACTACTCACGCATCATCGGAGAGGCACCAATGGACATGATGCACCCCTCCGAGATGGTGTCTAAACTGGATCAAGTGTTTTTGGACTCTACGGCGGCTGGAATTGATTTTCGTCGACTCTCCTAGGGTTCCTGGAATATTAGGGTATTTATAGAGCAAAGAGGCGGTGCGGGAGGCCAACGAGGAGGGCACAACCCACCGGGGCACACCTGGGACCCCAGGCGCGCTCTGGTGGGTTGTGCTCCCCTCGGAGCTCCCCTGAGGTGCGTTCCTGGGCCACTGGATGTCTTCTGGCCCAAAAAATCCACAAAAAGTTTCACTGCGTTTGGACTCCGTTTGATATTAATTTCCTGCGATGTAAAAAACATGCAGAAAACAGCAACTGGCACTGGGCACTATGTTAATAGGTTAGTACCAAAAAATGATACAAAATGACTATAAAATGATTGTAAAACATCCAAGAATGATAATATAACAACATGGAACAATCAAAAATTATAGATACATTGGAGACGTATCAGCATCCCCAAGCTTAATTCCCTCGTCCTCGAGTAGGTAAATGATAAAAACAAAATTTTTGATGTGGAATGTTGCCTAACATGTTCATCACATTTTTTTCTTTATAGCATGGACATTTGGACTTTTATATGGTTCAAAGCAATAGTCTAGTTTTGACATGAAGACTTTAATACTCAAGCATACCAACAAGCAACCATGTATTTCAAAATATCAACACTAAAGCAAGTTATCCCTACAATACTGTAGGATGCTTCTAACGTGACACTACGATCAGAGACCCTTTGACGAAACTGTGTGCGATGCATTAATCACAAATGGTGGTGTAAAAAGACCTGTCAAAAAAGGTGCAAAACTTTTGCGATGACAGATGCATCCAACACGGTTCAGAATTTAGTCCTGTGTGTGATGTAGGGCATACGGTTCAGTGCAATTAACCGTTTGCGATGAGGAGCAACCAAAGAAACGGGCAGCCAGATGAAGGTGTGTGCGATAAACAGCATACGGTTCACTAGGATGAACTTTTGTGATTAGGCAACACAAAAGAAACGGTCAGCCAAATCAAGGTGTGTGCGATATACGGCATGCGGTTCACACGGATGAACTGTTTGTGTTGAGACAAGAGAACATAAATAGTTCAATATAACAAGATGTGTGTGATATGCGGCAAACAGATCTGTAATCAGAAATAGTTGTTGCGCGCAGGGCGATCCAGGACACCTCCTCTAGGGCGCCGACCAGGCCGTGCCACAATGCTGAACTGGATGGCTGACAAAGCTTCGGCTGATACTACGACGCTGAGTACCCATACTGTTTCGCATGGTGGTTAGTGCATATAGGCCAGTCGCCAACTCAGATGAAATACCCAAACCCTTAGTGTATTAGGAGCTCGCGGAGATAAGAAGACTCATGAACATGTGACCCCGTCATCCCTTCTCGAGGAAATACGGCAAGGGCTAACCCAGCCCACTCAGAGGCGGCCTGACTACCCGGCCGTGTCTCGTAATTATCTCGCGGGTGCTCTCCAGGCCCGCTCGACTTTCACATCAACTCGCGGGTACCCCTCAGGGCCGACCCAACTTCAACAATGGTCTCAAGTAAAGTTCAAGTAACCGTGTGTCCATAACATCAAGGGGGAATATGAGGAATCACCCTCAATGGAATCCACTTGATGCAATCGTCAAGGCGAACATATGAGGAATCACCTTCGAGGTTCACACTTGAGGTGCTGCATGATAGTGTCGTATCGGGAGTGGTGAAGGAGGAATCACCCTCGTTGACCATGACAAAATAACTACACTACAGAGTTATCATCAGGAGCGCGTTACAAGGTATCACCCTCGGCACTCGATAGTAGCTCTATAGAGTCGTACAACTAGGGGGGGTGAAGTGATGTGTTGGGCTCTAGACGTCGATCACGTTGATCGAGTCATCAGTTATCAAGTCGAGGCAACTGGGACAAGGTGAGGGGTCACTGATGGATCTCTATCCAACCTATACTAAGCAGTTTAGGATAAGCAGGTAAGGTACAATGAGCGGGTTACAAAAGCAGGCCATGCATCAGATAGGAGCAAACAATTACAATAGCAAAATCTAATGCAAGCATAAGAAAGAAGGAACTGGGCGATATCGGAGTGAGCGAGGGAGGTTTACTTTCCTGGAAGCTCTGCTGAAAAGGAAGGAGGGTCGTCGGTGACGTAGTCGGTCATAGGGGCATCAACAACGGTTTTGGGGTCTACCAGAGAGAAGAGGGGGAAGATACAGTAAATACAAGCAACATATGCATGACATGACAATACGCACAGCTAGGGGTGACCTATCGTATTGCTACACCGTACCGGCGAAGGGGGATAACATCTGGGAAAGTTTTACCAAAGTTTGGCATTTTCAGACAGATGAATCAGAGGGGAACGATTGCATGTTCGCTATGCTAGGGACGTGTGGCAGGCGAACGGACTGCGTATTCAGACTTGTCTCGCTTTTCTGAGCAACTTTCATGTATAAAGTATTTTTATCCGAGCTACGGTTATTTTTCTATGAATTATTGAAGTTTTAGTAATTTCTAAAATTATTATTAAATCTAAGATGGGGTTATTGCATCATCATGACGTCAGCAGTCAACTGAGTTGACCAGAGTCAACCCTGATGTGTGGGGCTGTTCTGCCATAGACTGGTAACTAATTAACAGTTTAATTAGCTAATTAGTTAATTAGGTTAATTAACAGGATTAATTAAGTTAATTAATTAATTGATTGTTATTATTGTCATTATTGTTATTATCTTTTTTATCTTATCCAGGGGCTGGGCCCTGCATGTCATAGTCATAGGGGCTATCTGGGTGGGCTAATGGGAACGGCCGCTGGCCAATGGGCGAGTGTCGAACCTGGTGCGGCGGTGTGGCATCGCGGCGAGCAGGGCCGGCCACAGCCGGGTCGAGCGGGGCACCGCGCGCGGCGAGCAGGAGCAGCTACGGGCATGCGTAGGGGCGGCCGCGGGGAGGCAGGGCGTGGCTTGGGGTGTTGTGAGCGCGTGCCGGGGTCGGGGCGCGCTGAGTGCGAGCGCGTGGGGGAGAGGGTGCAGGGTAGGGGAGAGGAGGCCGAGGTTCCTCACGTGCAATGGAGGGACGAGGGGCGGCGTGGCTCGAAGGCGCCGTTGGGGAGGAGGTCGAGGACGGGGAGGCGGCATCGGCGGCGAGGGCGACGGGGTCGGGGCAGTGCCGGCGACGGGTGGTGGGGGCGCGGTCGTTGCCCCCGATCCCGATCCAGAAGCAGTGGCGGATCCAGGAATTTAATATTGGGTGTTCAAAAAAAATTTCCACACTAATAAAGGAGCCAATTGGTTCACAACAATACATATTCAAATATAAATTGTTCACTAGCAACAATATCTCGAATGATTAAGGAAATTACAAAATAGATAAGAAAATTACAACTCGACCATACGCTTTGTCATGGCTTGAAAGCAAGATATGACAACATCATCCTTCACTTCAAAGAAGAATTCCCTCTCAATAAATGTAACCAGGCAGTCATTCAAGAGTTGATTCCCCATTTTATTGCGTAGCTTGTTTTTCACGCAAGTCATGGAAGAGAATACTCTCTCAACACTAGTTGTTGCTACTGGTAGGATTAGGACCAATTTGAGAAGCTTGTAAACAAGGTTATAAGGGACACTCTTGTTTGTCTCAACAAGCATAATAGAAAGGTCAACTATATTTTTCACCTTTCTAAACCTCTCATCTCTACGCATATCAGTAATGAAGTGTGTAAGTTGATATGGAATATGCATCAGATCTTCCTCTGTGAAATCCAACGGATAAAGATGTGCAAGCTTAACCAAATTTTCCTTATCATAAGAAGCAAAAGAATTAACCGGACTGAATGATCCCATGCAATGAAGCAATTCGGTGTTTACCTCATAAAATCTATCTCCAAGCTCTCGAAGTTGCCTATCAATAAGAGCCAAAAACATCTGAACATGGAAGCGGTGGAGATTCGTGAGATTTTTGTAGAATCTTGAGGGTCTTCCAGGAGGCTTGTACTGACCACCCATTTGAGGAACCCTGACTTTATGCTTGACACAATAAGAAGTAACCTCTTCAAGAAAAGTTTCCCATCCACCATCATCTCTCAACAACTGCAATTGAATCTTTGTCAAATGAATGAGTTCAATGGCATTAACAATGTCTTGATCTTTCTTTTGCAAAGCACGACTTAAGTCATTGGTGTGCCCAAACATGGTTTGCAACAAGTGTGCCATGAAAACAAAGTCAAATGACTCAAAATATGTCAACATGGTTTCAGCAAGCATAGCCTCATTGCTTTGAGTTTGGTCTTTAGATATCTTGATTAGAACTAGCCGAGTTGAAGGATACAAGCGATAGGGATCCTCAACCCAAGATCAGGTTCAAGCAATTGAACATCATAAATTGCATCTTCACTGTCATCCTCTTCCCCTACATTTTCAGATTCTTCACTTGCTTCGCTCTCAATCTCAGGTTCAACATTAATGGCACTAGCAATCTGTAGCTGTTGAACTAAAGGGGATACATCTTGCACTTGTTGCTCAACCTGAATGCATGCCTTTGATTTCTTCCCAACTCTACTCCATAAAGTTTTCAAATCGATGGTCTTCCTCTTAAGTTTTGGATGTTGTACTGCCTACAATCCAAAGAGAGTTCCTTTGTTATTTTTCTGCTAATAAAATCAACCAAATCCTGCCTCCTCAATCACATCCAGTACTGATCACATCTATAGTTGTTTCTCTCTGAATTGAATAGAAGCTACAAATTGACTTGGGGATTTCAGACTGAATCGAATCAACAGAAAAATTCAGACTTGGAAGATGGAAGATGGAAGGGGGATTTACCTTAGGCTTACAGATTGACTGAGGTGTTGGAGTCAATTGCTCCACTGTCCCCTCCCTCGGCTCCCCGGTGTCTGCTACTGCAGCGGCGGCCGCTGGGACCCTCTCTGGTGCTGCGGCGCTTGGTCCGGGCCGTCGCTCCTCCCCACCGCCACCGGCGGATGCGGGCATGGTGCAGCTGTTGGGCCTGGGCGCCGTGTCTTCCGCAGAAAAGACGAGGAGCTCCTCCGCCGGTGGCTCCCTGGCCATGCCCATCGCCATTGCCATCGGCGCCGCCGCCTGGTCCATGGGAAGAGCCAAAGAGGAACTGGAACAGGAAGGCAGGCTAGGTTTCTCTCGTCTCGTGCTCGTCCGTCGGTGGCTTGGTGCGTGTCTACATCTGCCGGGCAAACATGGGCCAATTGGGCCTATAGTATAGTCATATGTTATATAAGCCTATATATAATTTTTTGTTTCCAGATTATTTTGGGTGTACATCTGTACACCCATCCTCCGTATTGGATCCGCCACTGTCCAGAAGGGGTCGAGGGGGGACCAAGCGCCGTTCGGGAGGAGACGGAGAGGCTGGCGCCGGAGAGGTGACAAAGGGGTGGCGCTGGTGATGCTGGCGAGGGGCGACGGCGTCGAAGACGCCCAGATCCAGGGGCGCGAGGGAGAGTGGGGTTCGTGCTAGGGTTCGATTCGGTGGAGGGCGGTTAGCAGCGAGGCAGTGGGGCCGACTGGGCAAGCGGGCTGGTCGGCTGGGTCGATTGGCCCAGTTGGGCCAGGGGGTTTTCTTTGTGTGTTTGTTTTTTGTTTGTTTTCCCTTTTTCTTTTATTTACATTTGCAGTTTGACTTAATTTTGAATTTTGAATTCGAACGTGATTGAATCATCGCGAGGTTAACAAGAATAATTGCGGTGAAGTGGCATCATTAGCATGAGATTACTGTAGCATAATTATTTGGGCGTTACACAAGGAGTGCCAGACATACCTTCAGAGACAACTAGAGTCTTCCATTTAGCGTTCGAAGAGACGGTTTAGTGGTGGATTCTGGGGCGCGCGCACACACACACTTTTACTATATAGATCCATGTGTATGGCGTGATTTTCTTCTTACATGTCTTTAAAACTCATGTTATGACATTGTTGGATACAAACTTGTACATGGCGAAATAAAAAAGTGTACGCGCTTGGGGTTAGGGTTGTTGATGGTTTGTGTGCTGATCTTGACCCTGCGTTACCAGAGATAGAGGAGGAGGAGGAGGAGGGGTATGCCCATCCTGAGACCTCTAACCATGTAGATGAGTCTTTGGTGACTGTGGCAGAGCCCGAGTGTGGTGACCAATTTGATGATCACATTAAGCCAAAACGGACTTGGAAACAGAAGGTTTATCCAGTGTCGGCTGTGCGTAGAAGTGCTAGGATCCGTACCTCTAAAACATTCCATGATGAAATATGAGAGGCATTTTCTGGAATAGCAGTGGTCTTAAAGACTTGGCTAAAAGAAGGTTTCTAGCGGATGCTTCTCTTGAACATCATTTGGATTTTATTGCTTTGTCCGAGACTGGAAGAGGCAATTTCACTCCACAATTTCTTAGCACTTTATCTGGGGGGGTAGATTTCGACTGGCATTGCCTCCCCCCTCGAGGAAGATCCGGTGGGGTTTTACTTGGGGTTAGGTGTGAAACTTTGGAAGTTCAGAGTGTAGTTTTGGGAGAGTTTGCGGTGAAGTTTTAGGTAAGAACTAAAGACGATGGCTTTGATTGGGCTTTGGTCGTGGTTTACGGAGCCGCGCACCCAGAACTCAAGCCAGCTTTCTTGGTCGATCTCATTCGTGTATGCGGTAATGAGCAGCTCCCTATCTTAGTGGGGGTGATTTCGACATTATTCAAAGAAGGGAGGAAAAGAATAATGAGAATTTTGACGGCAGATGGTCGTTCATGTTCAATACTATCATTGAAAGCTTGGATCTTAGAGAGATAGAGCTCTCAGGTAGGAATTCACTTGGGCTAACTCGTTACCGGTACCGACTTTTGAGAAGCTTGACCGTGTTTTAGCTAGTGTCGAATGGGAACAAAAGTTTCCCCTGGTAACAGTGCAGGCGTTGACAAGAGGTATCTCGGATCACACGCCGCTACTTGTTGACTCTGGGGCTCAAACTCATGTGGGTAACAAGAATATTTTCTCGTTTGAACTTGCATGGTTTGAAAGAGAAGGTTTCCTCGAGTTGTTAGCTAGAGAGTGGGCTAAAGACTCAGGAGGAAGGTCACCCATTGAGCGTTGGCAATGCAAGATTTGTCATCTTCCAAGGTTCCTTCGTGGATGGGCTGAGCATACGCATGGGATTTATAAGGCAGAGAAGGAGCGACTCCTTCTACTTATTCAGACCCTTGAAGTAAAAGCTGAATCTTCTGTCTTAGGTTCCAGTGAGCTGGAAACTAAGATGGAGGCTGAGTTGCGGCTGAAAGAGCTTCTCCGCGAGGAGGAATTGAAGTGGGCGTTGCGACCGAAGGTTCGCAAAAATGTCCAAGGCGAGGATAACACTCAATTCTTTCATATGATTGCTAATGGGAAACATCGTAAGAAGAGAATTTTCCAATTAGAACAAGACGAAGGAACGATAGTTGGTCAAGAAAACCTGAAAGTTTATATTACCAACTATTATAAGCAGTTGTTTGGACCTTCGGAAGAGAATTTTGTGTCTTTAGATGAGTCAAGGGTTGTGGATTTTCCTCAACTTGAGACTGACGATAATGAGATTTTGACTGCTCCCTTTATGGAGAAAGAGGTGTTTGAGGGCATCGCACAAATGGAAAATAATAAGGCTCCAGGACCGGATGGGTTTCCGGTGGAGTTTTATAAAAAGTGTTGGCACTTCATTAAGGGACACCTGTTACCGATGTTTCATGAGTTTTTTAATGGTCAGCTTCACTTGCTTAAGCTAAATTTTGGAACGATAACTCTTCTGGTCGTTCGCATTGAGCAGTTCAGGCCTATATGTCTGCTTAATGTTAGTTTCAAAATCTTCACCAAGGTTGGGACGAACAGACTTACGCAGATTGCGCATTTAGTTGTGCAACCGTCCTAGACTGCTTTCATGCCAGATAGAAATATCCTTGAAGGGGTTGTCATCTTGCATGAAACGCTCCATGAGATTCACTCAAAAAACTAGATGGCGTTGTTTCTAAAGTGGATTTTGAAAAAGCATATGATAAAGTTAAATGGCCTTTCCTAATACAGGCTTTGCGTATGAAAGGATTTGACACGGCCTGGAGAAACAAGATTGAGTCCTTTATGCAAAAAGGGAGTGTAGGGATTAAAGTGAATGACGATATAGGTCACTATTTCTAGATGCACAAAGGGTTAAGGCAAGGAGATCCCATGTCACCGATCCTATTTAACATAGTGGCTGATATGATGAATGATACGTCTCCAACGTATCTATATTTTTTGATTGTTCCATCCTATTATATTACCCCTTTTGGATGTTTATGGGCTTTATTTTACACATTTATATCATTTTTGGGACTAACCTACTAACCGGAGGCCCAGCCCGTATTGTTGTTTTCTGCCTATTTCAGTATTTCGGAGAAAAGGAATATCAAACGAAGTCCAAATGGAATGAAACCTTTGGCAGTGTGATTTTTGGAACGAAGATGAACCGGAGGACTTAGAGTGCAAGCCAAGAAGCAGCCGAGGCGGCCACGAGATAGGAGGGCGCCCCCCCCCCCTGTAGGGCGCGCCCCCTGTCTCGTGGGCCCCTCGAGCGGCCACCGACGTACTTCTTCCTCCTATATATACCTATGTACCCCGAAAACATCCAGGAGCACCACGAAACACAATTTCCACCGCCGTAACCTTCTGTATCCGCGAGATCCCATCTCGGAGCCTTCGCCGGCACTCTGCAGGAGGGGGAATCGACCACGGAGGGCCTCTACATCAACATCCTTGCCCCTCCGATGAGTTGTGAGTAGTTTACCACAGACCTACAGGTCCATAGTTATTAGCTAGATGGCTTCTTCTCTCTTTTTGGATCTCAATACAATGTTCTCTCCCTCTCTTGTAGAGATCTATTTGATGTAATCTCTTTTTGCGGTGTGTTTGTCGAGATCCGATGAATTGTGGGTCTCTGATCAAGTTTATCTATGAATAAATTTGAATCTTCTCTGAATTCTTTTATGTATGATTGAGTTATCTTTGCAAGTCTCTTCGAATTATCGGTTTGGTTTGGCCTACTAGATTGATCTTTCTTGCCATGGGAGAAGTGCTTAGCTTTGGGTTCAATCTTGCGGTGTTCTTACCCAGTGACAGAAAGGGTTGCAAGACACGTATTGTATTGTTGCCATCGAGGATAACACGATGGGGTTTATATCATATTGCATGAGTTTATCCCTCTACATCATGTCATCTTGCTTAATGCGTTACTATGTTCTTTGTGAACTTAATACTCTAGATGCAGGCAGGAGTCGGTCGATGTGTGGAGTAATAGTAGTAGATGCAGGCAGGAGTCGGTCTACTTGTTTTGGATGTGATGCCTATATACATGATCATGCCTAGATAATCTCATAATTATTCGCTTTTCTATCAATTGCTCGACAGTAATTTGTTCACCCACCGTAATACTTATGCTATCTCGAGAGAAACCTCTAGTGAAACCTATGGCCCCCGGGTCTATCTCTTATCATATTTGCTTCCAATCTACTTTTATTTGCATCTTTACTTTTTGCATCTATATTATAAAATACCAAAAATATATTTATATTATTACTATCTCTATCAGATCTCACTTTCGAAAGTGGCCATGAAGGGATTGACAACCCCTTTATTGCGTTGGTTGCGAGTTCTCAGTTTTTCTGTGTAGGTGCGTGGGACTTTTGAGGAGCCTCCTACTGGATTGATACCTTGGTTCTCAAAAACTGAGGGAAATACTTATGCTACACTTGCTGCATCACCCTCTCCTCTTCGAGGAAAACAAACGCAAGCTCAAGACGTAGCAAGAAGGGTTTCTGGCGCCGTTGCCGGGGAGGTCTTCGCTCAAGTCAAGACATACCAAGTACCCATCACAAACCCATCTCCCTCGCATTTACATTATTTGCCATTTGCCTCTCGTTTTCCTCTCCCCCACTTCACCCTTGCTGTTTTATTCGCCCTCTCTTTCCCAATCTCCTCCTCTCTTTTCGCTTGCCTTTTTGTTTGCTTGTGTCTCCATGTGCCTTCTATGTGCTTGTATCTTTGCTTGCTAAAAATCTATTGTTATGGATCCACTTAAAGTGTTCTACTTGGATCATCTTCGATCCTTATGCGCTCGTGCTGAAACCCCAACTAGCCTAGTTGATGGGAAATCTTTAGATGAGCATGCTCATTTTGTGCGTCACTGTTTGTCTGAAAAAGGGAGACTCTTATGGGATCAAATAAACAGATTGATGTGTTATGCTTGGAATCTTTGTGAAATTTGTGATTTTACTTGTTGCTCTAAGAACCATAAAAAACACCTTCCCTACCTATGTGAGTTTAATGAAAATGAAATCTTATCATCTTATGCAAAGGGTGTTTATAGTTACTATGATATCGAACAAATTGAAGAATTTGTTGCTTTTAAGGGTGCTTATGAAGTTGCTTCTTTGATTGAAAAGTGTGATATTACTCTCTATGAATCTGAAAATTTTGACATACTTAAATATTGCTATGAAAACTATGCTCATAAGGTCTATGTCAAAGAATTTATTGAGAGAATGACTGTTGCTTTGGAAGAAAAAAAATGATATGCATGAATCTATAGATAATGATGATTCCGATGATTTGATTGAAATATCCCTTGATGAACATGATGCTTGCTATTCTTGTGGCCATGATGCCAATATTTATGAAGATGAATTTGCTATAGTTCCTTATGTTAAACATGAGATTGTTGCTATTGCACCCATACTTGGTAGTTCCTTCGATGAAAAGCTTGATTGCAATGATTTTACTATAAATTCTCTTGATGTCAATTATGCTAATAATATGCAAAACCCTAAGCTTGGGGATGCTAGTTTTGCTATGTTGACTACTTGTTGCAATGATCATGATTGGGGTGATTCTTCTTATGTTCTTGAAAATTTATTTAAGCCCCATGATGAATATGAGATTGATAATAGTGTTTGCAATAATATTGAAAGTGGGTTTGGAAGAGTGTCAACTTTATATCCCACATATTTGGAGTATGTTCAATCTTATGATATTTTTGATAAAAGTGGGTTCGGAAAGGTCATGACTTTAGTTAATGTTAATCCCACTATATTGGAAGAGTGTCAACTTTGCATGCATGTGGATCATGTTGAGAATATGTTTTTTGATAGCTATTTTGTTGAATTTTCCTATGATCCTACATGTAATTATTATGAGAGAGGAAAATATGGTCGTAGAAATTTTTATCTTAATAAACTACCTCTCATTATGTTGAGATTGCTATCGTCTCTTTCTTCTTCCTTGCATATGCTAGTTTTTCCTTGCCTTGCAAAATTGTTTGCTTATAGTATGCCTATGCATAGGAAGTATGTTAGACTTAGATGTGTTTGTCACATGTTTCTTTATGCTCTCTTTGCGATTCAATTCTTGTCTTTCATGTGAGCATCATTAAAATTATCAATGCCTAGCTAAAAGGCTTTAAAGAAATGCACTTGTTGGGAGTCAACCCAATATTTTTCCTTGCTGTTATTCAATAAAACTTGCATATACTCTATGTTTAGATGTTTTTTATCTTTTAGTTAGTGTTTGTGCCCAGTAGAACCTATAGGATAAACTATGATGATAGTTGATTTGATTCTCCTGAAAAACAGAAACTTTGTGCCCACGAGAAAAAATTCAATAAATCACAGAAACGTGATTTTGCATTGATTCTTTTTTATGCTGATCAATAAATTGTTTTTCCAGTACTTCCTATTTTGGTAGGATTTTTTAGAGTTCCAGAAGTTTGCGTTAGTTACAGATTGCTACAGACTGTTCTGTTTTTGACAGATTCTGTTTTTCGTGTGTTGTTTGCTTATTTTGATGCATCTATGGCTAGTAAAATAGTTTATGAACCATAGAGAAGTTGGAATACAGTAGGTTTAACACCAAAATAAATAAAGAATGAGTTAATTGCAGTACCTTATGTGGTGGTTTTGTTTTCTTTCACTAACGGAGCTTATAAGATTTCCTGTTGAGTTTTGTGTTGTGAAGTTTTCAAGTTTTGGGTAAAGCTTTTATGGACTATGGAATAAAGGGTGGTGTCGGTGTCAAAACCGGCGGATCTCAAGTAGGGGGTCCCGAACTGTGCGTCTAGGCGGATGGTAACAGGAGACAAGGGGCACGATGTTTTTACCCAGGTTCGGGCCCTCTCGATGGAGGTAAAACCCTACTCCTGCTTGATTAATATTGATGATATGGGTAATACAAGAGTGGATATACCACGAGATCAGAGAGGCTAAACCCTAGAAGCTAGCCTATGGTATGATTGTCGTTTGTCCTATGGACTAAAACTCTCCGGTTTATATAGACACCGGAGAGGGCTAGGGTTACACAGAGTCGGTTACAATGGGAGGAGATCTTCATATCGTATCGCCAAGCTTGCCTTCCACGCCAAGGAAAATCCCATCCGGACACGGGACAGAGTCTTCAGTCTTGTATCTTCATAGTCCGGGAGTCCGGCCAAAGGTCATAGTCTGGCCATCCGGACACCCCCTAATCCAGGGCTCCCTCAGTAGCCCCTGAACCAGGCTTCAATGACGACGAGTCCGGCACGCAAGTTGTCTTCGGCATTGCAAGGCGGGTTCCTCCTCCGAATACTTCATAGAAGATGTTGAACACCAGGATAGTGTCCGGCTCTGCAAAATAAGTTCCACATGCCACCATAGAGAGAATAACATTTGCACCAATCTAATCTGTTGACGTATTTCGCAGCGTGACATCACGCCACGGCCAGGCTTTTATTCATTTTACTGTTCCACCTCAGCGCGTTTAGCGAGGCGGTTTCCTTGGCACATCTTGTCAAAGCAGAGATCGTGTCCCCTTATTCCGGGATTCTCATCAATACGGGCGTGGGTAACCCAACCGCGCCATTAACCGCGGCGCTTGGGAGATAAGCGAGTTTTATTAGGCCGGTGGGGGTTCGCAGTTTCGGCCGCCCATATAAGGGGATAAGGATCTACCCTTTCCATTTACGCCTTCTTCCTCCTTTGCTTATCCGTCCTTGCGCACTCGAGCTCCAACGCCCAAGCCCACACTTCTTACCTCAACCTTCTCCAATCATGTCCGGAGTGGGAGGTAGATGGATGGCCTCCTCCGTCACGGAGGGGCAAATCAAGAAACTGAGGGAGGCCGGATACCTATCTGACGACATCACACACCGGCTCCCTGATGTGGGGCAACTCATCCCCACCCCCGGGCCCCATGAGAGGGTTGTTTTTCTCCCCCATTTCCTCCGCGGACTAGGCTTTCCTCTTCACCCATTCGTCCGGGGGCTCATGTTCTACTATGGCCTGGACTTCCACGATCTGGCCCCGAACTTCGTCCTCAACATCTCGGCATTTATTGTAGTGTGCGAGGCCTTCCTCTGCATCCAGCCCCACTTCGGCCTATGGCTGAAGACTTTTAACGTCAAGCCGAAAGTAGTGGGTGGCCGCCAAGCGGAGTGCGGAGGTGCCATGGTGGGCCGGATGGCCAACTCCTATGGCTTGAGGGCTCCTTCGTGGAGACAATTAAAGGGTGGCAATCGGGGTGGTTCTACATCACCGAGCCGCGTGACCCTAAATGGGCGGCGGCCCCCGAATTCCGATCCGTCTTTCCCACACGGCTCACCTCCTGGAAGGAGACGGGCCTAACGTGGGGAGATTCGGAAGAGCTGACCAGACTCCAAACTTGCATCCAAAAGCTGGTGAACAAGAATCTCAAGCTTGTCAACGTGGTCCAGGTCATGCTTATCCGCCGAGTCCTCCCGTGCCAACACCGGGTCGTCAAATTGTGGGAGTTCGATCCGGCACGGCACCAAGCCTTGAGCGGGCTCTTCGATACTACATACGAAGATGCCTGGAAGGTGCTGTTTAAGGGCGCCGAGGCCCCCGCACCCGCTACCGAAGATCGCGGATTCATCTCGGCGTCGGGCCAACGAGGTAAGTTATTCTACCCTTTACGGGACTCTTGTCTTTCATAGTCTGACTCTATGCGGGATCTAAAACTCCCCTACCTTTGACAGGACTGGCTGAAGAAGTTAGACGGGTTAGCTGTCCGGCTCCCTTACTAGAAGACCCAGCGGACGCCCGATTAATGGGGCTACTGGTTCTGGCACCTCACGTGGTGCCGGAGAAGAAGGCCAAGAAGAAGGCCACGGGGACTCGAAAGAGTTCCCGGCGCCTGGTGGTGTCGGATTCGCCCGACAACCCCGACGCACCCTCCGCCTCCGAAGACGAGGAGGAGGGAGAATAAGAAGAAGAAGAAGCCTCTCCCCCTCCAACGGGGGGAGGAAAGAAAAGAAAGTTCGCCCCAACTGGGGAGGCCGGAGGGTCCAAGAAGGGGAAGACCCTTCTGTCGGACTACGCCTCCGATGCCGAAGACGGTGGGGAGGATTGGCCATCCAGGGTCAAGCCCCTGGCAAAATCGTAAGCATCCGGATATTCGAATAACTCATGGCGCTTCTCCGTTATTTGGCATTTTCTGACGCCGAATTTGGTCATGTAGTCCTCCCAAGGCTCAGCTCGACGATTCGACGAGCGGCTCCTTGGATTCGTCGGATGTGAACAGTGCTTCACTTCTGACGGCCTCCTCCCCTCTCCCTACGGACGACGACGAGGTGGGGTCCCGAAAGGGACTAAACCACGAGGAGGTGGTCCTGGCGGCGCCTCAAGACGACCTCCTGGACTCCAGGCCCAAAGGGGGTAAAGCCCCAGAGGGATCTAAGTCCGGCCCCGGGCCGGACACTGCTCCGGAACCACCAACGGTTCCAGAGTCCGACAGGCGGCGCCTTCATAAGAAGGGCAAGCCTTCGACGCCAGCGGCCTCCGTCCATCCGGAGGCGCCGGACAATTTGCTGGAGGCGCTTAACGGCGCCTCCATCGACGCGGAACACCGCACTGTTATGAGTGCGGTGATTCAAAAGGTTCAGTCCGCCAAGAGTGGGCTGACAGAAGCCTGTACAAGTCTGTTAACAGGCTTTGAGGTATGTGTTAAAAAACATATATATATAAAATATTACCGCATAGACAGTAGCCCCTAATGCTCAGTTCGGCGTTCGGAAAGAAAAGCCGAGCTGAGGATCTAAAAAGATATACGCAGGAGTCTAATAAAAATATGTCAATATGGGAATGCAGGTTGCGCTGCTGACCTCTGCCGCACTGACTGCGGAGGTCAATGCCTTGAAGGAGAACCTCGAGCGGTCCGAGAACGAGCTCGACCGTGCCAAGAAGCATCTCGAGGACAAGGAGGGTATGAAATACCGCATGTAAATGTATATAGAAATACTTGGTTGCAAATAATGACATGACCAACTTAAATGTTGCAGGGGCCACAGCCGAGGTGGCGACCCTGAAGGAGGCGCTCTCCAAGGCCGAAAACAGTGCGGCCCTGGAGTTCACCGAGCGAGAGAAGCAGGAGGCGCGGGTGGCGGAGGTGCGGCAAGAGCTCCAGGCTCTCGTGGAAAAACACGAGAGTTTGGAGCGTGACTCGAAGACTCGAGAGTCCGAGCTAGCCTTGGCTCTTGAGAGTGCCAAAAACGCTAAGGCCGAAGCCCAGAAGGCCCTCCAAGAGATCGAGGTGATGAAGAAGATAGCGGCGGGTAAGGCATTCTTTATGCAAAGCAAGAATATAAAAGTTAATTATCTGCTACTTACCCGAATCCGGAGCTCTCCAGGAGTGTTCACCGATCTGCCCCGTAGTGTGTCTGATGCCGCCGCATACTACCGAGCCGAAGAGGGGAGCTTGACGGAAAAAGTGTTCTGGTCTCAGTATATTGAGGCCGAACATCCGGTGCCCCTGAGCGACCAGCTGAAGCAGCTGGTCGAGCTCCACAAGGTGGCCGAACAGGCCATGAAGGGCCTCATAGCTCGGCTGTGGCCTGGAGGAGCCATGCCTGGGAGCTACTTCGGTTTGGTGCGGCGGCTGGTGGACGCATGTCCGTGGATTGAGGTCGTCAAGCGCTCCGTCTGTATCGAAGGTGCCCGTCGGGCCCTTGCCCGTGCTAAGGTGCACTGGGGCAAGCTGGACGCTGAGAAGCTTTTGACGGACGCGCCACTGCCGAGCAAGGAGTATCGCACGCCCTAGATGTATTATAAGGGCGTCCTGAAGGGTGCTCACGTATAGCGGATGAATGCTCCAAAGATGTAATTTTTTAGTAGACTCACATTTGTTATCCTGTACGCTGAAAACTTTGTTCATGTGCGTTAAGCAACACTTGTTAATTTAAAATATTACCTTCTGTGCGGCCGTTTATCAAATCTGAGAGATGCAAGTTGTCGGCTTCGACCCCCATGCCACGAGTGCTGGGGTGTTCGGGATAAACCTGAGCGCTCTTGTTCCCATTCTTGGGTCCATCTAGGGAGGCGTTCAGCACAACGAACCAGGCCGTCGGACTTATAATGCTTTATCACTCTCACTTAGCCATAGAATTCTATAATATTAAATTTCGGCGAAGCCCCTAGTATTCGGAAGACCGAGTTCGGGGCGCTATCCACGCCTAGGCCGGATAAGTCCGGTTCCTCGCTCTAAGCGGCATAAGTCTTTAAGGACTCGAAAAACCTCACGAACAGCGACCGGTCTCTCGCACTATCATGACGGTCAGTTTTAGCTTTCTCTACTGAGGTGTTAACCCAGCTCAACTTGGGCACAATCACAGTAGTTCTCCCAGCGCTACCTTAGTCAACATTGCGGAACGTAAGGTACCAGAACATGGGAGCCGGGCAAACCCAACTATTGACCAAAGACATGATTCGGAGCCGATGCATATAGTGCTATAAGTTCGGGGTACCGCACTCATGAGAGTGTTCGGTCTTCTCACACCATGTTATGGGGTGCTTAAGCCCCTGGTGTATTGGCCGTACCAAAGTGTACGGTTGCAGAATGTCATGACTGAACATATTTGTAAATATAAAAAATAGATGAGTACAATAATAGATAAGAGCTATGTATTGTTTATTAAAAAAGGGCTGCTGCGAAAGCAGAATGATACAAGTAGTGCGATAAGCAAGAGATGGGATTATTTGACATGTCCCCCTCCAGGGGCAAGCTGCGGGATTTTAAGTAAAACAGGTATTAAGCTCGTTATAGAGACCACCTGGACATTTGACGCGGCTTGTTTTCTCCCTGGCTATTGCATCGTATGTTCGGCGAGTGTGTTGCCGCACAGGCCTTCCGAGTAGTTGGGTCCTGAAAGTGTATAAAAAGGAAACGGCGGAATAGGGAGCCCCTTAGTGTGGTTGAGCCGCATTCTGGGCGTGCGATAGTTGTGCCCCTCCCCTTATGCCCATGGTATCTCTAAGGCGTAATTATGTACGCGTGGTACATATATCACCATCTGGCGAGGGCTGGGGTTGGGGCCGCACTGATATGCTTGCTTGGAATGTGCCAGCCGGATTTGTTGTAGGTTACTTCGGGCTCGCTTGACGTTGTCCGACGTTTGACACCTGGGCTGGAGGATTGCCTTGAGAGGCTACTCTGTACTTCTGCCCCAGGGCCGCCGTGTGCTCCTCCGTTCGGAGAGAGCGTTCGGTGTTTCCATTTACCGTGATGACTCCGCGAGGTCTTGGCATCTTGAGCTTGAGATATACGTAGTTCAGCACCGCATTGAATTTTGCAAATGCGGTTCGTCCGAGCAGGGCGTGATAACCACTGTGGAATGGGACTATGTCGAAGATTAACTCTTCGCTTCGGAAATTATCCGGGGATCCGAAGACCACTTCGAGTGTAACCGAGCCTGTACAGCTGGCTTCTACACCTGGTATGACGCCTTTAAAGGTTGTCTTTGTGGGTTTAATCCTTGAGGGATCGATACCCATTTTTCGCACTGTATCCTGATAAAGCAGGTTCAGGCTGCTGCCGCCGTCCATGAGGACTCTAGTAAGGTGAAATTCGTCAATGATTGGCTCTAGGACCAATGCGGCGAATCTGCCATGACGGATGCTAGTGGGGTGGTACCTTCGATCAAAAGTGATCGGGCAGGAGGACCATGGGTTGAACTTTGGGGCGACTGGCTCCAACGCAAAGACGTCCTTGAGAGCACGCTTCCGCTCCCTTTTGTGGATGTGGGTTGCGTATATCATGTTCACCGTCCGCACTTGTGGGGGGAATCCCTTCTGTCCTCTATTGTTCGGCGGCCGGGGCTCCTCCTCGTCAGCGCTGCGCAGCCCCTTGTCTCTGGTTTCGGCACTTAACTTGCCTGCCTGTTTGAACACCCAACAATCCCTGTTGGTGTGGTTGGTTGGTTGTTTGGGGGTGCCGTGTATCTGGCACGAGCGGTCGAGTATCCGGTCTAAGTTGGATGGGCCCGGAGGGTTTCTTTTGAATGGCTTCTTCCGCTGACCGGGTTTAGAGCCTCTAAATCCGGCGTTGACTGCTGTATCCTCAGTATTGTCGCCGTTAATGTGGCGCTTGTGCTTGTTGCGACGTGACCTACCATTGTTGTCCTTGGTATCCGAATTACCAGGGCACTTGGTTATGTTATTGCTACGAGCTAGCCAGCTGTCTTCGCCCGTGTAGAAGCGGGTCATGAGTGTCGTGAGGGCTACCATAGATTTCGGCTTTTCCTGTCCTAGGTGCCGGGCAAGCCATTCATCTCGGATGTTGTGCCTAAAGGCAGCAAGGGCCTCGGCGTCCGGACAGTCGACTATTTGATTTTTCTTAGTTAGGAACCGTGTCCAGAATTGCCTGGCCGATTCCTATGGCTGCTGGATTATGTGGCTTAGGTCATCGGCGTCTGGTGGCCGCACATAAGTGCCTTGGAAGTTGTCCAGGAATGCGGATTACAGGTCCTCCCAACAACTTATTGACTCTGCTGGTAGGCTGTTAAGCCAATGTCGAGTTGGTCCTTTAAGCTTGAGCGGGAGGTATTTGATGGCGTGTAGGTCATCACCGCGGGCCATGTGGATATGAAGGAGATAATCCTCGATCCATACCGCGGGATCAGTTGTGCCGTCGTATGATTCGATGTTTATGGGCTTAAAACCCTCGGGGATTTGATGATCCATTACTTCGTCTGTGAAGCGTAGTGGGTGTGCGGCGCCCCTGTATTGGGCTATATAGCGACGCAGCTCGGATGAGCTTGGTCTGTTCTATTCGGCCTGGCCGTACTTATCATGTGCGGCATGACGGCTGGTGTCACGTGAAGCGGGGCGCCCATGCGATCCGTAGATCGATCTTGCTTGCCTTGCCTTGTTCTCCAATATGTCTCGCAGGTCTGTTGCGTCTCCGCGTACTCTGGTATGTTTTGAGCAGTGCCGGGGTGCAGCTTGGGTCGAGGGCCTGAAGGCCTCTCCGTCGCGGCCATGGGGTGGCCAAACGGGCGCATCGTACACTGGTGATGTAGGTTTAGTTGCTTCCTCCTCAAGTTGGGGTAGCAGCCTGCGCTTTGGGTAGCTCTTGGAGGGGCGCTCGAGTTTATACTCTTCGGCCGCCAGGACTTCGGTCCATCTGTCGGCTAGCAAGTCTTGGTCAGCTCTAAGCTGCTGTTGTTTTTTCTTAAGGCTGCTTGCCGTGGCCATAAGCCTGCATTTGAAACGCTCTTGTTCGACGAGATCCTCTGGCACGATGAATTCGTCGTCGTCGAGGCTTGCCTCGTCTTCGGAGGGAGGCATATAGTTGTCATCCTCAACCTCTTTGTCGGCCGCTCTCTCATGAGGGTTGGCTCCTTCGTCCTCCTGCACTGAATCCTGCTGGAGGGGGTTATCTTCGGCACTGTCCGGCGTGTTGTTATCTCCGGTGCCGGAATCGCCGTTTTTGCTTTGGCGGGACTTAGAGCAGCGCCACTGACGTTGGCGCTTGGGTTGCTTCTTGGAGGGGCCGTCCTCCGTTTTTTCCTCGCCATCCCCTGCTTTGGGGGTGTCCACCATGTATATGTCATATGACGAGGTGGCTTTCCAGTTCCCTATAGGTGCTGGTTCTTGGTCGTCTCCTTCATCGGTGTCCATACCTTCGATGTCTTCGGAGTTAAAGTCGAGCATGTCGGTTAAATCGTCGACAGTGGCTACGAAGTGGGTGGTGGGTGGGCCTCGAATTTCTTCGTCGTCCGTATCCCAATCGCGCTGACCATAATCCGGCCAGGGCTCTCCTGACAAAGAGAGAGACTTTAGTGAATTCAGGATATCGCCAAAGGGCGAGTGCTGAAAGACGTCCGCGGCGGTGAACTCCATGATCGGAGCCCAATCGGGTTCAATCGGAAGGGGTGCGGAAGATTCGGAGTCCGAAACGGAGTCCGGCACCTTGGAGTCACGGGCCTTGCAAAGGACTAGGCTGGTATTCGGCTCTATCACCATAGAGATTGCGGCTCCTGGGGAGGCGTCGAACTGTCCGTCGCTGGTTAGCGCAGTCGGCTCCGGGCTAATAGTCGGAGCGGACTCTTGAGCGGCACTCTGGGCGCTGTCCGGCGGCAGAGCTAGATCATGCCCATCGAGACAGTACGGCACGCTCGGCCGTGGCTCGAATTCGTCGAAGATCAAGTCCCCGCGAATGTCGGCCGTGTAATTTAAGCTTCCAAACCTGACCTGATGGCCAGGGGCGTAGCTTTCGATCTGCTCCAGATGGCCAAATGAGTTGGCCCGCAGTGCAAAGCCGCCGAATACGAAGATCTGTCCGGGGAGAAAAGTCTCACCCTGGACCGCGTCGTGATTGATGATCGAAGAAGCCATCGGGCCCAAAGGTGATGACACAGAGGAACTCTCAATGAAAGCACCAATGTCGGTGTCCAAACCGGCGGATCTCGGGTAGGGGGTCCCGAACTGTGCGTCTAGGCGGATGGTAACAGGAGACAAGGGGCACGATGTTTTTACCCATGTTCGGGCCCTCTCGATGGAGGTAAAACCCTACTCCTACTTGATTAATATTGATGATATGGGTAATACAAGAGTGGATTTACCACGAGATCAGAGAGGCTAAACCTAGAAGCTAGCCTATGGTATGATTGTCATTCGTCCTACGGACTAAAACTCTCCGGTTTATATAGACACCGGAGAGGGCTAGGGTTACACAGAGTCGGTTACAATGGGAGGAGATCTTCATATTGTATCGCCAAGCTTGCCTTCCACGCCAAGGAAAGTCCCATCCGAACACGGGATGGAGTCTTTAATCTTGTATCTTCATAGTCCGGGAGTCCGGCCAAAGGTCATAGTCCAGCCATCCGGACACCCCCTAATCCAGGACTCCCTCAGGTGGCAAGAGCCTAAGCTTGGGGATGCCCAAGGCACCCCAAGATATTCAAGGATAGCCAAAAGCCTAAGCTTGGGGATGCCCCGGGAAGGCATCCCCTCTTTCGTCTTCGTTCATTGGTAACTTTACTTGGAGCTATATTTTTATTCGCCACATGATATGTGTTTTGCTTGGAGCGTCGTGTATTACATTAGTCTTTGCTTTTTAGTTTACCACAATCATCCTTGCTGTACACACCTTTTGGGAGAAGCCTATTTGATTAGAATTTTGTTAGAATACTCTATGTGCTTCACTTATATCTTTTGTGCTTGATAGTTTTTGCTCTAGTGCTTCACTTATATCTTTTAGAGCACGGTGGTGTCTTAATTTTGAAGAAATTGCTAGTTTCTCATGCTTCACTTATATTATTTTGAGAGTCTTTTAGAACAGCATGGTATTTTTTATGGTTACAAAATTGGTCCTAGAATGATGAGCATCCAAGTTGGGTATAATAAAAACTATCATAAGAAGTGAATTGGATGCTATGATCAATTTGATACTTGATAATCATTTTGAGATATGGAGGTAGTGATATTAAAGTCATGCTAGTTGGGTGATTATGAATTTAAAGAATGCTTGTGTTGAAGTTAGCAAGTCCCGTAGCATGCGCGTATGGTTAAAGTTGTGTAACAAATTTGAAAGATGAAGTGTACCTGGCTTGTGCATCCTTATGAGTGGCAGTCGGGGATGAGCGATGGTCTTTTCCTACCAATCTATCCCCCTAGGAGCATGCGCGTAGTACTTGATTTTTGATGACTTCTAAATTTTTGCAATAAGTATATTAGTTCTTTTGACTAATGTTGAGTCCATGGATTATACGCACTTTTACCTTTCTGCCATTACTAGCCTCTTCGGTACCATGCATTGCCCTTTCTCACCTTGAGAGTTGGTGCAAACTTCGCCGGTGCATCCAAACCCCGTGATACGATACGCTCTATCAAACATAAACCTCCTTATATCTTCCTCAAAACAGCCACCATACCTACCTATTATGGCATTTCCATAGCCATTCCGAGATATATTGCCATGCAACTTTCCACCGTTCCGTTTATCATCATCATGACATACGTTACTTTTGTCATATTGCCATTGCATGATCATGTAGTTGACATGGTATTTGTGGCAAAGCCACCATGCATTATTTTTCATACATGTCACTCTTGATTCATTGCACCATCCCGGTACACCTCCGGAGGCATTCTTATAGAGTCATATCTTGTCCTAGTTTCGAGTTGTAATTCATATGTTGTAATCAATGAAAGTGTGATGATCATCATTATTAGAGCATTGCCCAAAAAGAAAAAAAAAGAAAAAAAGGAGAAAGACCAAAAAAAAGACCCCAAAAAAGAAAAAAAAAGAAAAAATAAAAAGAAATAAAAAGGGCAATGTTACTATCTCTTTTTCCACACTTGTGCTTCAAAGTAGCACCTTGTTCTTCATGTAGTGAGTCTCATATTTTGTGCTCCAAAGTAGCACCATGTTTTTCATATAGTGAGTCTCATAAGTTGTCTTTTTCATACTAGTGGGAATTTTTCATTATAGAACTTGGCTTGTATATTCCTACGATGGGCTTCCTCAAATGCCCTAGGTCTTCATGAGCAAGCAAGATGGATGCACACCCACTAGTTTTCTTTTGTTGAGAATTTATTTATAGCTCTAGTGCATCCGTTGCATGGCAATCCCTACTCCTCATGTTGACATCAATTGATGGGCATCTCCATAGCCCGTTGATTATCCTCGTCAATGTGAGACTTTCTCCTTTTTTTGTCTTCTCCACACAATCCCCATCATCATATTCTATTCCACCCATGGTGATATATCCATGGCTCACGCTCATGTATTGCGTGAAGGTTGAAAAAGTTTGAGATTATTTAAGTATGAAACAATTGCTTGGCTTGTCATCGGGGGTATAGAAGTTGGGAACATCTTTGTGTGACGAAAATGAAGCATAGCCTAACTATATGATTTTATAGGGATGAACTTTCTTTTGCCATGTTATTTTGAGAAGACATGATTACTTTGATTAGTATGCTTGAAGTGTTACTATTTCTTTTATCAATATGAACTTTTATTTTGAATCATTTGGATCTGAAAATTCATGCCACAATAAAGAAAATTACATTGAGAATTATGCTAGGTAGCATTCCACATCCAAAATATCTTTTTTATCATTTACCTACTCGAGGACGAGCAGGAATTAAGCTTGGGGATGCTTGATACGTCTCCAATGTATCTATAATTTTTGATTGTTCCATGCTATTATATTACCCCTTTTGGATGTTTATGGGCTTTATTTTACACATTTATATCATTTTTGGGACTAACCTACTAACCGGAGGCCTAGCCCGTATTGCTGTTTTTTTTGCCTATTTCAGTATTTCGAAGAAAAGGAATATCAAACTGAGTCGAAACAGAATGAAACCTTCGGGAGCATGACTTTTGGAACGAACGTGATCCGGAGGACTTGGAGTGCAAGCCAAGAAGCAGCCGAGGCGGCCACGAGATAGGAGGGCGCCCCCCTTGTAGGGCATGCCCCCCTGTCTCGTGGGCCCCTCGGGCGGCCACTGACGTACTTCTTCCTCCTATATATACCTACGTACCCTGAAAACATCCAGGAGCATCACGAAACACAATTTCCACCGCCGTAACCTTCTGTATCCGCGAGATCCCATCTTGGAGCCTTCGCTGGCACTCTGCCGGAGGGGGAATCGACCACGGAGGGCCTCTACATCAACATCCTTGCCCCTCCGATGAGTTGTGAGTAGTTTACCACAAACCTACGGGTCCATAGTTATTAGCTAGATGGCTTCTTCTCTCTTTTTGGATCTCAATACAATGTTCTCCCCCTCTCTTATGGAGATCTATTTGATGTAATCTCTTTTTGCGGTGTGTTTGTCGAGATCCGATGAATTGTGGGTTTATGATCAAGTTTATCTATGAATAATATTTGAATCTTCTCTGAATTCTTTTATGTTTGATTGAGTTATCTTTGCAAGTCTCTTCGAATTATCGGTTTGGTTTGGCCTACTAGATTGATCTTTCTTGCCATGGGAGAAGTGCTTAGCTTTGGGTTCAATCTTGCGGTGTTCTTACCCAGTGACAGAAAGGGTTGCAAGACACGTATTGTATTGTTTCCATCGAGGATACCAAGATGGGGTTTATATCATATTGCATGAGTTTATCCCTCTACATCATGTCATCTTTCTTAATGCGTTACTCTGTTCTTTGTGAACTTAATACTCTAGATGCAGGCAGGAGTCGGTCGATGTGTGGAGTAAAGTAGTAGATGCAGGCAGGAGTCGGTCTACTTGTTTTGGATGTGATGCCTATATACATGATCATGCCTAGATAATCTCATAATTATTCTCTTTTCTATCAATTGCTCGACAGCAATTTGTTCACCCACCGTAATACTTATGCTATCTCAAGAGAAGCCTCTAGTGAAACCTATGGCCCCGGGGTCTATCTCTTATCATATTTGCTTCCAATCTACTTTTATTTGCATCTATATTGTAAAATACCAAAAATATATTTATCTTATTACTATCTCTATCAGATCTCACTTTCGCAAGTGGTCGTGAAGGGATTGACAACCCCTTTATTGCGTTGGTTGCGAGTTCTCAGTTTGTTTGTTTAGGTGCGTGAGTCTTTTGAGGAGCCTCCTACTGGATTGATACCTTGGTTCTCAAAAACTGAGGGAAATACTTACGCTACACTTGCTGCATCACCCTCTCCTCTTCGAGGAAAACCAACGGAAGCTCAAGACGTAGCACTGACTATTTTAATAGGACGGGCTAAGGATGCGGGGCAGGTAGGTGGCCTTGTTCCGCATCTAGTTGATGGCGGTATCTCCATCCTTCAGTATGCTGATGATACTATCATCTTTATGGAGCACGACTTGGCGAAAGCGAGAAACATGAAGCTTGTGTTTTGCTTATTTGAACAATTGTCTGGGCTCAAAATTAATTTCTACAAGAGCGAATTGTTTTGTTTTGGAAGAGCTAATGATGACCAGGAGGCATATAAACAATTGTTCGGATGTGAATTGGGCACGTTACCATTCACGTATTTAGGTATACCCATTCATCATGGTAAGCTGACTAACAAAGAGTGGAAATGCATCGAGGATCATTTTGAGAAGAAACTGAGCTGTTGGAAAGGGAAGCTAATGTCATACGGAGGGCGATTAATTTTAATTAATCCGGTCCTCACCAGTATGCCTATGTTTCTCTTATCCTTTTTCGAGGTCCCGGTGGGTGTCAGGAAGAGGCTAGACTTCTATCGATCTCGTTTATTTTGGCAGAGTGATGAGCTTAAACGAAAGTATAGGCTTGCTAAATGGGATATAATCTGTAGGCCGAAGGACCAAGGGGGTCTAGGCATTGAAAATCTGGAAGTCAAAAATAGATGTCTCCTTAGCAAGTGGCTGTTTAAACTTTCGTCCGAGACGGAGGCTACTTGGGCTCAGATTTTGTGAAATAAGTATCTTCAATCTAAAACCTTGGCCCAGGTGACAGTGAGACCGACTGACTCACCATTTTGGAAAGTCTTGATGAGAGTCAAGCCAATATTTTTCAACAGGACAAGGTTCTTAGTCAGAAATGGAGCTAATACGAGGTTCTGGGAGGATGCGTGGCTTGGGGAGACTCCCCTTGCACTTCAATATCCCACTCTGTACAACGTTGTTCAACGAAGAGAAGCTTACGTTGCAACAGTTCCATAATCCACTCCCCTCAATATTAGTTTTTGGAGGACGCTAGTTGGAAATCGTTGGGAGGCCTGGATTCATCTTGTAAGACGTATGATGGATGTACAGCTGTCTCAGCAGCCAGATCAGTTGTATTGGAAACTAACTAAGAATGGTGTGTTCTCGGTCAAATCCATGTATCTGGACGTCATAAACTCTAGCGTCATTCCTTCCTCGCAGCACGTTTGGAAAGTAAAGGTACCTTTGTGAATTAAAGTGTTTATGTGGTCCATGCATAAACAAGTTATTCTGACTAAGGATAATCTGGCCAAACGAAATTGGGTGGGCTCTGCTAGATGTAGTTTTTGTGACCATAACGAAACTATCAAACACCTCTTTCTTGATTGTCCACTGGCTAAGATTCTATGGCGGTCGATTCATATTGACTTTAATATAAATCCGCCTACTTCCATCAAATGTTATTTGGAACGTGGCTTGATGGGGTTGAGTCCGATACAGCGAGGCACATTCGTGTTGGCGTTTGTGCTTTATTATGGGCAGTCTGGAACTGCAGAAATGATTTGGTTTTTAATATATCAACAAACATTCACTTTTTGCAGGTTATCTTCAGGGCCACAGCGTTGATCCATATGTGGTCACTACTCACTCCGACGGAGGCTAGGGAGCGTTTGGTTACTGCGTCTACCCGATGGGAGATGGTAGCTCGGGTTATTTTCAACCGGTTTGGATGGCGATCATGTAATAGGATAGGCATGTAGTGCTCCTATTTTTATCTGCCAGCCGGTTGTGGCTTTCTGTTTAGCTCTTCTGAGCATTTGTTTTTGATTTTACTTCGAGACTTGGAGACTTGTTGCTGGATATTTTTATTAATAATATGAGCCGTATGCATCTTTCTGAGGCTGGGGTAAAAAAAAGTGTACACGCAGGAGGAAGCGACAACTTCATGCAAAGAACCACTTGTCATCTAAATGTTTCGAGAAGAACAAAAATTTGGATAGCCTCTTTTTTGAAATAAGATTTAAGAAGAATAAAATGCAATTGATGTCTTTTGGTTTGACGTGTGGGTTCAATTTATCTCATAAACTTGAAAATGGTTCAATAGGTACCTTAAACTCGGCATATATGTTCAGGTTAGTAAAACAATTGAACGTGTTGGAAAGCATTTTACAAAGCAGTGTTGACTTGCACCTTACTAGTCGTGCCATGCATTTTTGTGTAAAGTCATGGGTCTTCACAAAAATAAACCATTATGATGTCTCTAGCATCTAGATTAAAGTAAGTCACATGATGGACCCCATCCACCAAATCCATGGCATTTGAGAAAATATTTAATACTACAAAAATTTAAGCATTTTGACAGGCATGTTGGTGAAGCAAACACGGACATCTAGTCTCGCGACAATGGTACAATGAATCTAACGAGAAGTTGAGCCATACCTCAGACAACATCTTGTTCCATAGCCCGATCACCCCCTCGAATGGTCTGCTATGCGCTCCATGTAGTAAACTGTCCCCACATATTACAAATAAGGAATACAAAGTCTTTACAACCTAGGTCACAAATAGGGGGCAATATTGATGGCAACGACAGATTACCGAACCCCGGATGGCCCGTCAAAGTTGTCAAATCATGTTCAATTGAGTTTTTTCCTCTTCAAGTCTTTTGAATTTTGTAGTACGAACGAATATTGATGAGATGACAAATGTCTATGTAAGTTTGCCACAACCTAGATATCCAGAATATGAATAATTAATGCAAACCCGACTTGATAGCCATGGTTTCCGCCTCTTACACGCCGGAGTAGGGTCGAGGACATGGCTGCATGCACATAGGGCCTCACCACAATGGTCATGGACAATTAAACGCACAGAACCTTGGTTGATGTTGTCCAGAAAGCATGCATCCACATTTAATTTTACAAACCTCTTGGGAGGATGAGTCCAAGCTAGGTTTAAAGATTGAGTTGTGAAACCACTCATCCTTGTTCCAAGAAGTGACGAACATACCATCAAATACAAATAGAGTCTTTAGCATTTGAACAGACAATTTAGTGGTGGATTTTGGCGCGTGCGCGCGCGCGCGTGCACACACACTTACACTATATACCTCCACATTAGGCATGATTTGTATTCTTCTTTCATTTCTTTGAAAATCACATTATGACGCAATTGTTAAATGCTTACACATGGGAAGATGTAAAAAAACTACAAGGAGCGAGACTTCGTGCAAAGACCCCACCCGATGTCCTCCAAATGTTTTGAGAAGAACTTGACCTGACTAGCCTCTTTACACAATAAAATAGAAGAGTAAAATGTGATTGATGTCCTTTCATTTAACATATAGGTTCACTTTATCTCATATACTTGGCATATTTGTTCAATTTAAAATGTAATTGGTGTCCGTCTCGTCCTCTCCTACGGTGGTAAGTGGCTATAGACATGGCACATGTGCATGTCCTTCTTGTCCTTTCCTACGGTTGTCAGCAGCTGTAGACATGGCACATGGGTGGTCTCAGGGGCCAAGGATGATGGGGCAGCGGCCCTGGATGGCGGGCTACCTGAATTGGCTCTTTGGCGAGCAGTGCGGTGGCCGGCGTTAGTGATGTGCTTCAACCATGTGGGTGCCAAGGTGTGATGTGGTGGATGAAATTGGTGAAGTTGTCGCCGTCGGTGGAAGCCAAGCCTTGATCTAGATTTGCGCTCCTGGTTGTGTCATGGTGGGGTCCCCGTCGTGGAGGGGCATGTGGTCTGCTCGCATGGCGCGTCGGGGTGGGATCGAGAGAAAGCTTTCCATCTTAGTTGTGGCAATGCTTTGTAGGTGTTTTGATCCTCTTGGGGCACCACATTTGTCCCCACCTTTCCCTACCACACTAAGAGTGAAAACCGCCGTCTACCTCAACTTACATGGCAGAAGCAGGGCTTTGCAATGGGACCCTCTTGGGGGTGTCACCTATGAGTTGGGGTGTTCCTTGGGTGCGAAAATGGGTCTCAATAACTTGCATCATTTGGCCGTTTAGCTTTAGTAATATAAAGCTAGGTGAAATTATATTTCGACAGTAAATGGACCAATAGAGAGTGGGCCGGAGGGGAGGGAGATGCTTCATTTAGTACTTCAACAACTGATCAGAAACAAACTTACTCATCTAACTCCAAACCTACCTCCGTAGAAATATTAATTCATTACCAATACCTAGCCCCATAAACAAATAATTTCGTCCTATTCCTAGCCCTCACCTGGCACCGGGGAGATCAAAATTAATCAAGTACGGCCACCAAAACATATTAATTGTCACTGACTTAATACATTGTACTAAATTAGCGATAATTAATATGGATCAGAGGAAGTACTAGTAATCAAGAAAAACAATTTCATTATCAATACATAATAGTGGAGGCGCGAAGCATGGGTGGTGGACTCGTGGGAAATTGTCTATCGGCGAAGCAGGAAGATGCAGCAAGCGCATCACATCCTGGACGATTGGTAAAAGAGAACATGTGAAACAAAGCACAAAATAAATAAAGAACGAGCGGTACATGAACAAGTTAAAAGGATACATGTGTGCTTGGTGGTCACAGGACCTATAATTTTCTTATTGCAAGACATCGCCCTACCCCGCCTCTCGAGTTCGCTGCTGCATTGTCTTAGTGGGACGACCCAATCGAGCGATTTTGGGAAGGCTCCATGCAGGTTTTTCTTTTTCTTGTGTTGTTCTTTATGGGTTTCATCCGTTTTTCTCCTTTTTTTTTAATTTTCTTTTTTCAGATACATGTCGACTTTTTTTAAAACACATTGTACAATTTTTTGCATTCGCATGGAAACTTTATTGATGCACGTTGAACATTTTCCGAATACATGATGAGCATTTTTCTAAATACATGTTTGAGTATTTCTATTTTTCATGCTAAACATTTTTCACATACCCATTGAATTTTAGTTTTAATGGTATGAAATAAATAAATTAAGTGAACATTTTTTTTACATTGTATAAACATTTTAGAATAATTTACTCAAATAATTTTGAAACAAGTGAACACTTTAAAATGTTAAGACCATTTTTTGAATGGTAAAAATTTATTTTAAAATTACACAAACTATTTTTACGTTGTATAACGTGTTCTGAAAAAATCTTAAAAATAATTATTGAAACACATGAACAAATTTTATAGGTACAAAATATTTTTTAAAATTCCGCGAAAAATTATTTTATATTGTATAAACATGTTTTTGAAAAAATGTCACAAACATCACAAACATTTGTTTTGAAACACATGAATTTTTTTAAATGTCACAAACAATTTTTTGAATGTTATAAGAACTTTTTACAGTTGACTGAACATTCTGGTTAGATTATTATATAATTATTCGTTAATGTGCAGTGATTGTTTAAAAAAATAGTAAGTAGTTTTAAAAATACATATGTTTAAGAATTTTTGAAACATAAATAAAATTAAAAGAAGAAACAAAATGAGTGAATCAACACATATATAACAAAGCTACACATACACAACTTCCTACTAAGCCAGCCAATTTAGAGGGTCCCTATACATCATACACTCGTTCTCGCTATACGTTTTTCTTTTCTTTTGAGAAGACGTTCTGGCTATACCTGGGCTCCTATATCTCGCTTGAAGCAAGATGGAATGTAGTATCGCCTCAAGCGAGCGTATGGTGGACTGGCCCATGTAGTGTCAGGTTCGTTTCCCCCCTTCCTTTTTACCATAGTTTATATTTCAACAATATTATAAAAATATATTCCCTCAGTCGTAAAATCTAAGATCCTTTTTGACACTATTGTGACACTACAATAGTGTAAAAAATGTTCTTACATTTTGGGACGGAAGTAGTATTTTATATTTCGAAAATTAATTCAGGTAAAAGATTCATCATATATTAAAAAAAAAGCTAACACAGTGTATAAAAAATGGTCGCGCAACTTTTAGAAGTTTTATAGCATTAAAAAAAGTACTTGACATTGTAAAAATGTTCACGTGTTTCAAAAATATTTCGTGACATTTTAACAAAATTGGATAAAATGTAAAAAATAAATATTTGTGTAGTTAAAAAATGTTTTGCAATATTAAAAAAAGCATGTGGCATTTAAAAAAATGTTCACAAATATTTTATATTTCTTCATGTCATTAGGAAAAATGTTTATGCATTGTAAAATAATGTTCACTTAATTTAAAAATGTTTCATGCCATTAGAAAATGTTCAATGTGTATCTAATATGTTTAACATGTATTCGAACAAATGTACATCACCTATTTGAAGAAAAATCAGTGTGTACTGCAAAATGTTCCACAAATATAAAAAATGTACAGTATGTATTGAAAAGGTGGACATGTGTTAAGAAAAGAAAAGGGGGGAAACGAACAAAACCGGTGAAGAAACACAGAAAAAACAAAGAAAAACCAACAAATGAATCGAAGAAACAAACCGAATGGGGTGTGGAAGTTAATTGTTGCTGGGATGTCGCCAAGTCAACGAACAAGGGAGCTGTTGGGTTAAAAAAAGCACCAATACTACTTCTTCAACATTGTTAGTTCCCAAGAGTTACTGAGCCGACGACCCTTGATGCTTACACATGCACGGCAGTCTGGGTGTTTGGAGGAGATCTTATGCTTAACAACCTTATTTATGGTTGCTCTTGACTTTCTGAGGTAGCCAACATTTGAAATCTCAAACGCATCTTGGTGATTACTACATGATCATGAAGAAGGTTCATTCCAGAAGAAATCTGTTTTGGGCTTGTGGTTTTAGCCATGAACAATGCATATGTATTATGAAGGATCATCGTTTAGCTAGATTAGCTACTTCTTTAGATGTTGGGCGCCATGTCTGGTTCCCCCAGCCTCACATTGGCATTTGTATCCCATTGAACATTAATAATCAAAATGAAGTGTGTTTGTTCATTAAAAATGGCGTTTTGTGCCGCTGGATTAAGCTAGTTATATGTATACATGCATACTGATACTTGGTTATTTGGGGCCTACATGCTCACCCACCTCGCCATTGTCCATCGACAGGGGTTGCTCTTGAGAAATAAATTGTATTGATGATACAAATTCGAAACAGTCTTTCGTCACACTTTATATATAAATAAAGCCACACGGTCAAACGACGCAAACATGCACAACTAACATTAAAGCACGCCAAGAACATTTAAAAAAATACACGATAAAGCAAGCCAAGAACGTTTAAAAACACACAAACATACATAACTAAACGCTTCCAGCATGCCATCGAGAAGAAGCACAGAAGGCACGCCGTCACATCTGAGGGGCCATCAAACTCATCGATGTTGCCCTCGGGAGGGACACAACATGAGCGCCGCCATCGCCGCGTCAACCGAAGTGGACAGAAGGTTTTCACCTGGAGTGTCGAAGGGTAAGGAGAGGGCCAAGGCGGCACCCCAGAAGATAAGGACACCCACATGCATTGCCGCCGTCGGCATCAAGGCGCAAAGCTTTCGCTCAACCTTTTCTACCTGCCACATATTGGGAACAGGTCGTAGACCCACCCCAACGGGGATCCCACACTAGTGTACGGGGATTTTAGATCCGAATCGGGCCTTGACCGCCATTGTGGGCGGTAGCCTCGCCAAGATCACCCGCCACACACGTCTCGCCACACACATGGATGACACATTCCACTGATACCCACTGCCACGCCGCTCGTTGGAGAGCCAAACCAAGCAGCCTTACCATACAGGGCCATTGCACCGGCTTGCAAGACAAATACTCCACCACCGCCAGGCCTCCAGGGTGCCGAAGCACACGCATAAACATGGACAAAAAATGGGTGGGAATGCTGTAGCCATGTCGGACCTGCCAACAACGAAGCCAATCCACGTGCAAAGGAACCCATACATGGGAGCCAAATCCCATTTGGGTTTAACTCCTGCCTCGGCCTGGGGTGCGCATCATTGGGCCCCGCTAGTATCGTCGTTGGGGGTAGCCCTGGAAGACAGGTCGTCAGAGTAGCGAGACTCAATGGGCCAGGTTTGGTCTAGCCCTCAAAAACCACTACAACCTAACCCTAAATATAACCCCACTAGGCCACGGAAGAACCGAACAAAACCATCGCCTGCTGTCGGTAATGGCCTAGCCTCAGTATGCCCTACCCCGCACCAACAAGGGGGTTGCCTCGCGCCATCCCAATGATCCGACACGTTGGAGAACCGAAGTGTCGCCGCCACCTGATGACCCACAAGTATAGGGGATCTATCGTAGTCCTTTCGATAAATAAGAGTGTCGAACCCAACGAGGAGCAGAAGGAAATGATAAGCGGTTTTCAGCAAGGTATTCTCTGCAAGTACTGAAATAAGTGGCAACAGATAGTTTTGTGATAAGATAAATTGTAACGAGCAACAAGTAACAAAAGTAGATAAAGTGCATCAAGGTGGCCCAATCCTTTTTGTAGCAAAGGACAAGCCTGGACAAACTCTTATAATAGGAAAAGCACTCCCGAGGACACATGGGAATATTGTCAAGCTAGTTTTCGTCACGCTCATATGATTCGGGTTTGGTACTTTGATAATTTGATATGTGGGTGGACTGGTGCTTGGGTGCTGTTCTTACTTGAACAAGCACCCCACTTATGATTAACCTCTATTGCAAGCATCCGCAACCACAACAAAAGTATTAAGGTAAACCTAACCATAGCATGAAACATATGGATCCAAATCAGCCCCTTACGAAGCAACGCATAAACTAGGGTTTAACCTTCTGTCACTCTAGCAACCCATCATCTACTTATTACTTCCCAATGCCTTCCTCTAGGCCCAAATAATGGTGAAGTGTTATGTAGTCGACGTTCACATAACACCACTAGAGGCTAGACAACATATATCTTATCAAAATATCGAACGAATACCAAATTCACATGACTACTAATAGCAAGACTTCTCCCTTGTCCTCAGGAACAAACATAACTACTCACAAAGCATATTCATGTTCATAATCAGAGGGGTAATAATATGCTTAAAGGATCTGAACATATGATCTTCACCAAATAAACCAACTAGCATCAACTAGAAGGAGTAATCAACACTACTAGCAACCTACTAGCACCAATCCCGGACTTGGAGACAAGAATTGGATACAAGAGATGAACTAGGGTTTGGAGATGAGATGGTGGTGGTGAAGATGTTGATGGAGATTGCCATCTCCCGATGAGAGGAGCGTCGGTGATGACGATGGTGATGATTTCCCCCTCCCGAAGGGAAGTGTCCCCGGTAGAACAGCTCTGCCGGAGCCCTAGATTGGTTCCACCAAGGTTCCGCCTCGTGGCAGCGGAGTCTCGTCCCGAAAGGTTGCCTTCTATTTTTTTTTCTCATCGAAAGACTTCATATAGGAGAAGATGGGCGTCGGAGAGCCACCAGGGGGCCGACGAGGTAGGGGGCGCGCCCCGGGGGGGGGGAGGGGGGGGGGGCGCCCCCACCCTCGTGAGCAGGGTGTGGGCCCCCTGGCCTTCATCTTTGGTGACGATTTTTCTTTATTTATTTTAAGATATTCCGTTGAGTTTCAGGACTTTTGGAGTTGCGCAGAATAGGTCTCCAATATTTGCTCCTTTTCCAGCCCAGAATTCCAGCTTCCGGCATTCTCCCTCTTCATGTAAACCTTGTAAAATGAGAGAGAATAGCCATAAGTATTGTGACATAACGTGAAATAACAGCCCATAATGCAATAAATATTGATATAAAAGCATGATGCAAAATGGACGTATCAACTCCCCCAAGCTTAGACCCCGCTTGTCCTCAAGCGGAAAGCCGATAACAATAAATATGTCCTCATGTTTAGAGGTAGAGGCGTCGATAAAAATAAAATACGGACATGAAGGCATCATGATTATTTCCATAACAGCAACGTATATAGATTTTGTCATATGATTACTTATGTTCAAGTGATGATCTTTTCACAATGCAAAAGTATGAATCAGAAACCTTATTGAGCACCAACAAATTATAACCTCAGTCATTGAAGCAATTGCAATTTATCATAACATCGGAAAGGGTCTATGTCAGAGCTTAAAAGCAAGTCCACATACTCAACTATCACTTAGTCCTTCGTAATTGCTTACACTCACGCGATACTTGTGGTTACTGAGTTTTAATCGGACACAGAGAAAGATAGGGGCTTATTGTTTTGCCCCGCAACCTTTTACCTCAAGGGTAATGTCAACAATAATAATTCATGCTCCCCTACATCCAATTAGATATATATATCATGTTCTTTCCAACATGCTGAGCTTGCCAAAGGATAAAATGAAAAAGGAAAGGTGAAGATCACCGTGACTCTTGCATAAGGTAGAGGATAATAATAAAAGATAGGCCCTTCGCAGAGGGAAGCAGAGGTTGTCATGCGCGTTTAGGGTTGATGCACAAAATCTTAATGCAAAAGAACGTCACTTTATATTGCCCCTTGTATGTGGACCTTTATTATGCAGTCCGTCGCTTTTATTACATCCACAACAAGTTCGTACAAAGCTTATTTTCTCTTCACTAATAAGTCATGCATATTTAGAGAGCAATTTTTATTGCTTGCACCGATGACAACTTACTTGAAGGATCTTACTCAATCCATAGGTAGATATGGTGGACTCTCATGGCTAAACTGGTTTAAGGGTATTTGGAAGCACAAGTAGTATTTCTACTTGGTGCTGAGAATTTGGCTAGCATGAGGGGGAAAGGCAAGCTCAACACGTTAGAGGATCCATGACAACATACTTTATCTTAGATGTAAGAAAACATAACTCATTATGTTGTCTTCCTTGTCCAACATCAACTCTTTAGCATGTCCTATTTTAATGAGTGCTCCCAATCATAAAAGATGTCAATGATAATATATCTATATGTGAAACCTCTCTTTCCTTATTACTTCATATTAATTGCAACGATGACCAAAACTACATTTGCCAACTCTCAATAACTTTTAATCATCATACTCTTTCTATGTGAAGTCATTACTCTCAATAAGATCAATATGAACTCTTTGATTCTTTTTATTCTTTTTCTTCTTCTATTTACCCAAGATCATGGCAAAATAATCAAGCCCTTGACTCAACACTAATCTTTATTATATAGCTCACGGACTCAATTACAAAGAAGGATCATAAAGCAAAACTCAAAACTAGATCATGCCAAGACTTTATTCTACTAAATCAAGATACTACTAAAAGGATCGAACTAAGAAAAACGGTAAAGATAGGAGTTGTGATGGTGATACGATACCAGGGCACCTCCCCCAAGCTTGGCAGTTGCCAAGGGGGAGTGCCCATACCCATGTGATTATGTCTCCTTCTTTGTTGTTAGCGGTGGAGGTGTTGTTGATGATGCGGGCTTGTCGTCCACCTTCCATGGCATAGGCTCACCATCATAGAAGGATGATCGAGTCTCCGGAATCCTCAAATCTGCAGCCAAACTCATCCTTTTGAATCTATATTCATACTCATAGTTTTGGTTTTGTAGATCATAGATTTGGGCTTGGAGGTGCTCGATCTTCTCATGTAGCTTGAATATGGACTCCTCGGTGTTCTTGACATCCGGCTCGTAGTTGTTGGTGAACTCCACGAGCATCTTGTGGCTAGCGTTGATTCCACGCTCCACCATCCCCTGGCACTTGAAAACTTGTTGCTCCATTGCTTCGAGCCTCGACTCCATGCTTCCGGTTCCCTTTGGTCCCTCAACATTGCGGATGTGCAGCAACCCATCACGCATCTCAATGGTTTGAGGGTGTCGCAGCACCTCCGCGAGGTAAGGGTTGATCACCTTCTCGAAGAACTTGTCCTTGGAAGCACTTGGGGTCGTCATGATGATCTAGACCTGTCAAAAAAATAGCTCGAAACAAGAACAGGGGAGATTTGCGTGATACGGGAGTCAAAACCTTTGGGAGAATATATAATGAATTTTTACCGACCAAAATACGTATCGTGCAAGGAAACGGAGTCCGGAAGGCACACAAGGTGCTCACGAGGTAGGGGGGCGCGTCCAGGGGGGTAGGGCGCGCCCTCCATCCTCGTGAAGGCCTCGTGTCCTTCCCGGACTGCCACTTATTTTTCTATTTTTCTAAATATTCCAAAACGGAGAAATATTGCCTTAAAAATTGTTTTGGAGTCGGTTTACTTACCGTACCACATACCTATTCCTTTTCGGAGTCTGGAATGGTCTGGAAGGTGTCCCTTATGTATTTCTCCGGGGTTACGGTTTCAATAATATTGGTTTCAACATTTATAGGATTACCTGAGATATAGTGTTTGATCCTTTGACCGTTTACCACCTTCGGATTTGTGCCTTTGAAGTTGTTGATTTTTATGGCACCGGAACGATAGACCTCCTCGATAACGTAGGGACCTTCCCATTTGGAGAGAAGTTTCCTTGCAAAAAATCTTAAACGAGAGTTGTATAGCAATACATAATCACCTACATTAAACTCGCGCTTTTGTATCCTTTTGTCATGCCATCTTTTAACTTTTTCTCTAAACAACTTGGCATTTTCATAAGCTTGGGTTCTCCATTCATCAAGTGAGATAATATCAAATAACCTCTTCTCACCGGCAAGCTTGAAATCATAGTTGAGCTCTTTAATATCTCAATATGCCTTATGTTCTAGTTCGAGAGGTAAGTGACATGCTTTTCCATAAACCATTTTATACGGAGATATACCTTTAGGATTCTTATATGCAGTTCTATAGGCCCATAATGCGTCATCCAGTTTCTTGGACCAATTCTTTCTAGACCTATTAACAGTCTTTTGCAAAATTAATTTGAGCTCTCTATTGCTCAATTCTACCTGACCACTAGACTGCGGGTGATATGGAGATGCAATTCTATGATTAACGTCATATTTAGCAAGCATTTTACAGAAAGCACCATGAATAAAGTGTGAACCACCATCAGTCATTAAATATCTAGGGACTCCAAACCTCGGAAAAATAACTTCCTTAAGCATTTTAATAGAGGTGTTATGATCAGCACTACTAGTTGGAATAGCTTCTACCCACTTAGTAACGTAATCAACAGCAACTAAAATATGTGTATATCCATTAGAGGCAGGAAAAGGTCCCATATAGTCAAAGACCCAAACATCAAATGGTTCAATAATAAGTGAATAATTCATAGGCATTTCTTGACGTCTACTAATATTACCAATTCTTTGACATTCATCGCAAGACAAAACAAACTTACGGGCATCCTTGAAGAGAGTAGGCCAATAAAAACCAGATTGCAATACCTTATGTGCAGTTCTATCTCCAGCGTGGTGTCCTCCCTAAGCTTCGGAGTGACACTTTCGTAGGATCTGTTAATGTTCATGCTCAGGTACACAACGTCAAACAACACCATCTACTCCTTCTTTGTAAAGATGTGGGTCCCAAAAGTAATGTCGCAAATCATAGAAAAACTTTTTCTTTTGTTGGTATGTGAAGCTAGGTGGTATAAATTTAGCAACAATATAATTAGCATAATCAGCATACCATGGAGTGCTACGAGAAGTGATTATGACATTTAGTTGTTCATCAGGAAAGCTATCATCAATAGGTAGTGGGTCATCAAGAACATTCTCTAACCTAGATAAGTTGTCTGCAACGGGGTTCTCAGCTCATTTTCTATCAACAATATGCAAATCAAATTCTTGCAGCAAGAGAACCCATCTAATGAGTCTAGGTTTTGCATCTTTCTTTTCCATAAGATATTTAATAGCAGCATGATCAGTGTCAATAGTTACTTTAGAATCAACAATATAGGGTCTGAATTTATCATAAGCAAATACAACTGCTAAAAGTTCCTTTTCGGTAGTAGCATAATTTCTTTGAGCATTGTCTAGAGTCTTACTAGCATAATGGATAACATTTAATTTCTTATCAACTCTTTGCCCTAGAACAGCACCTACAGCATAATCACTAGCATCACACATAATTTCAAAGGGTAAATTCCAATCAGGCGGCTGAACAACAGGTGCAGAGACTAATGCTTTCTTAAGTATTTCAAATGCTTCTACACAATCATCATCAAAGACAAATGGTACATCTTTTTGTAGTAAATTAGTCAGAGGCCGAGAAATTTTTGAGAAGTCCTTAATGAACCTCCTATAAAATCCGGCGTGACCAAGGAAACTTCTTATACCTTTGATGTCCTTGGGACATGGCATCTTTTCAATAGCATCAACCTTGGCTTTATCAACTTCAATACCTCTTTCAGAAACTTTGTGCCCCAAGACAATACCTTCATTAACCATAAAGTGGCACTTTTTCCAATTCAAGACAAGATTAGTTTCTTCACATCTCTGCAAAACTCGAGCAAGATTGCTCAAGCAATCATCAAAGGAGTAACCATAGACGAAAAAGTCGTCCATGAAAACCTCACAAATCTTTTCGCAAAAGTCAGACAATATAGCCATCATGCATCTTTGAAAGGTAGCAGGTGCATTACATAAACCGAAAGGCATACGTCTATAGGCAAAAGTACCAAAAGGGCATGTAAAAGTAGTCTTTGATTGATCTCTAGCCGACACAGGTATTTGGGAGAAACATGAATAACCATCTAGAAAGCAATAATGTGTATGTTTGCATAATCTTTCTAGCATTTGATCAATAAAAGGTAAGGGGTAATGATCTTTCTTAGTAGCCTTATTTAATTTCTGAAATCAATTACCATCCTATAACCTGTGATAATTCTTTGCGGAATCAACTCATCTTTATCATTAGGGACAACAGTAATACCTCCCTTTTTAGGGACACAATGGACAGGACTTACCCACTGACTATTAGCAACGGGATAAATTATACCCGCCTCCAGAAGCTTGAGTATTTCTTTTCTTACCACTTCTTTCATTTTAGGATTCAAACGTCGTTGAGGATCACGAACTGGTTTGGCATCTGCTTCCAAATTATTTTATGTTGACATAGAGTGGGACTGATGCCCTTAAGATCATCCAGAGTATATCCAATAGCGGCACGGTGCTTCTTCAGAGTTTTTAATAATCTTTCTTCTTCATGCTCTGAAATGTTAGCACTAATAATGACAGGATATACTTTCTTTTCATCAAGATAAGCATATTTAAGATTATCAGGCAACGGTTTAAGCTCAAACACGGGATCACCCTTGGGTGGAGGAGGATCCCCTAGGATTTCAACAGGCAAATTGTGTTGCAGAATAGGTTCCTGTTTAAAGAATACTTCATCTATTTCAATTCTTTCATTCATGAACATATCATTTTCATGGTCTAGCAAATAGTGTTCTAAAGGATCACTAGGAGGTACGACAATAGAAGCAAGACCAATAATTGTTGGGGAACATAGTAATTTCAAAAAAATTCCTACGTACACGCAAGATCATGGTGATGGTATAGCAACGGGAGGGGAGAGTGTTGTCCATGTACCCTCGTATACCGTAAACGGAAGCGTTATGACAACACAGTTGATGTAGTCGTACGTCTTCACGATCCGACCGATCCAAGTACCAAACGTACGGCACCTCCGAGTTCAGCACACGTTCAGCTCGATGACGATCCCCGGACTCTGATCCAGCAAAGTGTCGGGGATGAGTTCCGTCAGCACGACGGCTGGTGACGATGATGATGCTCTACCGGCGCAGGGCTTCGCCTAAACTCCGCGACGATATGACCGAGGTGGAATATGGTGGAGGAGGGCACCACACATGGCTAAGGAATGATCCATAGATCAACTTGTGTGTCATGGGGTGCCCCCCTGCCCCCGTATATAAAGGAGCAAGGGGGGAGGAGGCTGGCCCTAGGAGGGGGCGCGCCAAGTGTGGAGTCCTACTAGGACTCCCTAGTCCTAGTAGGATTCCACCTCCCTTGTTGGAGTAGGAGAAGGGGAAAGAGGGGGAGAGGAAGAAGGAAAGGGGGGCTGCGCCCCTTGTCCAATTCGGACCAGAGGGGGCGCGCAGGCCTCCTTCCTTTTGGCATCTCTCCTCTATTCCCGTATGGCCCAATAAGGCCCATATACTCCCCGTCGAATTCCCGTAACTCTCCGGTACTCCAAAAAATACCCGAATCACTCGGAACCTTTCCGAACTCCGAATATAGTCGTCCAATATATCGATCTTTATGTCTCGACCATTTCGAGACTCCTCGTCATGTCCCCGATCTCATCCGGGACTCCGAACTCCTTCGGTACATCAAAACTCATAAACTCATAATATAACTGTCATCGAAACCTTAAGCTTGCGGACCCTACGGGTTCGAGAACTATGTAGACATGACCTTGAACTGTTTCCGGTCAATAACCAATAGTGGAACCTGGATGTTCATATTGGCTCCTACATATTCTACGAAGATCTTTATCGGTCAAACCGCATAACAACATACGTTGTTCCCTTTGTCATCGGTATGTTACTTGCCCGAGATTCGATCGTCGGTATCCAATACCTAGTTCAATCTCGTTACTGGCAAGTCTCTTTACTCGTTTCGTAATACATCATCCCACAACTAACTCATTAGTTGCAATGCTTGCAAGGCTTAAGTGATGTGTATTACCGAGAGGGCCCAAAGATACCTCTCCGACAATCGGAGTGACAAAACCTAATCTCGAAATATGCCAACCCAACATGTACCTTCGGAGACACCTGTAGAGCACCTTTATAATCACCCAGTTACGTTGTGACGTTTGGTAGCACACAAAGTGTTCCTCTGGTAAACGGGAGTTGCATAATCTCATAGTCACAGGAACATGTATAAGTCATGAAGAAAGCAGTAGCAACATACTAAACGATTGTGTGCTAAGCTAACGGAATGGGTCAAGTCAATCACATCATTCTCCTAATGATGTGATCCCGTTAATCAAATGACAACTCTTTTGTCCATGGCTAGGAAACTTAACCATCTTTGATTCACGAGCTAGTCAAGTAGAGGCATACTAGTGACACTATGTTTGTCTATGTATTCACACATGTATTATGTTTCCGGTTAATACAATTCTAGCATGAATAATAAACATTTATCATGAAATAAGGAAATACATAATAACTTTATTATTGCCTCTAGGGCATATTTCCTTCAGTCTCCCACTTGCACTAGAGTCAATAATCTAGTTCACATCACCATGTGATTTAACACCAATATTCACATCTGTATGTGATTAATACCCATAGTTCACATCGTCATGTGATCAATGCCCAAAGGGTTTACTAGAGTCAATAATCTAGTTCACATGGCTATGTGATTAACACCCAAAGAGTACTAAGGTATGATCATGTTTTGCTCATGAGAGAAGTTTAGTCAACGGGTCTGTCACATTCAGAGCCGTATGTATTTTGCAAATATTCTATGTCCACAATGCTCTGCACAGAGCTACTCTAGCTAATTGCTCCCACTTTCAATATGTATCCAGATTGAGACTTAGAGTCATCTGGATTGGTGTAAAAGCTTGCATCGTTTTAACTTTTTACGACTGGCTCTTTTATCACCTCCATAATCGAGAAACATCTCCTTAGTCCTCACTAAGGATATTCTTGACCGATGTTCTAGTGATCTACTTTTAGATCAAAATTGTATTCCTTTGCCAAACTTAGAGCAAGGTATATAATAGGTCTAGTACACAGCATAGCATACTTTATAGAACCTATGACTGAGGCATAGGGAATGACTGTTCATTCTTTTCTATTTTCTGCCATGGTCGGGTTTTGAGTCTTACTCAACTTCACACCTTGCAACACAGGCAAGAACTCTTTCTTTGACTGTTCCATTTGAACTACTTCAAAATCTTGTCAAGGTATGTACTCATTGAAAAATCTTATCAAGCGTCTTGATCTATCTCTATAGATCTTGATGCTCAATGTGTAAGCAGCTTCACCAAGGTCTTTCTTTGAAAAACTCCTTTCAAACACTCCTTTATGATTTCCAGAAAAATTCTACATTATTTCCGATCAACAATATGTCATTCACATATACTTATCAGAAATGTTGTAGTGCTCCCACTCACTTTCTTGTAAATACAGGCTTCACCGCAAGTCTGTATTAAAACTATATGCTTTGATCAACTTATCAAAGCGTATATTCCAACTCTGAGATGCTTGCACCAGTCCATTGATGGATCGCTGGAGCTTGCACATTTTGTTAGCACCTTTCGGATCAACAAAACCTTCTGGTTGCATCATATACAACTCTTCGTTAAAAAATCCATTAAGGAATGCAGTTTTGACATCCATTTGCCAGATTTCATAAAATGTTGCAATTGCTAACATGATTCAGACAGACTTAAGCATAGATACGAGTGAAAAACTCTCATCGTAGTCAACACCTTGAACTTGTCGAAAACCTTTTGCGAAAATTCTAGCTTTGTAGATAGTAACACTATCAGCGTCCGTCTTCCTCTTGAAGATCCATTTAATATCAATGTCTCGCTGATCATTGGGCAAGTCAATCAAAGTCCATACTTTGTTTTCATACATGGATCTTATCTCAGATCTCATGGCCTCAAGCCATTTTGCGGAATCTGGGCTCACCATCGCTTCTTCATAGTTCGTAGGTTCGTCATGGTCTAGTAACATAACTTCCAGAACAGGATTACCGTACCACTCTGGTGCGGATCTTACTCTGGAAGACCTACGAGGTTCTGTAGTAACTTAATCTGAAGTTTCATGATCATCATCATTAACTTCCTCACTAAATGGTGTAGTAGTCACAGGAACAGATTTCTGTGATGAACTACTTTCAAATAAGGGAGCAGGTACAGTTACCTCATCAAGTTCTACTTTCCTCCCACTCACTTCTTTCGAGAGAAACTCCTTCTCTAGAAAGGATCCATTCTTAGCAACGAATGTTTTGCCTTTGGATTTGTGATAGAAGAGTACCCAACAGTTTCCTTTGGGTATTCTATGAAGACGCACTTCTCCGATTTGGGTTCGAGCTTATCAGGTTGAAACTTTTTCATATAAGCATCGCAACTCCAAACTTTAAGAAACGACAGCTTAGGTTTACTGCTAAACCATAGTTCATACGGTGTCGTCTCAACGGATTTAGATGGTGCCCTTTTAAACGTGAATGCAGCTGTCTCTAATGCACAACCCCAAAACGATAGTGGTAAAACCGATAAGAGACATCATAGATCGCACCATATCCAATAAAGTGCAGTTACGACGTTCGGACACACCATAACGTTGTGGTGTTCCAGGTGGGGTGAGCTGTGAAACTATTCCACATTGTTTTAATTGAAGACCAAACTCGTAACTCAAATATTCGTCTCCGCGATCAGATCGTAGAAACTTTATTTTCTTGTTATGATGATTTTTCGACTTCACTCTGAAATTCTTTGAACCTTTCAATTATTTCAGACTTATGTTTCATCAAGTAGATATACTCATATCTGCTCAATTCATCTTGTGAAGGTCAGAAAATAACGATACCCGCCACGAGCATCAACACTCATTGGACCGCATACATCGGTATGTATTGTTTCCAATAAGTCAGTAGCTCATTCCATTGTTCCAGAGAATGGAGTTTTAGTCATCTTGCCCAAAAGGCATGGTTCGCAAGCATCAAATGATTCATAACCAAGTGATTCCGAAAATCCATCTTTATGGAGTTTCTTCATGCGCTTTACACCGATATGACCCAAACGGCAGTGCCACAAATAAGTTGCACTATCATTATCAACTTTGCATCTTTTGGCATCAATATTATGAATATGTGTATCACTACGATCGAGATCCAACAAACTATTTTCATCGGGTGTATGACCATCAAAGGTTTTATTCATTTAAACAGAACAACAATTATTCTCTGATTTTAAATGAATAACCGTATTGCAATAAACATGATCAAATCATATTCATGCTCAACGCAAACACCAAATAACATTTATTTAGATTCAACACTAATCCCGAAAGTATAGGGAGTGTGCGATGATGATCATATCAATATTGGAACCACTTCCAACACTCATCGTCACTTCCCCTTCAACCAGTCTCTGTTTATATAACTCCTGTTTCGAGTTACTAATCTTAGCAACTGAACAAGTATCAAATACTCAGGGGCTACTATAAACACTAGTAAGGCACACATCAATAACCTGTATATCAAATATACCCTTGTTCACTTTGCCATCCTTCTTATCCACCAAATATTCAGGGCATTTCCGCTTCCAGTGACCATTTCCTTTGCAGTGTAAGCACTCATTTTCAGGCTTTGGTCCAGCTGTGAGCTTCTTCGCGGGAGTGACAACTTGCTTGTCATTCTACTTGAAGTTCCCTTTCTATCCCTTTGCCCTTTTCTTGAAACTAGTGGTCTTGTCAATCATCAACACTTGATGCTCTTTCTTGATTTCTACCTTGGTCAATTTCAACATCACGAAGAGCTCGGGAATCGTTTTTGTCATCCCTTGCATACTATAGTTCATCACAAAGTTCTACTAACTTAGTGATGGTGACTAGAGAACTTTGTCAATCACTATCTTATCTGGAAGATTAACTCCCATTTGATTCAAGCGATTGTAATACCCAGACAATCTGAGCACATGCTCACTAGTTGAGCGATTCTCCTCCATCTTTTAGGAATAGAACTTGTTGGAGACTTCATATCTCTCAACTCGGGTATTTGCTTGAAATATTAACTTCAATTCCTGGAACATCTCATATGGTCCATGATGTTCAAAACGTCTTTGAAGTTCCGATTCTGAGTCGTTAAGCATGGTGCACTAAACTATCAAGTAGTCATCATATTGAGCTAGCCAAACGTTCATAACGTCTGCATCTGCTCCTGCAATAGGTTTGTCACCTAGCGGTGCATCAACGACATAATTCTTCTGCGCAGCAATGAGGATAAACCTCAGATCACGGATCCAATCCGCATCATTGCTACTAACATTTTTCAACACAATTTTCTCTAGGAACATATCAAAATAAACATATGAAAGCAACAACGCAAGCTATTGATCTACAACATAATTTGCAAAATACTACCAGGACTAAGTTCATGATAAATTTAAGTTCAATTAATCATATTACTTAAGAACTCCCACTTAGAAAGACATCCCTCTAATCCTCTAAGTGATCACGTGATCCAAATCAACTAAACCATAACCGATCATCACGTGAAATGGAGTAGCTTTCAATGGTGAACATCATTATGTTGATCATATCTACTATATGATTCACGCTCGACCTTTCGGTCTCCGTGTTCCGAGGCCATATCTGCATATGCTAGGCTCGTCAAGTTTAACCTGAGTATTCCGCGTGTGCAAAACTGGCTTGCACCCGTTGTAGATGGACGTAGAGCTTATCACACCCGATCATCACGTGGTGTCTGGGCACGACGAACTTTGGCAACGGTGCATACTCAGGGAGAACACTTCTTGATAATTAGTGAGAGATCATCTTATAATGCTACTGTCAAACAAAACAGAATAAGATGTATAACAGATAAACATCATATGCAATCAAAATATGTGACATGATATGGCCATGATCATCTTGCGCCTTTGATCTCCATCTCCAAAGTACTGTCATGATCTCTATCGTCACCGGCACGACACCATGATCTTCATCATCTTGATCTATATCAATGTGTCGTCACATGGTCGTCTCGCCAACTATTGCTATCGCATAGCGATAAAGTAAAGCAATCATTTGGCACTTGCATCTTATGCAACAAAGAGACAACCATAGAGCTTCTGCCAGTTACCGATAACATCAACAAAACATGATCATCTCATACAACAACTTATATCTCATCATGTCTTGACCATATCACATCACAACATGCCCTGCAAAAACAAGTTAGACGTCCTCTACTTTGTTGTTGCAAGTTTTACGTGGCTACTACGGGCTGAGCAAGAACCGTTCTTACCTACGCATCAAAACCACAATGATAGTTCGTCAAGTTGGTGCTGTTTTAACCTTCTCAAGGACCGGGCGTAGCCACACTCAGTTCAACTAAAGTTGGAGAAACTAACACCCGCTAGTCACTTGTGTGCAAAGCACGACGGTAAAACCAGTCTCGTGTAAGCGTACACGTAATATCGGTTCGGGCCGCTTCATCCAACAATACCACCGAACCAAAGTATGACATGCTGGTAAGCATTATGACTTGTATCGCCCACAACTCACTTGTGTTCTACTCGTGCATGTAACATCAACGCATAAAACCTGGCTCGGATGCCACTGTTGGGGAACATAGTAATTTCAAAAAATTTCCTACGTACATGCAAGATCATGGTGATGGCATAGCAACGAGAGGGGAGAGTGTTGTCCACGTACCCTCGTAGACCGTAAGCGGAAGCGTTATGACAACGCGGTTGATGTAGTCGTACGTCTTCACGATCCGACCGATCCAAGTACCGAACGTACGACACCTCCGAGTTCAACACACGTTCAGCTCGATGACGATCCCCGGACTTTGATCCAACAAAGTGTCGGGGATGAGTTCCGTCAGCACGACGGCGTGGTGACGATGATGATGCTCTACCGGCGCAGGGCTTCGCCTAAACTCCGCGATGATATGACCGAGGTGGAATATGGTGGAGGAGGGCACCGCACACGGCTAAGGAACGATCCATAGATCAACTTGTGTGTCATGGGGTGCCCCCCTGCCCCCGTATATAAAGGAGCAAGGGGGGAGGAGGCTGGCCCTAGGAGGGGGCGCGCCAAGTGTGGAGTCCTACTAGGACTCCCTAGTCCTAGTAGGATTCCACCTCCCTTGTTGGAGTAGGAGAAGGGGAAAGAGGGGGAGTGGAAGAAGGAAAGGGGGGCTGCGCCCCTTGTCCAATTCGGACCAGAGGGGGGGCGCAGGCCTCCTTCCTTTTGGCCTCTCTCCTCTATTCCCGTATGGCCCAATAAGGACCATATACTCCCCGGGAATTCCCGTAACTCTCCGGTACTCCGAAAAATACACGAATCACTCGGAACCTTTCCGAACTCCGAATATAGTCATCCAATATATCGATCTTTACGTCTCGACCATTTCGAGACTCCTCGTCATGTCCCCGATCTCATCCGGGACTCCGAACTCCTTCGGTACATCAAAACTCATAAACTCATAATATAACTGTCATCGAAACCTTAAGCGTGCGGACCCTACGGGTTCGAGAACTATGTAGACATGAATTAGAACAGTTTCTGGTCAATAACCAATAGTGGAACCTGGATGTTCATATTGGCTCCTACATATTCTACGAAGATCTTTATCGGTCAAACCGCATAACAACATACGTTGTTCCCTTTGTCATCGGTATGTTACTTGCCCGAGATTCGATCGTCAGTATGCAATACCTAGTTCAATCTCGTTACCGGCAAGTCTCTTTACTCGTTCCGTAATACATCATCCCACAACTAACTCATTAGTTTCAATACTTGCAAGGCTTAAGTGATGTGTATTACCAAGAGGGCCCAGAGATACCTCTCCGACAATTGGAGTGACAAAACCAAATCTTGAAATACGCCAACCCAACATGTACCTTCGGAGACACCTGTAGAGCACCTTTATAATCACCCAGTTACGTTGTGACGTTTGGTAGCACACAAAGTGTTCCTCTGGTAAACGGGAGTTGCATAATCTCATAGTCACAGGAACATGTATAAGTCATGAAGAAAGCAGTAGCAACATAGTAAACGATCGTGTGCTAAGCTAACAGAATGGGTCAAGTCAATCACATCATTCTCCTAATGATGTGATCCCGTTAATCAAATGACAACTCTTTTGTCCATGGCTAGGAAACTTAACCATCTTTGATTCACGAGCTAGTCAAGTAGAGGCATACTAGTGGCACTATGTTTGTCTATGTATTCACACATGTATTATGTTTCCGGTTAATACAATTCTAGCATGAATAATAAACATTTATCATGAAATAAGGAAATAAATAATAACTTTATTATTGCCTCTAGGGCATATTTCCTTCAATAATTTCATCTTTACTAGGAAATTCTTCCTCACGATGTTATTTACTAAATTTAGAGAAATTAAACTCATGAACCATATCATCCAAGCCAATAGTAACAACATTCTTTTCGCAGGCTATCTTAGCATTAACAATATTCAAGAAGGGTCTACCAAATATAATGGGACAAAAGCTATCTTGTGGAGAACCAAGAATAAGAAAATCAGCGGGATATTTGGTTTTTCCACACAAGACTTCAACATCTCTAACAATTCCCATTGCAGATATAGTATCTCTATTGGCAAGTTTAATTGTAACATCCATATCTTCTAACTCAGCAGGTGCAATATCATGCATAATTTCTTTGTATAAGTCAATGGGTATTACACTAGCACTAGCACCCATATCACATAAGCCATGATAACAATGATCTCCTATTTTAACAGAAATAACAGGCACGCCTACCATAGGTCTATGTTTATCTCTAGCACAAGGTTTAGCAATTCTAGCAGTTTCACCACAGAATTGAATAACATGCCCATCAATATTATCACACAAGATATCTTTAACAATAGCGATATTAGGTTCTACTTTGACTTGCTCCGGAGGTGTATAAGTTCTAATATTGCTTTTACGAACAACAGTTGAAGCTTTAGCATGATCCTTCATTCTAACAGGGAAAGGTGGTTTCTCAACATAAGAAGTGGGAACAATAGGATCATTATAAGTGACAGTCTTTTCTTCAACTTTAATAGGTGCAACTACTTTTACTTTTATGGGAGGATGATATTTAAACCACTTCTCCTTGGGAAGATCAACATAGGTAGCAAAAGATTCACAGAAAGAAGCTACTATCACAGAGTCAAGTCCATATTTAGTGCTAAACTTACGGAAAATATCGGTATCCATAAAAGATTTAACACAATCAAACTTAGGTGTCATACCTGACTCCTTACCTTCGTCGATGTCCCAATCTTCGGAGTTGCATTTAATTCTATCCAATAAATTCCATTTAAATTCAATAGTATTCATCATAAAAGAGCCAGCACAGGAAGTATCGAGCATGGTGCGACTGTTATCAGAAAGCCGAGCATAAAAACTTTGCATAATTACTTCTCTTGGGAGCTCATGATTGGGGCATGAATATAACATTGATTTAAGCCTCCCACAAGCTTGAGCAATGCTTTCTCCTTCGCGAGGCCAAAAATTGTATATATAATTGCGATCACAATGAACAAGATGCATAGGGTAATACTTTTGATGAAATTCCAATTTCAATCTTTTATAGTTCCATGATCTCATATCATCACATAGCCTGTACCATGTCAATGCGTCTCCCTTCAAAGATAAAGGGAAGGCCTTATTCTTAACAACATCATCGGGTATACCTGCAAGCTTAAATAGTTCACAAACTTCATCCACATAGAGTAGATGTTCACCAGGATGCTTTGTTCCATCTCCTGTAAAAGTGTTAGCTAGCAGTTTTTCCATCATACCCGAAGGAATTTCAAAAGGAGTTTCATTTTCAATAGGTTCAGTAGGTTGAGGAGCAACGTTTTGCTCTACTGGACGGGGTGAAGATACCCCGAACAAGCCCCTCAGAAAATTACTTTCCATAGTAACAAGTGACAGAAAATTTCAGCACACTATATAAATTTTTCCTTACCAAATTCCACCTACCAAAGGCGCTACACTCCCCGGCAACAGCGTCAGAAAAGAGTCTTGATGACCCACAAGTATAGGGGATCTATCGTAGTCCTTTCGATAAGTAAGAGTGTCGAACCCAACGAGGAGCAGAAGGAAATGATAAGCGGTTTTCAGCAAGGTATTCTCTGCAAGTACTGAAATAAGTGGTAACAGATAGTTTTGTGATAAGATAAATTGTAACGAGCAACAAGTAACAAAAGTAGATAAAGTGCAGCAAGGTGGCCCAATCCTTTTTGTAGCAAAGGACAAGCCTGGAAAAACTCTTATAATAGGAAAAGCGCTCCCGAGGACACATGGGAATATCGTCAATCTAGTTTTCATCACGCTCATATGATTCGCGTTCAGTACTTTGATAATTTGATATGTGGGTGGACCGGTGCTTGGGTGTTGTTCTTACTTGAACAATCATCCCACTTATGATTAACCTCTATTGCAAGCATCCACAACTACAACAAAAGTATTAAGGTAAACCTAACCATAGCATAAAACATATGGATCCAAATCAGCCCCTTACGAAGCAATGCATAAACTAGGGTTTAAGATTCTGTCACTCTAGCAACCCATCATATACTTATTACTTACCAATGCCTTCCTCTAGGCACAAATAATGGTGAAGTGTTATGTAGTCGACGTTCACATAACACCACTAGAGGCTAGACAACATACATCTTATCAAAATATCAAACGAATACCAAATTCACATGACTACTAATAGCAAGACTTCTCCCTTGTCCTCAGGAACAAACGTAACTACTCACAAAGCATATTCATGTTCATAATCAGAGGGGTAATAATATGCTTAAAGGATCTGAACATATGATCTTCCACCAAATAAACCAACTAGCGTCAACTACAAGGAGTAATCAACACTACTAGCAACCTACTAGCACCAATCCCGGACTTGGAGACAAGAATTGGATACAAGAGATGAACTAGGGTTTGGAGATGAGATGGTGCTGGTGAAGATGTTGATGGAGATTGCCCTCTCCCGATGAGAGGAGCGTTGGTGATGACAATGGTGATGATTTCCCCTCCCGGAGGGAAGTGTCCCAGGCAGAACAGCTCTGCTGGAGCCCTAGATTGGTTCCGCCAAGGTTCTGCCTCGTGGCGGCAGAGTCTCGTCCCGAAAGGTTGCCTTCTATTTTTTTCTCATCGAAAGACTTCATATAGGAGAAGATGGGCGTCGGAGAGCCACTAGGGGGCCCACGAGGTAGGGGGGCGCGCCCCAGGGGGGTCGCCCCCCACCCTCGTGAGCAGGGTGTGGGCCCCCTGGCCTTCATCTTTGGCGGCGATTTTTCTTTATCTATTTTAAGATATTCCGTGGAGTTTCAGGACTTTTGGAGTTGCGCAGAATAGGTCTTCAATATTTGCTCCTTTTCCAGCCCAGAATTCCAGCTGCCGGCATTCTCCCTCTTCATGTAAACCTTGTAAAATGAGAGAGAATAGCCATAAGTATTGTGACATAACGTGAAATAACAGCCCATAATGCAATAAATATTGATATAAAAGCATGATGCAAAATGGACATATCACCACTGCGTCAACCGAAGCAGACAGAAGAGGTTTTCACCTGGAGTGTCGAAGGGTAAGGAGAGGGCCAAGGCGGCACTCCGAGAGGATAAGGACACCCACATGCATTGCTGCCATCGTCATCAAAGCGCAAAGCTTTCGATCGATCTTTTCTACATGCCACATCGTGGGAACAAGCCGCAGAGCCACCCTGATGGGGATCCCACACCAGTGTACTGGGGACTCTAGATCCGGATCGGGGCTTGACCGCCACCGTCGACGGTAGCCTCGCCAGGATCACCCGCCACAACACGCCTCACCACACACATGGCCGACACATTCCACTAATACCCATTGCCACACCGCTCGTCGGAGAGCCGAACCAAGCAACCTCACCATACAAGGCCATTGCAAAGGCTTGCAAGACAAATACTCCACCGCCGCCAGGCCTCTAGGGCGCTGAAGCACATGCATAGACATGGAAAACAAAATGGGTAGGCATGTTGTAGCCATGTTAGACTAGCCAACAACGAAGCTAATAAACGTGCAAAGGAAACCCGGACATGGGAGCCAAATCACATTCGGGTCGAACCCCTGCCTCAGCCTGGGGTGCGGATCATTGTGCCCCGCCAGCATCATCATTTGGGGTAGCCCTCGAAGACAGGTCATCGGAGTAGCGGGACTCAATGGGCCAGGTTTGGCTAGCCCTCAACACGCGCCACAACCTAACCCTACATCTAACCCCACAGCCATCGGGTCGCCGAAGAACTGCAAAAAAACCATGGCCTGCCATCGGTCATGGCCTAGCCTTAGTACACCCCTTCCCCGCACCGACGAGAGGGTTGCCTCGTGCCGTCCGAAGGATCCAACACGCTGGGGCACCGAAGCGCAGCTCCCGAGCACGTCGGGGCCCGATTCCGCGTCACCACCACAAGAACTACCCGCACCTCCCTGCTGCTTATCGAACCCCATCCCCACCGTCGCACGACAGTCTGCACATGTTAGGCTACAACCGTCCACCACCGAGCATAGCCCTACGCCAGATTTACGCACAGCCGCCGCGCTGCCACCAACCGCCCACAACGTTGTTGAGCCATCACCACGTGTGCATGCCGCCACCAGAGATGCTCATCGTCGCTCCTCCAAGTCCCGTGCGAACTGGGCGCCTCCGCCTGGTCCGACTGCCCCCCGTCGGCCACCCACAAGCCAAGGAAAGAAGGGCCCCGCCACCGACCACCGCAAAGGGCTTTGCCCTGGCGGCTCCGGCCGATGTGGTGGCAGGGAAGAGAAGGCGCAAAGGCAAGGGACCTGGCGGCTCTGGACGATGGGGTGGCGGGGAAGAGAAGGCGCAAAGGCGAGGGAAGAGGAAGGTGGTGCCGCTACCCTAGTCCCCGTGGGGAACAACGAGCGAGCTAGGGTTGCTGGAATGAATTCATCATATTGGTACATATGTAAGGATTTTTGCCATTTGTAAAAATCTCTTCTAAAACAAGACCATCTGAGTCCTACACACATACCACGTGATACATGTGCTAAGCAATCCAAACTATTTTGAGAGTCCTACACACAGAAAAGCAATGATAATCTGGGATAATTTTTTTGTATGTAATTCGGAGATGTGGTTCTGAATTTTCGCCAAACGAGAGAGAGAGAGAGAGACGTAGTTATGAAAACTTTACATATTGCGAACCAACCTGTGTTGGATGGTTAGAGAGACTGTAGTATCTCAGCCCACCAAGTTTCAAATCCTGGTGCTCGTATTTATTTCTGGATTTATTTAGGATTCCGACGATGCGCATTCAGTGGAAGGAAACGTTCCCGTCGAAGTTGAAAATCCCCGGGAACCAAACAATGGACTAGCTATACCCAAAAAAAAGTCCACCGACTAACTAGACTCTAGGTTTTGCATACGAGTAAAAATTCACCCGCCCAACCTTGCAAGTGCAGCCAGCCCGTGCTTCTCAAACAGCCAAACGCCGTCGTCAATGGTGCCTGCACCGTCCCTGCCGTCTGCCGCAGTGTGCACCGTCGCTGCCCTGAATTCCAAGCTCGAGGACGGCTTGGCCTGCTGGGAAGTGGGAAACCACGAGGCAGGAGTTTGCCCACGACGCATGCAGCGACAATCCTACTGAGTTGGCGAGACGTTGCTGTTAGCACTCACCCAGCACACAGACAGCACTAATTAATATCCGCCTGCATGCGCTGCCGTTGCCGTTGCACCGGTCGGTCGCCGTCGTCGTTCATCTCAACTGAAAAGGTGGATCTAGCCGTGCCTTGGCTTCCTGGAGCCTGCTAACCTGCTTCCCGGACCCTGCCGTGTCGCCCGCCAGAAGCTTCGGAGGAAAAAGAGGCAGGGGCGCGGGACGGCAGGAGGTCAAACGTTGGGACCGTGACTATTCTCGTCGCGGCACGTCAAGGGCCACCGTAGTCAGCGAGCCTTCACGCTTTCCCGCAGTGATTCGGTAGCCTCAGTGGGAGGCTAAGAGACTGTAAAACTAGGATACTGGTCTTAAAAAAAAATGCATTTTAAGGGGGCAGAACAGATACTGTAAAACTGAGATAAAGAGCTCCTTCCTCAAGTCCGGCCGCTGCTGCCCCTTCCCCTGGCCGGCCGCACCGGCCACTCCCAACCCTGTCTGCCGGGTCCTGTCGCCCGCCAGCCATGCCCCGTTGCCCGTTGGCCGCGCCCCGTCCTTGCCGGTCGCACCCCGTCGCCCGCCGGTCATGCCCCATCGCCTGCCGGTCGTGCCCCGTCTCCTGGCGGCCACGCCCCGTCAGCACGCCGGCCGCGCCCAGCCTCGCCGGTCATGCCCCGTCAACTCCGCCGTCCGCGCCTTGCTCTATTGCCAGCCACACTGGCCGAGCCGTGCCCCTTTGCCTGTCGCGCCGGGAGGATTCCGGCGGCCAGGCTGAGGCCACGACGATGTCAACCTCGTCCAATTCAAACCGGGGGCGATCGATTGTGGCGTCTAGCGGCATTTTCCGATGTGCGGTGATGAATTCCGGCGAGTTTAGGGTGGATTCCGGCAAACTTCGCGGCGGCGTGTTTGCTCCGACGAGGTTTGACCGGTATACGTGGCCCCTTAGGTTCGGCCTTCTAACCTCCAAATACAAGGGTTTCAGGTGCGCATTTCCGGTGGCCCTTAAAAAATTTACGGGTTGGACCACTTTTGCGGTTTCTGTTCTGCACACTTTTTCCGACCAAAACTATAAAACACAAAAATTATGCGGGTTTGACCACTTATACGGGGTCTGCTAGAGATGCTCTAAGCTAGTGTACATGTGCGGCCATGCGTGTGTACATGCGACCGTGCGGTATGGTACTTCCTCTATCCCGAATTACTTCTCTTAGAGATACGGATGTATCTTGACACATTTTAGTGTTATAAATATATCGGGATGGAGGTAATACTTAGCAGCAGCAAGCCAGTGCGTGTGTGTAATTTTATCGGTGTACATGCGTACAGAAAAGTTGAACCTAGCGAGCATAACCGACGCTACAAACATTTGTTCCCCTGTACGAGGCGAAAAGGGAGGAGGTTGTTTCCTCGTCGATCTCCACCGACGAGATCCCTGGTTCTCCCTGTCGGTGTCAAAACCGGCGGATCTCGGGTAGGGGTCCCGAACTGTGCGTCTAAGGCTAATGGTAACAAGAGGCAGGGGACACGATGTTTTACCCATGTTCGGGCCCTCTCGATGGAGGTAATACCCTACTTTCTGCTTGATTGATCTTGATGATATGAGTATTACAAGAGTTGATCTACCACGAGATCGCAGAGGCTAAACCCTAGAAGCTAGCCTATGATTATGATTGTTGTTGTTCTACAGACTAAACCCTCCTGTTTATATAGACACCGAAGGAGGCTAGGGTTACACAGAGTCGGTTACAGAGAAGGAAATCTACATATCTGAATATCCAAGCTTGCCTTCCACGCAAAGAAGAGTCCCATCCGGACACGGGACGAAGTCTTTAATCTTGTATCTTCATAGTCCAACAGTCCGGCCAAAGTATATAGTCCTACTGTCCGAGGACCCCTTAATCCAGGACTCCCTCAGTAGCCCCTGAACTAGGCTTCAATGACGATGAGTCCGGCGCATAAATTGTCTTCGGCATTGCAAGGCGGGTTCCTTCTCCGAATACTCCATAGAAGAATCAGAACACAAGAATCGTGTCCGGCTCTGCAAAACAAATTCCACATACCACCGTAGAGAGTATAATATTCCACAAATCTAATCTGCTGACAGCTTTTTACGACATCACGCCATGGTCCAGTCTTTATCCGAACCGTTTTCATAGCCAGCCACTACGCGCTGCGAGGCGGTTTTATTGGCATGTCTTGTCGAAGTAGAGATCGTGTCCCCCTTATCACAGGATTCTCATCAATACAGGTGTTTAATACGACTCCTCGACTTTAGGCAAGTCCCAAACGGTCACGCGGGGGACGCTTGATATTCGTCCTCTTTATAAAGGGGCCAAGGCCTATCTTTTTCTTCCCACGCTTGATCCTTCCCCTCCCGTACCTCGAGTTCCAACACCCAGGGCTTAAGCTAAAGCACCTCGGTCTTTCGACCATGTCCAGATCCAATCAAGGCCGGTGGATGGCCTCCTCCGTCATAGAGGAGGACATCCGGAAGCTGAGGGAGGCCAGGTATCTCACCGCCGAGATTCCGCACAGGTTACCTGCTCAAGGGCAGGTCGTACGTCCCCACTCCCGAACCCAACGAGAGCGTTGTTTTTAGCTCCCACTTTCTCCGAGGGCTAGGTTTTATCGTTGATCCCTTCGTAAGAGGGCTCATGTTCTACTACGGACTAGATTTCCACGATCTAGCTCCGGATTCCGTCCTTCACATCCCGTCTTTTATCGTCGTGTGTGAAGCCTTCCTCCGCATCACCCCCCACTTTGGCCTATGGCTCAAGATCTTCAATGTGAGGCCGAGGGTGATCGACGGGCATCACACGGAGTGTGGAGGCGCTATAATAAGCAAAGGTGCCGACGCCCCATGGCCAAAGGGTTCTTTCGTGGAGACTTCTGATTTATGGCAGCGGGAGTGGTTTTACATCACCGCCCGCCAAGGTACAAAGCGGGTGGCCGCTCCAGCGTTCCGCCCGGGCCCTCCACCGCAACTGGCATCATGGGTCAACAAGGGGCTGGACTGGGGGCCGGCTAACGACGTCCTGACATTGCAAAGCCGCATCCGAGACCTTCTCAAGAGGGACGTCAGTCTTGTCAAGATAATGCAAGTGATGCTGGTTCGTCGAGTCCTGCACTGCCAACATCATCCTCTCCGTATGTGGGAGTTCAACCCGGAAGGACCGCGAACCGTTCAACAATTCTTTGGCCTGACGCTCAAAGAGATGTATGAATCATTCTTCGGATCACTAATAAAGTGTCTAGACACCACCGAGGACGCGGGTCTCAATTGCAACCGCCCGGATACCCAAGTAAGTAATTCCTCTACCAAACACACCATCCTTTATGTTTATTTTAACATCATTCTAAAAAATTGTTCTCTGCCAGGACTGGCTGAAGAAGGCGGAGAGGATTAGGTGTCCGACCCCTCTTCCTGAAGGCTCTACGAATCCTTTGTTGACCAGGATGCTTGACCGCGCACCGTATCAGGTGCCATCAGGAGAAGACGAGGGGAGAAATAGAGAAGCCATAGATGGGCCTCATTTTTTACACATCCAGATTGGAGGAGTAGGTTCCTCCGCGAAGGAGGATAATCGGGGAGGGGAATCTAAAATCCCCTCTCCTCAAGGCAAGAAAAGGCCGCCTCCGAAGATTTGGAAATGGAGGCTTCTAAACAAGGGAAGAAAATCTCGCAAGGGGGCTGGCCCTCCACCGAGCCGTAAGTGAAAGAGTACTTTGATAGACATATCCTGTTTTGTCTATGAGAATAATGACCGAAACATGTTTGTTGCAGTCCGGCTCGTAGCCCTTCTCCACAGAGTTCATCCTCGGGGGATCTTCCTCCGGAGATGATGGAGAGTGAGACGCCTCCCTCTGCCTCCCCGTCACATGGGGCAGACGACCCCGACGTGTCGTCACGGAGGATTTCTCCTGATCCACCAAGGCCAGAAGGTTACACTTCGGCTGCCCGGAGTCTGGTATATCCGGCTGCCAAAGAGAGCTTTAGTAGGAGTCCGGGATTGTCCGGCACACAACCGGACACACTAAGGGGCCTTTTTGAGTGAGCGGCCATCTCAGAGACACATCGTGCCTTAATGGGTACGGTGGTTGAGAGGATTTCGTCCGTGAAAAGCGGTTTGAATGAAGATTTTACGAGTCTACTGAGAGGCTTTGAGATACGCAAAAAATGTATTTTTAATGGTTCCGCACATGCTAAGTGAGCTCTGTATAGATAGTAGCCCCTGAGACTTTGGTTTCCATCAACGTGGCGAACAGAGGATCATAATCTCTGGTAATAAGCGCGCTGCTTTATGTGCAGGTGGCTGAGGGTCCATCGGCCGACCGATCTGCTGATTTTGCCAAACTAAAGCGGCAGCTGGACGTGGCCGGTGCCGACATCGCGCTTGTTAACAAGCGGCTGGACGAGGCCCAGGGTATGTATATTCGGCTTGTCAGCAAATTTTTAAGAGGAGCATGATGCTAGTATCTATAATATGATGTGACTGCAGATGGAGCTGCTGCCGTGGAGACCCTTCGGGCGGAGCTTGCCCGAGCCAAGGAGCAAGCCCGGATAAGTGATGCGGCCGCTCTAAAGGCGGTCGACGAGTTAAGAGCCGAACAGGCTGCTCATCGCCGGAGCGAAGGAAAGATAGCCCAGATGGCTACCGCGCTGGAAGATGCCGCCAACCGCCGTGAGCTCCTTGAGAAGGAAAATCAAGCAAAAGCGGCTGACCTGAAGAAGGCCTTGGAGGCAGCCAAGGAAACCCGCTCTGAAATGAGGGGGATGAGGGAGGAGCTTCATGAAGCCGGAGATATCGTGGCTGGAAAGCCCTATCTATTGCGGATGAAATTCGGAGATCCGAAGTATGCCCCTCTGGATCAATTGTGGAGTGCGGCGGACGCATATGTGGACCTGGCAAAGAGTGCTGCTGATGCGTCCGAGTTTTACAAAGATCGAAAAGACCATAAGGCTGAGAGGTTATTCTGGTCGCAGTTCAGTGCCTGAACGCGTCCGCTGCCATTGAATGAAAAGATGGCCGCATGGGCCGAACTCCACAGGTTGTCCGGGCTTGCTATGAGGTATGTCGTGGACCATCTTTGGCCACAAGGACCAAGGACGGACAACTATGTTGGATTGGTGCAACAATTCCTTGGTGCTATGTCGCATATCGATGCTATGAAGAGGTCTCGTGCATAGAGGGTGCGCGGATGGCTCTTGCGGTGTTAAAACATACTGGGCAAGGATGGAAGCCACCGCTATTGCAACCCAGAGTGCGGCGGATGACCAGGACCCGGCTGAGCACTATTTCGAAGAAGTTTTAGAAGGCGCCCGTTTAATAGAGGCTCAGTGCTCGAAGAGTGCCATGTTCGAATGACATGTATCGCGATTGTAAAGACAATGCTATTTTGATTATAAAGGTTGTTTTTATACTTTTGCCCGAAAGTATTATAATGCCTCTTGTGCGGCCGTTTATAATATCCTGAAAGTTTGCAGTCGTCGGCTTCAGCCCCCACACATATAATGCGGGGGTGTTTGAGAAAATGCGTAGTCACACTTGATCCAACGTCTTGGTCCGTTAAGGAGGTGATAGCGCGGCGAACCAGGCAATCAGACTATATAGCTTTAACACTTTCACTTGGCCATAGGAGTTTGACGGTGGGGCTACTATATAGCCCCTGGTACTCGCGTTCAGCCGGATATGGTGCGAGTATGTACGTGAACGGGAAACCGGTCCTTCATTATGCGGAGGAATCGCGAAGATTCCACTGGGTCATCGAGTGGTTGACCAGTCTCGCGCTGTATCATGACAATCAGTTTTCGGCTTTCTCTACTGAGGTGCTCGTCCAGGTGAACTGGGGCACAATCGCAGTAGTTCTCCCGGTGCCGCCTTAGCTGATAGAACGGAACGTAAGGTAGCAAAACACGGGAGCTAGGCAAACCCAACATTTGACCAAAGACATGATTCGGAGGTGATGCATATAAGGCCAAACTCGCGACGCCGAACACTCCCTAAGGTATTCGGACTTTATAATGTGTACTGGGCTGAATAACACCCTTTACAATAAGCCCTGAGTTTCCAGGTATGAGCAGTAGTCTGGTGTGACAAAAATGCCAAAAACGCCGGTATCCCTCCCGGTTGTATAAAGTTTCCGGAGGGGAAGAAGCAACAAGAGATATTAAAAAGGTTTACGCAGGGTCTTAATCTAAAAAGAAACCTTTGAGCGGGGCCCTGCTGCACATCTGCGTCTTTATCTTCGTTGTGCCGTATCCTGGAAGGGTGTAGCACGGTGATCATCTGTAAAAGAAAAAACCCAGGTGAAAGACTTCGTGTGAGGTGTTCGTTAATCTGAATGAACCACGAAAATGCAATATGCTATTGTATTGATAGGGTTGAGCCAAACTATGGGCTCGTTTTGCGAGCAGACCCTCGCATCTTTTATGGGGAAATCCCAACTGGGCTGTTACATTAGGTGGGCGCCGGACTCGTCTAACCATGCCTGTGGTCTTGACGACCGGCCATTAGTCCTAGTTGGAGGGACCGCTCAGTATTCGGCTGCTAGAGCCGCCACATATTCTTCCACGCATAAGGAACGCTCTGTGTTTTCGCTAACTGTGATGACGCTGCGTGGACCGGGCATCTTAAGTTTGAGGTAGGCGTAATGCGGTACTGCATTAAAACAAGCGAAGGCCGTTCGTCCAAGTAGTGTGTGATAGCCACTCCGGAATGGAGCGATGTCGAAGGTTAATTCCTTGCTTCTGAAGTTGTCGGGAGAACTGAATACAACCTCTAGTACTAGAGAGCCCGTACAGTGGGCATCGACGCCATGTATCACTCCTTTAAAGGTAGTGTTACTTAGGCTGATCCTTGAAGGGTCTATCCCCATTTTGCGGACAGTGTCCTGATATATCAGGTTTAGACTTCTGCCGCCGTCCATAAGGACTCGTGTGAGATGGTATCCATCAATTATTGGGTTGAGCACCAGGGCAGCCGATCCGCCGTGTCGGATACTAGTCGGATGGTCCCTTGGGTCAAAGGTGATCGGGCAGGCCGACCAGGGATTAAATTTTAGGGGCGACGGGCTCAACAGCGTATACGTCTCGGAGTGCGCGCTTGCACGTTCTCTTTGGAATGTGAGTTACGTAAATAATATTAATTGTTTTGACTTATGGTGGAAATTTCTTCTGTCCTCCAGTGTTCGGCTGACGAGGTGTAGGACCTTGAAGTATGTCTAGAGGGGGGGTGATTAGACTACTTGACCAATTAAAAACTTAACCTTTTCCCAATTTTAGAGTTTGGCAGATTTTAGCTATCTTAGGACAAGTCAAGCAATCATCACACAAATCAAGCAAGCATGCAAAGAGTATATGGACAGCGGAAATTAAAGCATGCAACTTGCAAGAAAGTAAAGGGAAGGGTTTGGAGGATTCAAACGCAATTGGAGACACGGATGTTTTTGGCGTGGTTCCGATAGGTGGTGCTATCGTACATCCACGTTGATGGAGACTTCAACCCACGAAGGGTATGTTGGAAATATGCCCTAGAGGCAATAATAAATAAGTTATTATTATATTTCCTTGTTCATGATAATTGTTTATTATCCATGCTATAATTGTATTGATAGGAAACTCAGATACATGTGTGGATACATAGACAACACCATGTCCCTAGTAAGCCTCTAATTGACTAGCTCGTTGATCAATAGATGGTTACGGTTTCCTGACCATGGACATTGGATGTCGTTGATAACGGGATTACATCATTAGGAGAATGATGTGATGGACAAGACCCAATCCTAAGCCTAGCACAAAGATCATAGTTTGTTTGCTAAAGCTTTTCTAATGTCAAGTATCATTTCCTTAGACCATGAGATTGTGCAACTCCCGAATACCGTAGGAATGCTTTGGGTGTACCAAACGTCACAACGTAACTGGGTGGCTATAAAGGTGCACTACAGGTATCTCCGAAAGTGTCTGTTGGGTTGGCACGAATCGAGACTGGGATTTGTCACTCCGTGTGACGGAGAGGTATCTCTGGGCCCACTCGGTAGGACATCATCACAATGTGCACAATGTGATCAAAGAGTTGATCGCGGGATGATGTGTTACGAAACGAGTAAAGAGACTTGCCGGTAACGAGATTGAACAAGGTATCGGCATACCAACGATCGAATCTCGGGCAAGTACAATACCGTTAGACAAAGGGAATTGTATACGGGATCGATTGAGTCCTTGACATCGTGGTTCATTCGATGAGATCATCGTGGAACATGTGGGAGCCAACATGGGTATCCAGATCCCGATGTTGGTTATTGACCGGAGAACGTCTCAGTCATGTCTACATGGTTCCCGAACCCGTAGGGTCTACACACTTAAGGTTCGATGACGCTAGGGTTATAAAGGAAGTTTGTATGTGGTTGCCGAATGTTGTTCGGAGTCCCGGATGAGATCCCGGACGTCACGAGGAGTTCCGGAATGGTCCGGAGGTAAAGATTTATATATGGGAAGTCCTATTTTGGCCACCGGAAAATGTTCGGGAATTTTCGGTATTGTACCAGGAAGGTTCTAGAAGGTTCCGGAGTGGGGCCCACCTGCATGGGGGGACCCACATGAACGTGGGTAGTGGTGGCAAGGCCCCACACCCCTGGTCAAGGTGCACCAAGATTCCCCCTTAGAAGGAATAAGATCATATCCCGAAGGGATAAGATCAAGATCCCTAAAAAGGGGGGATAACAATCGGTGGGGAAGGAAATGATGGGATTTCTTTCCTCCCAGCTTTGCCAACGCCCCAATGGACTTGGAGGGCAAGGAACCAGCCCCGTCCACCCCTATATATAGTGGGGAGGCGCATGGGAGCTTTACCAAAGTTCTGGTGCAGCCCTCCCCCTCTCCCAAGTCCTCCTCCTCTCCCGCGGTGCTTGGCGAAGCCCTGCAGGATTGCCATGCTCCTCCACCACCACCACGCCGTCGTGTTGCTGCTGGATGGAGTCTTCCTCAACCTCTCCCTCTCTCCTTGCTGGATCAAGGCATGGGAGACGTCACCGGGCTGTACATGTGTTGAACGCGGAGATGCCGTCCGTTCGGCACTAGGATCTCCGGTGATTTGGATCACGACGAGTACGACTCCTTCAACCCCGTTCTCTTGAACGCTTCCGCTTAGCAATCTACAAGGGTATGTAGATGCACTCTCCTTCCCCTCGTTGCTAGTCTCTCCATAGATAGATCTTGGTGACACGTAGGAAAATTTTGAATTTTTGCTACATTCCCTAACAGTGGCATCATGAGCTAGGTCTATTGCGTAGATTCCTTGCACGAGTAGAACACAAGTTGTTGTGGGCGTTGATTTTGTTCAATATGCTTACCGTTACTAGTCCAATCTTGTTTCGAAGGTATTGTGGGATGAAGCGGCCCGGACCGACCTTACACGTACACTTACGTGAGACAGATTCCACCGACTGACATGCACTTGGTGCATAAGGTGGCTAGCGGGTGCGAGTCTCTCCCACTTTAGTTGGAACGGATTCGATGAAAAGGGTCCTTATGAAGGATAAATAGCAATTGGCATATCACGTTGTGGTTTTGCGTAGGTAAGAAACGTTCTTGCTAGAAACCCATAGCAGCCACGTAAAACATGCAAACAACAATTAGAGGACGTCTAACTTGTTTTTGCAGGGTATGTTATGTGATGTGATATGGCCATGAAGAATGTGATGAATGATATGTGATGTATGAGATTGATCATGTTCTTGTAATAGGAATCACGACTTGCATGTCGATGAGTATGACAACCGGCAGGAGCCATAGGAGTTGTCTTTATTTATTGTTTGACCTGCGTGTCATTGAACAACGCCATGTAATTACTTTACTTTATTGCTAACCGGTAGCCATAGTAGTAGAAGTAATAAGTTGGCGAGACAACTTCATGGAGACACGATGATGGAGATCATGATGATGGAGATCATGGTGTCATGCCGGTGACGACGATGATCATGGAGCCCCGAAGATCGAGATCAAAAGGAGCAAAATGATATTGGCCATATCATGTCACTATTTGATTGCATGTGATGTTTATCATGTTTATGCATCTTATTTGCTTAGGACGACGGTAGTAAATAAGATGATCCCTCATTAAAATTTCAAGAAAGTGTTCCCCCTAACTGTGCACCGTTGCAAAAGTTCGTCGTTTCGAAGCACCACGTGATGATCGGGTGTGATAGATTCTTACGTTCACATACAACGGGTGTAAGCCAGATTTACACACGCGAAACACATAGGTTAAATTGACGAGCCTAGCATGTACAGACATGGCCTCGGAACACAAGAGACCGAAAGGTCGAGCATGAGTCGTATAGTAGATACGATCAACATGAAGATGTTCACCGATGATGGCTGGTCCGTCTCACGTGATGATCGGACACGGCCTAGATGACTCGAATCATGTAATCACTTAGATGACTAGAGGGATGTCTATCTGAGTGGGAGTTCATAAGATGAACTTAATTATCCTGAACATAGTCAAAAGATCTTTGCAAATTATGTCGTAAGCTCGCTCTTTACTTCCACTGTTTAGATATGTTCCTAGAGAAAATATAGTTGAAAGTTGATAGTAGCGATTATGCGATCAGTAGAAAGCTTATGTCCTTAATGCACTGCTCAGTGTGCATAACCCCAAACGTCGTCTATGGATGTTGCGGACATCGGTCATACACGTTTTGATAACTACGTGATAGTTCAGTTAAATAGTTTAGAGTAGAGGCACCAAAGACATTTTCGAAACGTCGCGGAACATATGAGATGTTTCGAGGGCTGAAATTGGGATTTCAGGCTCGTGCCCACGTCAAGAGGTATGATACCACCGACGATTTTCTTAGCCTGTAAACTAAGGGATAAAGCTCAATCGATGAGCTTGTGCTCAGATTGTCTGAGTGCAACAATCACTTGAATCGAGTGGGAGTTGATCTTCCAGATGAGATAGTGATGTTTCTCCAAAGTCATTGCCACCAAGCTGCTAGAGCTTCGTGATGAACTATAACATATCAGGGATACATATGATGATCCTTGAGGTATTCACGATGTTTGACACCGCGAAAGTAGAAATCAAGAAGGAGCATCAATTGTTGATGGTTGATGAAACCACTAGTTTCAAGAAGGGCAAGGGCAAGAAGGGATACTTCATGAAACGGAAAATCAGCTGCTGCTCTAGTGAAGAAACCCAAGGTTGAACCCAAACCCGAGACTAAGTGCTTCTGTAATAAGGGGAACAGCCACTGGAGCAGCATTACCCTAGATACTTGGTAGATGAGAAGGCTGGCAAGGTCGATAGAAGTATATTGGATATACATTATGTTAAGGTGTACTTTACTAGTACTCCTAGTAGCACCAGGGTATTAAGATACCGGTTCGGTTGCTAAGTGTTAGTAACTCAAAATAAAAGAGCTACGGAATAAATGGAGACTAGCTAAAGGAGAGTTGACGATATGTGTTGGAAGTGTTTCCAATTTTGATGTGATCAAACATCGCACGCTCCCTCTACCATCAAGATTAGTATTGAACCTGAATAGTTGTCATTTGGTGTTTACGTTGAGCATAGACATGATTGGATTATGTCTATCGCAATACGACTATTCATTTAAGGAGAATAATGGTTACTCTGTTATTTGAATAATACCTTCAATGGTATTGCACCTAATAGGAATGGTTTATTGAATCTCGATCGTAGTGATACACATTTTCATGCCAAAAGATATAAGATAGTAATGATAGTACCACTTACTTGTGGCACTGCCATGTAAGTCATATTGGTGTAAAACGCATGAAGAAGCTCCATGTTGATGGATCTTTGGACACACTCGTTTTTGAAAAGTTTGAGACATGCGAACCATGTCTATTGGTGTATACGCATGAAGAAACTCCATGCAGATGGATCGTTTGGACTCACTTGATTTTGAATCACTTGAGATATGCAAATCATACCACATGGGCAAGATGACTGAAAAGCCTCGTTTTCAGTAAGATGGAACAAGATAGCAACTTGTTGGAAGTAATACATTTTGATGTGTGCAGTCCAATAAGTGCTAAGGCACGCAGTGGATATCGTTATGTTCTTACTTCACAGATGATTTGAGTAGATACTAAGTATATTTACTTGATGAAACACAAGTCTGAATTATTGAATGGTTCAAGTAATTTCAGAGTGAAGTTGAAGATCATCGTGACAAGGGGATAAAATGTATATGATATGATCATAGAGATGAGTATCTGATTTACGAGCTTTGGCACGCAATTAAGACATTGTGGAAATTGTTTCACAATTAATACCGCCAGGAACACCATAGTGTGATGGTGTGTCCGAACTTCATAGTTGCATCCTATTGGATATGGTGCGTACCATGATGTCTCTTATCGAATTACCACTATCGTTCATGGGTTAGGCATTAGAGACAACCGCATTCACTTTAAAATAGGGCACCACGTAATTCCGTTGAGACGACACCGTTTGAACTATGGTTTGGAGCAACCTAAGTTGTCGTTTCTTAAAAGTTTGGGGCTGCGACGCTTAAAAAGGTTTCAGGTTGATAAGCTCGAACCCAAAGCGGATAAAATGCATCTTCATAGGACACCCAAAACAATTGGGTATACCTCCTAATTCAGATTCGAAAGCAATAGGGATTGTTTCTTGAATCGGGTCCTTTCTTGAGGAAAGGTTTGTCTCGAAAATTGAGTGGGAGGATGGTGGAGACTTGATGAGGTTATTGAACCGTCACTTCAACAAGTATGTAGCAGGGCACAGGAAGTTGTTCCTGTGGCGCCTACACCAATTGAAGTAGAAGCTTATGATAGTGATCATGAAGTTTTTGGATCAAGTCACTACCGTACCTCGTAGGGTGACAAGGATGCGTACTACTTTAGAGTGGTACAGTAATCCTATCTTGAAGGTCATGTTGCTAGACAACAATGAACCTACGAGCTATGGAGAAGCGATGGTGGGCCCAAATTCCGACAAATGGTTAGAAGCCATGAAATCCGAGATAGGATCCATGTATCAGAACAAAGCATGGACTTTGGTGGACTTTCCCGATGATCGGCAAGCCATTGAGATAAATGGATCTTTAAGAAGAAGACAGACGTGGACGGTAATGTCACCATCTATGAAGCTCGACTTGTGGCGAAGAGTTTTTCACAAGTTCAAGGAGTTGACTACGATGAGATTTTCTCATCCGTAGCGATGCTTAAGTCCGTTGGAATCATGTTAGCATTAGCTGCATTTATGAAATCTGGCAGATGGATGTCAAGACGAGTTTCCTTACCAGTTTTCGTAAGGAAAGGTTGTATGTGATACAATCAGAAAAGTTTTGTCGATCCTAAGGATGCTAAAAGGTATGCTGGCTCCAACGATCCTTCTAAGGACTGGAGTAAGCATCTCAGAGTTGAAATGTGCGCTTCGATGAGATGATCAAAGATTTTGGGTTTATACAAAGCTCATGAGAAACTTGTATTTCCAAAGAAGTGAGTGGGAGCACTATAGAATTTCTGATGAGTATATGTTGTTGACATGTTGATGATCAGAAATAATGTAGAATTTTCTGTAAAGCATATAGGGTTATTTGAAAAGTGTTTTTCAATAGAAAACCTGGATTAAGCTACTTGAACATTGAGCATCAAGATCTATGAGGATAGATCAAAAACGCTTAATGGTACTTTCAAATGAGCATATACCTTGACATGATCTTGAAGGTGTTCAAGATGGATCAGTCAAAGAAGGAGTTCTTGCCTGAGATGTAAGGTATGAAGTTAAGAGTTAAAGCTCGACCACGGCAGAAGAGAGAGAAAGGATGAATGTCGTCCCCTATGCTTCAGCCGTAGGCTCTACAGTATGCTATGCTAAGTACCGCACCTGATGTGTGCCTTGCCACATGTCTGGCAAGAGGGTACAAAGGTGATCAAGGAGTGGATCACTAGATAGCGGTCAAAATTATCCTTAGAGTAATAAGGATTTGTTTCTCGATTATGGAGGTGATAAAGAGTTCAGCGTAAAGGGTTACGATGATGCAAGCTTTAACACCTATCCGAATGACTCTGAGTAGCAAACCGGATACGTATAGTGGAGCAACCATTTGGAAAAGCTCCAAGTGGAGCGTGGAAGCAGCATTTACAATATGACCTAGAGATTTGCGAAGTACATACGGATCTGAATGTTGCAGACCCGTTGACTAAAACTTCTCTCACAAGCAAAACATGATCAAACCCCAGAACTCATTGAGTCTTAATCACATGATGATGTGAACTAGTTTAGTGACACTAGTAAACTCTTTGGATGTTGGTCACATGGCGATGTGACCTGTGAATGTTAATCACATAGCGATGTGAACTAGATTATTGACTCTAGTGCAAGTGGGAGACTGTTGGAAATATGCCCTAGAGGCAATAATAAATAAGTTATTATTATATTTCCTTGTTCATGATAATCATTTATTATCCATGCTATAATTGTATTGATAGGAAACTCAGATACATGTGTGGATACATAGACAACACCATGTCCCTAGTAAGCCTCTAATTGACTAGCTCGTTGATCAATAGATGGTTATGGTTTCCTGACCATGGACATTGGATGTCGTTGATAACGGGATCACATCATTAGGAGAATGATGTGATGGACAAGACCCAATCCTAAGCCTAACACAAAGATCGTAGTTCGTTTGCTAAAGCTTTTCTAATGTCAAGTATCATTTCCTTAGACCATGAGATTGTGCAACTCCCGGATACCGTAGGAATGCTTTGGGTGTACCAAACGTCACAACGTAACTGGGTGGCTATAAAGGTGCACTACAGGTATCTCCGAAAGTGTCTGTTGGGTTGGCACGAATCGAGACTGGGATTTGTCACTCCGTGTGACGGAGAGGTATCTCTGGGCCCACTCGGTAGGACATCATCACAATGTGCACAATGTGATCAAAGAGTTGATCGCGGGATGATGTGTTACGTAACGAGTAAAGAGACTTGCCGGTAACAACATTGAACAAGGTATCGGCATACCAACGATCGAATCTCAGGCAAGTACAATACCGTTAGACAAAGGGAATTGTATACGGGATCGATTGAGTCCTTGACATCGTGGTTCATCCAATGAGATCATCGTGGAACATGTGGGAGCCAACATGGGTATCCAGATCCCGCTGTTGTTTATTGACCGGAGAACGTCTCGGTCATGTCTACATGGTTCCCGAACCCGTAGGGTCTACACACTTAAGGTTCGATGATGCTAGGGTTATAAAGGAAGTTTGTATGTGGTTGCCGAATGTTGTTCGGAGTCCTGGATGAGATCCCGGACGTCACGAGGAGTTCCGGAATGGTCTGGAGGTAAAGATTTATATATGGGAAGTCCTATTTCGGCCACCGGAAAATGATCAGGAATTTTCGGTATTGTACCGGGAAGGTTCTAGAAGGTTCCGGAGTGGGGCCCACCTGCATGGGGGGACCCACATGAACGTGGGTAGTGGGGGCAAGGCCCCACACCCCTGGTCAAGGCACACCAAGATTCCCCCTTAGAAGGAATAAGATCATATCCCGAAGGGATAAGATCAAGATCCCTAAAAAGGGGGGATAACAATCGGTGGGGAAGGAAATGATGGGATTTCTTTCCTCCCACCTTTGCCAACGACCCAATGGACTTGGAGGGCAAGGAACCATTCCACTCCACCCCTATATATAGTGGGGAGGTGCATGGGAGCTTTACCAAAGTTCTAGCGCAGCCCTCCCCCTCTCCCAAGTCCTCCTCCTCTCCCGCGGTGCTTGGCGAAGCCCTGCAGGATTGCCATGCTCCTCCACCACCACCACGCCATCGTGTTTCTGCTAGATGGAGTCTTCCTCAACCTCTCCCTCTCTCCTTGCTGGATCAAGGAATGGGAGACGTCACCGGGCTGTACATGTGTTGAACGCGGAGGTGCCGTCCGTTCGGCACTAGGATCTCCGGTGATTTGGATCACGACGAGTACGACTCCTTCAACCCCGTTCTCTTGAACGCTTCCGCTTAGCGATCTACAAGGGTATGTATATGCACTCTCCTTCTCCTCGTTGCTAGTCTCTCCATAGATAGATCTTTGTGACACTTAGGAAAATTTTGAATTTTTGCTACGTTCCCTAACAGGGTAACGGTTGCGCGAGTCCACGGAGGGCTCCACCCACGAAGGGTCCATGAAGAAGCAACCTTGTCTATCCCAACATGGCCGTCTCCCACGAAGGACTTGCCTCACTAGCGGTAGATCTTCACGAAGTAGGCGATCTCCTAGCCCTTAAAAACTCCTTGGTTCAACTCCACAATCTTGTCGGAGGCTCCCAAGTGAGACCTAGCCAATCTAGGAGACACCACTCTCCAAGAAGTAACAAATGGTGCGTTGATGATGAACTCCTTGCTCTTGTGGTTCAAATGATAGTCTCCCCAACACTCAACTCTCTCTCATAGGATTTGGATCTGGTGGAAAGAGGATTTGAGTGGAAAGCAACTTGGGGAAGGCTAGAGATCAAGATTCATATGGTAGGAATGGAATATCTTGGCCTCAACACATGAGTAGGTGGTTCTCTCTCAGAAATGGTAAGTTGGAAGTGTAGGTTTAGTCTGATGGCTCTCTCCACGAATGAAGAGGAGGTGGAGGGGTATATATAGCCTCCACACAAAATCTAACCATTACACACAATTTACCAAACTCGGTGGGACCGATTCAACAGACTCGGTCGGACCAATTTAGTAAACCTAGTGACCGTTAGTGATTTACGGTGGGACTGACATGCAACTCGGTGAGACCGATTCGGTTAGGGTTAGGGCATAACGTAATCTCGGTAAGACCAATTACACAAACTCGGTGAGACCGATTTTGGTAATAAGCTTTCTAGAGAGTTGGTCAGGTAAACTCGGTGGGACCGATTTGCTCTTTTCGGTGAGATCGAAATGTTACAAAAGGGAAACAAAGAGTTTACATTGCAATCTCGGTGGGACCGATCACTCACTTCGGTTTGACCAAAACGTTACGAAGGGAAACAGAGAGATTACAATCCCATCTCGGTGAGACCGAGATCCCTATCGGTAGAACCGATTTGCCTAGGGTTTGTGGTAGTGGCTATGACATTTGAAATTGGTGGCGCCGGGTTGGAAGAATCGGTGTGACCGATTTTGGCTCTGGGTTTAGGTCATTTGTGGATGTGAGAAAGTAGATGAGGGTTTTGGAGCATATCACTAAGCAGATGAAGCAAGAGGCTCATTAAGCAACACCTCATCCCTCCTTGATAGTATTGGCTTTTGCTATAGACTCAATGTGATCTTGGATCACTAAAATATAAAATGAAGAGTCTTGAGCTTTTGAGCTTGAGCCAATCCTTTGTCCTTAGTATTTTGAGGGATCCACTTTCATCATCCATGCCATGCCATTCATTGAGCTTTCCTGAAATAATAGTCTTGGAATAGCATTAGCTCAATGAGCTATATGTTGTTATGAATTACCAAAACCACCTAGGGATAGTTGCACTTTCAATCTCCCCCTTTTTGGTAATTTATGACAACATATAGATCAAAGCTTCGACAAATGATAATAAGATTGAAAAACATCGTCGCTTTGAGAAGTATGTGATAAGCAAGAGCTCCCCCTAAATTTGTGCGTAGTTTAAAATTTGTTTTGGACTGCAAATGCACAAGGAATTAGGCTCATGGGTTACTCTTCCATGTCACATACATCTTGGTGGAGCGCTCAAAATGATAAAGATTGAATATATGCACTCATCACCAAGCAAAGTGAATGATCACATAGGATAGATAAGATAATATCATCAAACATGCATAAGTGTAGCTTATGATCAAACACATGATCATCAATGTCTCACAAGAATAGCATAGTATCTCGAGCAATCAAAAGCAAACAAAGTTTGAACCACCAAAGCAAGAGAGAATAAAAGCAACACTCTCTCTCTCTCTCGAAGCCTATGATCTATACATCCCCCCCTTGGCAACAAGTTGCCAGAAAGTTCATAGAAAATGCATAGTGCTAGATCGACTCTCAGACTTGATCTTCAGTTGGTGGTGTAGAGATGGCTCCTTGGACGAAGGCTTCAATTGATGTAGAGGGAGCTGGAGGAGTTGGTGCTGGAGCTGGTTGCACTAGAGCTGTAGGAGCTGTAGCTGGTGCAGATGATGTGGCTCTGGTGTCTGGCACGGGCACAACAGCTAACCTCTGAGCTCTAGGCACTCTGGCAAATACATTAGTGGTAGTCTTGCCCTTCCTCTCCTGCATGTCATCCTGTAGCTGCTCCACAACTGACTGAATTTCAGTTACTTTGACATCTAGATCATAGAACTTTTGTTCCATGATTCTTTCCAAGCTCTCCTGATTTTGAGTGAGGGTGGCCAATCCCTTCTCAATCCTCAGAGATGATGCTATCAAGTAACCAAGCTGCTCCTGCTTGTTCTTCAAGATATACTTAGATGCCTCCTCTTGAGTTGGCATCTTGGCAGCCTTCTCTTTCTTTGCTTTCTCCTTCTTCTCTTGAGCCTGCACTGATGATGGTTCATTCTCATTCATGACAACCTGATTGTCCTCAAAGTCTGGATAGAGTGGAAAATGTTCCTTATCCAATAGATATTTTCTTGTGCCCATCTTTGAGTTAATCAACTCCTGAATCTGAGGGGCATATCCACAAATCCTCTTCTGATCTGCTGCAGTCCTCTTAATGGTTTCAACTATAAGGCTCATGACCTTGAATTTCTGTGGCACATCAAATAAATGCAACATATTGATTGCATGCCCTCTGATCATGTTGTGGTCACCAGACTTAGGCAATAGAGTGTGCCTTAGGATCCAATTGATTGTAGGCAGCCCTGACAGAAGAAAGTGGACTGATCCAAAAGAGAAAGTCTCTAGAGCTTTGTCTGGGATCTCCTTGTACATATGTGCCATGGTATTGTGTCCCATTTTCTTCTTGGCATATACATCCAGGTCATCATCATTTTCCTTTGGGGCATTTATCAGTTTTGCCCACTCCTCAACAGTTGACTGGTACCTTGTACCTTCAGACATCCAAACTATCCTCCCATCTGGATAGAAGTGTGCTGTGGAGTAGAATTGCATGATAAGTTCATCATTCCAGTTTGTGAGCTTTTGCCAACAAAATCTGCAACTCCACAAGCAACAAAACTGTCTTGCACTCTAGGATAGTTCTCTTCATTTTCCTTCATGTAGGTCCAGTCGACCCACCTCATATCACAAACTATGGGCTTCTTATACAACAAAATTGTCTCATAGAAGTCCTGTTGTTCCTTTGTATGGAACCTATAATCAACAACAGTTCTTCTCCTTGTGGCATATGGATCTGCCATCCTCCATAGCCTCAACCCTGAATCTTTTCTAATGTTCATGTCCTCAGCCATAGGATGGGCATCATTGTGGTCTAATATCTTGGGCTTGAGCTTCCTCAGAACTTGTCCTTCTTTATCTTCCTCCTCAGCAACCTCAGGCACTGGGGCCTTGTTCTTCTCAGTAGCTGGCATACTCCTGGTATTCCTCTTTGGTGCAGACTTGGCCTTGGGGGTAGCTTTGGGTGCTTCCTTGGGCTTAGATGTTGCAGCCCCTGATCTAATAGCATCACCCATAAGCTTTGGTGTCTTGGGTGCTGGTGCAGCAAGCTCTTCTTCTTCTTCCATCATGGAAGGTTGACCAACAACTCTGGTCATGGTCTTTTTGACCTTTTCCTTCCTTTTCTTTCCTTCTTCAACAGCTAGCTCTTTGGGATCAGGCTTTTCAGGTATTTGAGTTGAGACTCTAGCTTTGGACATTGGTTGTCTTCCTGCAGGCCTTTTAATCTTCATGCTTGGCTTTGTATGCTTTGCTGAGCCATACTCCTTTTTGAGTACTACTTTCTTGGAAGTAGCCTCATCCTCTTCAGCTCTATAATCCTCATCTTCAGAGTCTGAGGTTCTCTTCTTCCTTTGCCTGGTAGCAGCCTTAGGCAGGTTGCTAGGAGTGCTTCTGCTGCCTTCATCTGAAGTGCTGGAGGGACTAGTGCCCTCAATCATGTTAATCTGCCCTTCTGACCTGTTCTGACTGTCACTCTGGTCTGACATGCTACAAACACTGACTGCTGACCCTGTGAAGAGTTATAGATGAGATAGAGTGGATGAGCATCACAAAATGCAGAGATTTTTGCAAAAGAATGATTCAAAAATTCAGTTTTAGTTTTCCACAGAAAGCATTTAGGATCAACCGATTTTCAAACTCGGTGATACCGAAGAAGTTTTGGAACCTAAACTGATGAACTCTGTTGGACCGAGTCACAGTTCGGTGGCACCGAGACTGCTAGGGTTTCACAAAGTCCTAAAATCGGTCGCACCGATTAGCAATTCTCGGTCAGACCGAGAGTTACAAGTGCAATGGCATAAGCCAAATCGGTGGGACCGAGTTTTTCAACTCGGTGGGTCCGAGATGGTTTCGGCGGAAACCTAACCCTGAATTTTCAAATCTCATCTAATCTACGGATTGCATTGACTGGATAGGAGTGTTTCAATCGTGGCAAGAATCAATAAGAACACAATGTGCTAGGAATCGGACGAGGATAGCACTGTGATCGAGTCCATACCCTAGCTTGGCGATGAACTCGCTACGGCGGCAACGGCGGGGTTGAATTCCGTTGACGGCGGTGGAGACCAGCGACAGGAGGCGGCTGGCGACGAGGAGACGATCCGGAGACCTTGGAGGCAAAGCGAGCTATGCGGGCGAAGGGGTTCGAAGGAATTTCCAAAAAAATTCCCGTGACTATATATAGCCCGACCCTGTCGGTGTGACCGAGTGGAACAACTCGGTGGCACCGAGATGCATAACTGTGAACAGTTACAGCAACTCGATGTGACTGAAAAGTTCAAATCGGTTGCACCGAGATTGAAAACCTAGATCGACTTAGTGATCTCGGTAGGACCGAAATGGAGGAATCGGTCAGACCGAGAAGCACAAAGAAGTTTTGGAAGTTTAAGTCTATGACAAATTGGGGACTCCGAGTGCTCCTCACACAGAGTGGTTCGAATCTGACTTGATCAAATTTTGTGATGTAGCATGAATAGAGTTTGAGACGAGAAAAGCATAGATAGCTAGAGAAGGTTCTTATGCATTCTTGTCCATCCACTTGGCCAAAAGAAGAAAGAACCAAACAATCAAAACAACAAGTGCATGTCCTTGAATGAGTAAAATATGCACCAACATGCTCACACAATAAGATGGCAAATGAAATATGTGGCAAAGCATGCACAACCAATTCTAGCATCTATCAAACAATTGGCGATGACTAGGTCATCTATATATGAGTATATTGACTTAGGAGTCAAATGATAAACATTTGATCATAGGTCATACTCATCGTTTAAGCTCAAGTGGGGTTACCACTTTTACATAATGCATTGATGTGTTCACACCATTAGAGTTGCTTTGACTCAATTCTTAGAGTTAAGCTCCCCCTAGATGTGAGATCCCCTTTTAGAGGGATGAACTAACCTTGGGTTTTGTCGATGATGACTTCATGTAGGTGTTGAAGATGTGGATGCTCAATGTTGATGTAGATCATTTGGAGCAATCCGTTGGAGTGAGTTGCACTTTCAACTTGCCTACATGGGTTAGTCCCACAAGGAACAAACAAGAATATCCATAGACATAGAGTGATGCACACACAAGATAATGTCCATGAAAACATTAGGTTACCTTGTCCCTTGCCTTACCAACATGAGGGTTTGTGACTCCTTGAACTAGTGCAAGATGTGGAAGTTGATTGCACTTGTCCTTGCCATAATGATATGAGTGAAGAATGTTGGCGGAGTCACCCTGAAGAACTCTCTAGTTCTTCTTCTTCGGGATCCACATCATCTTGATGGGAATCCTTGGAGTTGTAGTTGTACTTGATGAAGTAGAACTTGACGTAGTCTTGGGAATCCACTTGACCGAGACCTTAGGTGCTTCTTCAAATGCATCAATCTCTTCTTGAAGCTTGTCCTTGCCTTTGTTCTTGTGGTCTTGTGGTGGAAGATCATCTTAAGCTTGTGTTCCCTTGAAGGAAGTAGGATCATACTTCTCTTGTTGAGGAACAAACTTCGTCTTGGGGTATTGATCTTCTTCCCACTCAACTCCATTGGCATTGAAATTTCGTTCAAAACCAACACCTTGATTCTTCCGGTGCCTTCCTTGCTTGCGTACAATTTCCTCGAATTGCTCACTCCCGGCAAGGCTCTTGTAGACACCTTTCTCTATAATTCCCTTCAATAAGCTATTTTCTTGCTCAAGTGTAACTTGGCTAAGAGAATCATTAGTGGAATCAAAAGAACTACTAGAAACAACAATATTGACATTATTATTGTTACTACTAGAGGAAGTATCTTTCTTGTACTTGTTACTAGACTTGACTTGAGGCATGTAAGTAGATAGAGTAAACGCTTGGCAATGTAAGAAGAACTTTTCTTACGGAGATCATCATTGATTGCTTTTAAGAACTCATGCTCTTGCTCAAGATTGAGCTTTTCAAAGCGTAACTTCTCATGAGCCCTTAAAAGTTCTCGATGATCTTCGAAGATAGTTTCATGAGCCAACTTAAGAGTGTTTAGTTCTTTAGTTAGAAGCTCAATTTTCTCCTTATCATTGTCATTCGTTTATCTTGATTAGCATGATTAATTGACGTTTCATCATAGTATTCATCACTAGAGTTGTCAACAAGTAAATCATCATCCACAAGCAAGTCATCTTCATCACTATTGATATCAACATACTCAGGATGTGTTACCTTTGGACCTTTGGCCATGAAGCATCTTCCAATTCCTTCATTTGGTGAATCAAATATGTCGTAGGAGTTGGTTGACACAAGTGCTAGACTAGCAACACCTTCATCTTGAGTATATTCGGAGTCGAAGTGATAGTTTCTCTCGGAGTGTTTGTCGGAGTCGGAGCCGGATACCCATTCACCAACATGAGCTTGATGTCTTTGTTTTGTGTAGCTCCTTGATGACTTGTCCTTCCTTTCCGAATCCTTGCTTCTCCGTGAGGGTCTTCGTTCATAACGATCATCTCTACTCCTCCTCTCTCTTGGTGGTGATTCTTCTCTTTTGCTTCTTCTTTTTGGAGAATCTTCTCTTCTTTTGTAGGGGGCCGTACACTCATTGGAATAGTGTCCAGGCCTCCCACAATTGTAGCAATTGCGCTCTCGACTAGAAGATCTTTTGTCATGATAAGACCTTGACTTGGAGCTTCTTTCTTTGCTTCTACTCTTGTAGAATTTGTTGAAGTTCTTCACCATTAAGCTCAATTCTTCATTGAAGGTTTGTTTCTCACTTGATGATGTGGGGGCTTCACTTGAGGCTTTGTAAGCACCACTTGACTTGTTGTGAAGTTCCTCCTTATCCTTGAGTGACATCTCATGAGCAACAATTCTTCCAATGACTTCGTTGGCTTGAGATCTTTGTAGTTTGGCATCATTTGGATCAATGTGCACACGGTATCATACTTTCCATCCAATGCTCTTAGGATCTTCTTGATGATGAATCTGTCGGTCATCTCTTCACTCCCTAAGCCGGCAATCTCATTTGTAATAAGAGCAAGCCTAGAGTACATTTCAGCGACACCTTCACCATCCTTCATTTTGAACTTGTCAAGCTGACTTTGGAGCACATCCAACTTGGATTCCTTGACGGATTCGGTACCTTCGTGCATATCAATCAAAGTATCCCAAATTTCCTTTGCATTCTCAAGACGGCTGATTTTGTTGAATTCTTCGGGGCACAATCCGTTGAAGATGATATCACAAGCTTGAGCGTTGTATTGCAGCATCTTCAATTCTTCCGCATTAGCTTCACGGTTCGGCTCTCTCCCATCAAAGAATTCACCTTGCAAGCCAATACAAATAATTGCCCAAACGGCGGGGTTATGTCCGAGAATATGCATTTTCATCTTATGCTTCCAACTAGCAAAATTAGTACCATCAAAGTAAGGACCTCTACGGTGATAATTTACCTCGCTAGACGCCATACTCTCCTAGGTTGTAAAACCAAGGCTATGACCACCAAAAGCTATGGAAATAAAAGCAAATGGATACCAAAGCTCTGATACCACTTGTAGGACCTTGAAGTATGTCTAGAGGGGGGTGATTAGACTACTTGACCAATTAAAAACTTAATCTTTACCCAATTTTAGAGTTTGGCAGATTTTAGCTATCTAAGGACAAGTCAAGCAATCATCACACAAATCAAGCAAGCATGCACGGAGTATATGGGCAGCGGAAATTAAAGCATGCAACTTGCAAGAAAGTAAAGGGAAGGGTTTGGAGGATTCAAACGCAATTGGAGACATAGATGTTTTTGGCGTGGTTCCGATAGGTGGTGCTCTCGTACATCCACGTTGATGGAGACTTCAACCCACGAAGGGTAACGGTTGCGCGAGTCCACGGATGGCTCCACCCACGACGGTTCCACGAAGAAGCAACCTTGTCTGTCCCACCATGGCCGTCGCCCACGAAGGACTTGCCTCACTAGCGGTGGATCTTCATGAAGTAGGCGATCTCCTAGCCCTTACAAACTCCTTGGTTCAACTCCACAATCTTGTCGGAGGCTCCCAAGTGACACCTAGCCAATCTAGGAGACACCACTCTCCAAGAAGTAACAAATGGTGTGTTGATGATGAACTCCTTGCTCTTGTGCTCCAAATGATAGTCTCCCCAACACTCAACTCTCTCTCATAGGATTTGGATCTGGTGGAAAGAGGATTTGAGTGGAAAGCAACTTGGGGAAGGCTAGAGATCAAGATTCATATGGTAGGAATGGAATATCTTGGCCTCAACACATGAGTAGGTGGTTCTCTCTCAGAAATGGTAAGTTGGAAGTGTAGGTTTAGTCTGATGGCTCTCTCCACGAATGAAGAGGAGGTGGAGGGGTATATATAGCCTCCACACAAAATCTAACCGTTACACACAATTTACCAAACTCGATGGGACCGATTCAACAGACTCGGTCGGACCGATTTAGTAAACCTAGTGACCGTTAGTGATTTTCGGTGGGACTGACAGGCAACTCGGTGAGACCGATTCGGTTAGGGTTAGGGCATAACGTAATCTCGGTAAGACCGATTACACAAACTCGGTGAGACCGATTTTGGTAATAAGCTTTCCAGAGAGTTGGTCAGGTAAACTCGGTGGGACCGATTTGCTCTTTTCGGTGAGACTGAAATGTTACAAAAATGAAACAGAGAGTTTACATTGCAATCTCGCTTGGACCGATCACTCACTTCGGTTTGGCCGAAACGTTACGAAGGGAAACAGAGAGATTACAATCCCATCTCGGTGAGACCGAGATCCCTATCGGTAGAATCGATTTGCCTAGGGTTTGTGGCAGTGGCTATGACATTTGAAATCGGTGGCGCCAGGTTGGAAGAATCGGTGTGACCAATTTTGGCTCTGGGTTTAGGTCATTTGTGGATGTGAGAAAGTAGCTGAGGGTTTTGGAGCATATCACTAAGCACATGAAGCAAGAGGCTCATTAAGCAACACCTCATCCCTCCTTGATAGTATTGGCTTTTCCTATAGACTCAATGTGATCTTGGATCACTAAAATATAAAATGAAGAGTCTTGAGATTTTGAGCTTGAGCCAATCCTTTGTCCTTAGTATTTTGAGGGATCCACTTTCATCATCCATGCCGTGCCATTCACTGAGCTTTCCTGAAATAATAGTCTTGGAATAGTATTAGCTCAATGAGCTATATGTTGTTATGAATTACCAAAACCACCTAGTGATAGTTGCACTTTCACGAGGCTCGTTCTCATCTTCACTTGGCATCTCCCTCCCCTTTTGTTCGGCATTCAGCTTGCCGGCCTGTTTGAAAACACCAACACTCTCTTTGGGTGTGGTTTGCAGGTTTTTCGGGGGTGCCGTGAATCTAACATAATTTGTCTAGAATCTTGTTTAGGCTGGACGGTCCATCTCTGCTGCCTTTAAATGGCTTCTTCTGTTGACCGGATCGAGGGCCCCTGAATCTGGCGTTAACTGTTGTGTTCTCTGGGCTGCCATCATTGTTTCGACGCTTGCTTTTGTTGCGTCGCGGCTTCCCGTTGCCATCCCTGACTTCGAATGTGCTTGGGTCGCTGGTGCCGCTACGGGCTAGACAACTATCCTCGCCCGCGCAAAAGCCGGTCATAAGGCTTGTTAAGGCTGCCATTGTCCTCGGCTTTTCTTGGCCGAGATGTCTGGCAAGCCATTCGTCCCGGATACTGTGTTTGAAGGCCGCTAAGGCTTCGGCGTCCGGGCAATCGACTATTTGATTCTTCTTAGTAAGAAACCTGTTCCAGAGCTTTCGGGCTGACTCTCCGGGCTGTTGAGTTATGTGACTTAGGTCGTCTGCGTCCGGAGGCCGGACATAGGTCCCTTAAAATTGGCCCTGAAAGCATCCTTGAGCTCTTCCCAACCTCCAATTGAGTTTTCGGGAAGGCTTTTTGACCTGCAATAATACCTACGACTTCTCCCAATTCGACCAGATCACTATGAGTAGGACTCCGGCCATAGCATAATTGACAGATCTAAGAAGTGCTTCGGCAAGTAAAGGGGGTTCTAATATATATTGGTTGTGCTCAAAATGGTTGTGCTCGAAAGGCAAATCGATTGACTAATCCAATTCCAATATCTTGATTTCGCGCGGCAATGCATCGTGAACTGATATATATATATATCGTCTGCTAATACACGACCAATTAGTGTTTGGACAAAAAGTTTTTCCATCATCTCATTTTGAGGACTTACAGAAATACCTTAATTTGAGGGATATATATTTAATGGCGTGGAGATCATCTCCACGAGCCGTGTGGATATGAAGGATAAAGTCCTTGATCCAGACCCCAGGGTTTGTAGTTCCGTCGTATGCCTTTATATTCACGGGTTTAAATCCTTCCGGAAATTCATGATCCAGCACCTCATCGGTGAAGCACAGGGGGCGTGCGCCACCCCTATATTTGGTCGTGTCGTGGCATGTTGTCGACGGTTGTTATGTTCGGTTCTGGTTCCTAGCTGGTGTTCGATCAATGTGATCATTTCGGCAGCTCTGATCCTGTGCCGGAGCGTGCTTCCTAGATCCGTAGATGGATCTGGCCATACCGGACTTTCTGTCCAGGAGCTCATGTAAATCGTGTGCTGACTTGTGTGCGGCATCATTAGCCGTCTTGTCACGGCCATGGGGCGGTCGGTCCGGCTGATCGGTCGTTTTCGGCTGAATGGGCTCTACGGCCTCGTCATCGAATTCGGGCAGCAGCTTGCGTTTTGAATAGCTCTTTGTGTGACGATCGTCGTCGTATTTTTCTTCAGTGTCGAGCACTTTGTTCCACCTGCGGTTGAGCGTATCCTGCGCGGCTTTAAGCCTTTGCTTCTGCTTCTTTAGGCTCCTCACGGTGGCGATAAGCCTTCTGTGCGGGTTATCTTGTTCCGAGATCTTTTCTGGGATGATGAGTGCATCATCGTCCAGGTTGTTCTCCTCTTCGGAGACAGGTTGTTGAATTTTACCCTCAGGATCGGCGTTATCCGACGTCGGCTCTGGATTGTTTTCACCGTCCCCTGGCTCACCCTGCTCCATCCCTGGGTCCATGGGGTCGTTTTCTTTGGAAACAACCGGGGTATTATTATTTCTTGCGATGTTGTCGCTGTTTTTAATGTGGCGGCATTTAGAGCGGCGTTTACGGCGCCGCTTTGGTGGCTTGTCGAGGGAAGTATTCTTCGTTGCATCGTCACCGTCGCCTTCTTTTGGTGTGTCCACCATATATATATCGTATGATGAGGTGGAAGTCCAACGCCCAGTGGGCGGGGGTTCCTGTTCTTCTCCTACGTCGTCGTACATACCGTCGACATCTTTGGAGTCGAAATCGACTGTGTCGGTTAAGTCATCGACAGTGGCTATGAAGTGGGTGGTGGGTGGGGAACAATTTCTTCGTCGTCTGCTTCCCACTCGAGCCGAACATAGTTTGGCCAGGAATCTCTTGACAAGGAAAGAGACCTTAACGAGTTCAGCACATCACCTAAGGGCGACTGCCAAAAAATATCCGCGGCAGTGAACTCCATAACTGGTGCCCAATCGGATTCGACAAGCACGGACGCACGCGGTTCGGATCCTGTAGCCGGAGACGAGTCCGAGGGTCCGATGACACCACTCTCACAGGAGGTGGGATCAGTGTTCGGCTCCGACGTGATGAATGTGCGGCCTCCGTGGCGGTGTCCATCCACCCGCCCTCAGAGGGCGCGATCTGCTCCGGATTGATTCCTAGTGCCAACGCAGGTGCGATCTCCCGAATATTGCCCGATGGCAAATCAAAGTCATGCCCATCGTGACTGTTCAGCACACCTGTCATGGGCTCGAATCCATCGAAGATCAAGTCTTCATGGGTGTTGGCAGTATAGTTTAAGATTCCAAACCTGACCTGATGGACAGGGGCGTAGCTATCGATCTGCTCCATATGGCCAAGCGAGCTGGCCCGCAGTACGAAGCCGCCGAATACGAAGACCTGTCCGGGAAGGAAAACCTCCCCTGGACTGCGTCGTTGAAGATGATGGAAGGAGCCATCAAGCCTTATTGCGACGACACAGTTGAACTCTCAATGAAAGCACCAATGTCGGTGTCAAAACCGGCGGATCTCGGGTAGGGGGTCCCGAACTGTGCGTCTAAGGCTAATGGTAACAGGAGGCAGGGGACACGATGTTTTACCCAGGTTTGGGCCCTCTCGATGGAGGCAATACCCTACTTCCTGCTTGATTGATCTTGATGATATGAGTATTACAAGAGTTGATCTACCACGAATCGCAGAGGCTAAACCCTAGAAGCTAGCCTATGATTATGATTGTTGTTGTCCTACGGACTAAACCCTCCGGTTTATATAGACACTGGAGGAGGCTAGGGTTACACAGAGTCGGTTACAGAGAAGGAAATCTACATATCCGAATATCCAAGCTTGCCTTCCACGCAAAGGAGAGTCACATCCGGACATGGGACGAAGTCTTCAATCTTGTAACTTCATAGTCCAACAGTCCGGCCAAAATATATAGTCCGGCTGTCCGAGGACCCCTTAATCCAGGACTCCCTCACTCCCCCTCTCCGGTCATCGCTCTAGCGATGAAAGAGGAGGAGAACCTCATATATGTCTACTTGGCTTGTAGATAGATATAGATTAGGTGTGTGGAGTGAGGGTGTTTGGTTGGTGGCGGTGGCGGTGCGTCCAATAATGTTGCCGGAGCTCCAACCCCTTCTCGATGGCGGCTTGTTGACGGTGAGGAGCTTGCGGTGTCCTATGCCTAGGTATGGTTGCGATGGTGGACATGGCTTCCATATTTTGGGCCTTTTGTCCCCTGGATATGTTCCTTCCTTGTCGCCAGCTTGCTTTTTGCGGTGAAGAGGATCTCGGGTAGAGTTCTGTATAGGTGCTTGGTGTGGCCGGCTACCTCGTCGAGGTGGGGCTACGGTGGGGGGGTTCAGATCTGATAGAAGCATTGCTCGAGATGGCCTCTTTGCCGGGATGGTGGTCCTTTGGGCCTAAGTACGGAACTTCCCGCCTGGCATGGAGGTTCACCAGCGAGCATATGGTGTGGCGACGGCGTGTCCTTAACTCATTCTGGCGATTGCGGTTGTCGTGTGTTTTCTTAAGGGCTTTGTTGTAATTTTTGTTTGTGGGGTGCTGCTTGTATCTGGTTGAGCTTCTCAATAGATCTGAGGGTCTTTTCACAAAAAAAAAAAATTGGACCTAGCAAGCTACTGTTTACTCTTTTTTTGTGGGGAAGCCACTCCCTCTGTTTCAAAATTTAAACTACAAAAACGCCTTATATTTGACAGAGAGACAGTTTAAGTTAGTAGGTGTGCACATTGGACTTGTCAAACAGTTTACTTATACTATGGCTGCAGTGTTTTGAACAGATCCATTCACTAGCTAGCATGTCTGCATGTGGCCGTGTGGGGGATGAACGCATGCATGCGTATGTATGTAAAGGAAATTGTTGGTATAGATCGGGTTCCTTTCGTTATCAGGAACAGTGCAGGATGGCGATGTACGTACTTAGTACATTACAAAACAAAGTTGCCACTAACTACGGGATCTTATTGCAACTACGTTAAAAGACGGATCGAGCTTCCCGGCCCCTTCTGAATCCTCACGTGCTCGTCCGCTCGGTTGTGCGCCGGACAATACCCTCCACCTGATGGTGATGGAGACGAAAATAACAGCCGAATTTTATTTCTTTAATCGATCCTGTGTTATCTTGTCTTAAGCAGCAGGTGAGCTTTTTATAAACAACGTTTGACGTGGATAATAGCAAGTTGATTTGATTGGGTATTGACTAATTCCCCTGCTCACTTGGGCTAATATACTAATATTATTTTGCGAGCTTTGATCTCATATTCGGTAGTCTTAGTGAGAGGCTAAGCTAGTGGCACAAGTGCGTCGTACCAATAGAGAAAAGTAACAATGCAGGTAATGAAGATAAGGAGAAAGTATTGATCGGATTAGTACGAGCAGTTGAGGAAGTGATGTTTCTATTTAACTGTGTAATGACGAGCGTGAGCTTTCGAGAGAACCTTTCCTTTTTGGCCCCCGCGTCGCTCCCGCAGGGACGACTCGGGCGGCGCTAAACCTAGCCGCCGCCGGCCCTCCTACCCCTTCTCCTCTCCCTCGCCATCACCGGAGGGGGTCATCGGAAAGCCGCGCGTCCGCCGGGGAGGGTGGTGGCGAGGATCTGTCCGCCTGTTTCGCGCAGGGGCTCTGAAGCCGGGGCGGCGTCCTCGGGTGGTGGTGCGTCGTCGTCTTCAGCTCGCGGCGTCGCTGGTGCTGGCCGTCCCCCTTGGCCACACGAGTGGCAAGGCGGCGGCGGCGGGTGGTGGCTGTGGGGCGCGGTGGCCGCGGGGGCGTCCGCCCCGGATCTGACGCCTCCGCCCTCAATCCTTTCGGTCCCTGTCAGATCTGGTTTCCGGCTGGCCCAGGTCGCCGACGCCGCGTCTGTGGTAGGGATGGGGGAGATGGGGGCCTGGAGAAATCCACGGCTGGCTATGCCGGCCACGACGACGGCGACGCCTGAGGGCGCCGTCTCCTACCTGTAGGCGCCGTCAAGGTGACCCCTTTCCCCCTTCTGCCTCTCTCCCCTGCTCGTGCACCGGGGTGAAAACCCAAATCCCTCTGGATTGGGCGGCAGCGATGCTCGCGGCGCCATCACCTTCATGGAGGTGCCGCCTTCGGTTGAGCATGGGGCGGTGGCAAGTTTGATCTGGTTGGTGGGCGGCCGGCGGCGACATGGTTGGAGTTGGTGGTGTCTTGGAGGTTCTTCTCCAAGTTCAGTGGCTTCCCACATTTGTTTGCTCCGTCATCAGCAGCCTTACCGTGCATTTTGCTTCTCCTTGAGTGTTGCCCCCCCCCCTAGTGCCATGTTTGCCTTTGTGGAGCTCGGCTACGCGAGTTGGTGGTGCCCTGGTCAGGCTTTCCGGGCGGCAATGGCATCGCTTGTCCATCTTTGCTCTTGAGAGAGCGTTTGCATCGTCCGACGGATCAGCGCCTCGTGCCAGGCGAGGGGCTAGGGAGCCCCTTCGGAGATGTAGGATGTTGTCAACGGTTCGGTCGGAGTCTATGAAGCTGTCAGCGTTCCCTCACATGCTAGTTGGATCTCCGCAAGGCTTGCTGGTGTCTCGACGGGATGGATTGCACTCAGTGGAGGGCTCCATTGTCTTCAAGCTGGCCTTGTTCTTCAGTTTCTTCATTTTTGCTTGTAGATGGCAGGAAGCCTATTAGCTGCTTGCACAACACTATGTATCCTTTTAGTTGTTTCATTATTCTCTCTTTGTAAGTTGACGGTTGATGTAATCCTGGCTGATTGATGGCTTTGTTAATTCAAAGCCGGGCTCTTCTTGAGCCTTCGCTCTAAAAAATTTTAACTGTGTAATTTGTTTCGTTGGATCAGTCTCTTAGCGAAGAATTGTTGAAGCATATGACCAAGATGTTGTTTATAGTGAAATAAGTGAGTTGTGAAGTTTAACTCGATGGCCCAAAAACAAATGAATTTGTGTTCAAAAAAATTGGAGCTAAGTTTAGAGATTGGATTAGAAACCACATTTTAAAGGAGCAAATATATAAGGAGTTCAAACGCGACGTCAAAAATAAACACAAGCAGTGGAGCTAGCCGCCGCCTCACAAGAACCCTAGTTTTCTGCCTCCCACCGGCGCCAGCGCCGGTCCATCCCATCTCCGGTGGCCCTATGGCCATGGAGGCGGAGTGAATCTCGGCCCTTGCCGGTGGGAGGGCTCCGTTTTTAGATCTTTTTTCGAGCTTTGTTAGGATTTGTGTCCTGCTCAGGAAGGCGAGACGGTGACGGCTCCTTGAAGATGAAATAAAGGTCTTCCTGCCTAGCCTCCGTTCTGGTGATGCCTCTTGCATCATCGATGGGCATGTGAAGTTGTGTCTCCGGCGGATCTGTCTTTGATGGATTTGCTCGGATCTGTTCGTCGTTCGTCTTCGTTCGTGTGTTTTCAGGTTGGATCCTTTTGATCTACACTCTTCGTCCGCGGCGGTTGCTGTTCTGGTGCGTTGGTTCTACGGGGCTTAGCACGACGACTTCCCGACTGTCTACTATAACAAGGTTTGTCCGGCTCCAGTGAGGGAGGGGCGATGACAGCGGCGTGCCTTCGGCTCGCTTTAGTGTTTGTAGTCGTCGCTAGGTGGTCTACCGATCTGGATGTAATTTTTATTATTTCTAGTGTTCGTTGTACTACCATGATGGAAGATGAATAGATTGAAAAGTTTTTTTTTTTTAAATGCTCTTACCTGTGACAGTTTTTCTTTTTTGCGGGCTTACCCGTGACAGTTGGTACCGACATGCATATCCACGGTGAAAGCCAAGATAAAACCCCTAAAAAAGGCCAAGATAAAAAAAAAGGTGATCAAAGTGACGGTAGTTGGCGACCGAGGGTAATTTTTCTGTTAATTATCCCGTCACCATCAACCCGGTAGGTGAAGTAATTTCGTTGGGTCTTGGGTGCGGTAAGAACTCGCTATGGGCGTCACCAGTGGTGTGGAGGTGCAGAGACTGCAGACGAGGTCGATCCAACACCACAAACTCCAGGCTCCAGCGTGGGGAGAGCATACGTAGACAAGGTGACCTGTAGAGATGGCGCAGGCTGGCCACCCAGTTGGACCCCAGCCGGCGTTCGTGGCAGGTTCCGGTCGATCAATCCACCGGGGGCGAGCGCGACGCCCCTGTGTCGCTGCCCTGGAGCCATTATTTTGTGCTGTGTGGATAGGCAGAAACCTCTACGGCGACAGGGACGCCCGCCGGAACTGATCGAGAGCGGCGCCGATACATGAACCCGATCCAGCCAGCAGCGCCACCGCCGCTTACCGACGTACCGGAGACGGCGACGGCCGGGGCCGTAGGCGAGTGGACGCCCCGGGCCCGGTTCCGACGAAAATCTGGTGTGCGTGCGGCGTAGGCGTCGTTGCTGGCCGGTCGTGTGCTGAGCAACATTAATTTTGGAGGTCTTTTCGAATGAGCTCCCGAAAAAAAAAGGAATTCCTTGATGATATGTATAGTCTATCATAACTATTAAGCTAGGCTCTCACACTTAGTCCCGACGCCCCTCAACCGTCCACCTCCCCCACCGGCCGCTGCTCCACAAGGGCAGCGGTGGGCGCTAGTGCCCGCTCCGCAGGCGTCGCAAACGCGTAGGCCAGAATCGGACGCGCACGCCGCTCGCCGCGAGAGGCAGCGGGCAAGTGAGAGAGATGTGTTGGAGCAATCCGTTCGCCGCCACCGCGGGTTGCCGGTGGTGTCCTACGGCGAGGAGTGGCTCCTCAATGTGTCTAGACGAGCGCTCGTCGGCTCCGTAGGAAGAACACCAAGGTACTCCTGCTAGCCATTGAGCATTGAGTAGTCGATGCGTGAGCCGATGAGGCAGCAGCGGAGACGGCGAGGGTGGCCAAGCTCAAGTGGCAATCCGGCGAATGAAGGGCCTCATCGTCATCTTTGATTCATTTTTGGACTTCGATGACGACCACCACAACTCCGACTCCGACGATCCACCACCTGCCGCGGACGATTACAGCTGCGCCGGCGACCGAAAGGGCAAAGGGCCGGTGAGTAAGTGGTGAATACGCTCCTCGGCCGTTTAATATTATCGTGTTTTAGTTGTTTTAGTGTAGAACTTGTTTGGGGATGAACTATGGTGATTTTTTGGATGATGTAAAGTGGATTATATGCATTTAGGTGTCTGTTTGCTGTTGGTTTCTATGTTCGTTGTTTGATCTACATAGACTAGTCCACGTTTCATGCGGTATACGGCTATGCGGATGAGAATTTGAGATCTGACCGGTCATTTTCCGCGGATACTTCTGAGGCGCATCCATGGACATATAGGTCGTCGAATTTGGTAATCGTGGGTGTAGATACTCTTAGGGATGCTTACTCGTGACAGTTGGTAGCGACATATCCTAGCAAAGATTAAAAAAAAGGTTATCAAAGTGACGGTAGTTGGCGATCGACGGTAACTTCTCTGTTAATTATTCCGTCACCATCAACCAGGTAGGTGAAGTATTTCCGTTGGGTGCGGTAAAAACTCGCTATGGGCGTCTCCTGTCGTGTGGACGTGCAGAGTGCAGACGAGATGGATCCAACACCACAGACTCCAGGCTCCAGCGTGGGGAGAGCATACGTAGACAAGCTGACCTGTAGAGATGGCGCAGGTTGATCGATCTAGCACTAGCGCGCTAGGCCACCCAGCTCGACCCCAGCCGGCGTTCGTGGCAGGTTCCGGCCGATCAATCCACTGGGCGAGCGCGACGCCCCTGTGTCGCTGCCCTGGAGCCATTAGTTTTTTTTTGAGGGGTGCCCTGGAGCCATTAGTTTGTGCTGTGTGGATAGGCAGAAACCTATACGGCGACAGGGACGCCCGCCGGCCGGGCCCGACGGAACTGATCGAGAGCGGCGCCGATAAATGAACCCGATCCAGCCAGCGTCCCGGAGACGGCGACTGCCGGGCCCGTACGCGAGGGACGTGGAGTGGACGCCCGGGGCCCGGTTCCGACGAAAAACTGGTGTGTCCGTCTGTGCGTAGGTGCCGTTGCTGGCCGGGGCGTACCGGCCGGAGGCTTCGTAGAAGAGAGCTACGGACGTAGTGGCGGCCAGCGTCGTCGCACGTGCCCGCCTCAGTTTCAGGGACTCGGTACGTGGAGCCTTCTGAGATCAGGAAATTTTAGGAGTGGCTCTGCTGGCGTGCCACTTCTGTTGCTATCAAGCCGCACCCGACTGACAAGCTCTCTTTTGGTTAAAAAAAAAAGACAAGCTCTCGCCGACTCGGGAAGCAAGTGAGGAGGGCGTAGCCCACACACAAACAGAAAAGGAATGAGCCGCAAAAGCGAACCAATCAGGCCACTGATAAAACGGAGGCCAGCGAGCTGTGTTTGATCGATGGCCAAACATAGAAAGATTCGCGGATGACAGGGACTCCGGAATTGCCGTGACAAACTTTTTTTAAGGTGTCCCGGCCGTGACAAACTGACAGCGGCGGCGGGCATCGATGGTGAGCGCGCAAACGCTAGGACTGTAGAAAATATATCGCCGAGGAAACTGCGGGGAATCCGACGGTTTCTACATCATCCAATCTTCTTCTTTTTTCATGGTAATACATGTCTCATTTATATCATAAAGAATAAAGTACAAGTCACGTAAGGACCGAAATGACAAAACTGAAAAGATAATAGAACATCTTTGAGCTTGACACCAACACCCATCACCTGCCTCCGGCACCATGACAACAGCCACCGAAGAAAAAAATGATGGATCACTTTCTCACCCGAGCTCGACGCGGCTCCATCGCTGATATGCAGCTTTGCGGACCTCCAAGGTGGCTCACCAAAAGTGAAGCCCTTACCGTTGAACGAATCAGACTGGGGCAACACCCCGGACACGCCATCGAACTCCAGATCTGGCACCCCACCGCGACTAAGACGCAGCGGAAGGAAAACATACCTGCCATCCACGAACCACGAACCCAACACATGTTCCGTCTTCCAGATGTCGTCGATGCAGACCACAATCTGCATCCGCTCCTGGACTACCTCCCAAGCTCCGCGCCGACGCTGGAGCAAACGCCGTCGCAACGGCGGAGCCCGAGGACATAGGTCCACCACGAGGATGTCGCCGCCGCCACACCATCCTTGCTTGAACAGACTGGTTTCCAAATCCATCCCCAACTATAGGACCAATGACCTCGTCAAGGAAGGATCCGAAGTATCTTTATTCAGCGTTGTCATCGTCACCGCCGAAACAAAGACGATGAACAACCTAAAAATCTAAACTACGAGGGAGTAAAAACGATCCACACGCGTGGATCCGGCGACCCCCCTCACCACCGACGACCGAGGTCGCCGGCGGAGGGGAGCCGCCGGAGGACGGCGCTGGAAGATTGGGTCTCCTGGCGGCGGTTAGGGTTCCAGACGCCAGGGACAAGAGGAAAAAACGATTGTCTCGGCGACGGTATCATCACCTAATCTTCTGATTGCCACTGTTGCGTGGCCCAAAAATGCTACACCTACGTAAAAGAGTTAAATACATCGGAGGTGCCTAAACTTGTCATGTACGGTCAGTTTGGTGTCTAAAGTTGTAAAATACACGAAACTGGTGCTCAAACTTGTCCGGTCGTGCAAATACAGTGCCTTCATCCGTATTTTCAACGCGCTGTCTGCGTGGCGTGCTAGCGCGGCAGTGGCCCATGTGCCCACTCGTGAGAAATTATTTTACAGAAACCAACCTCGAGTTTTATTTAATCATGTAGGAAAGTCTTGAAGTGTAGGGTATGCTAGATAGAAATAAATTGAAAAAAAAACACAGAGGAGTTTCGAACAAGGCACCTCCTGGTCAAAACTACCGGCACGATCCAGCCATGCAGCTGAACTTTGCTTTCCGTAAGAATATTAGCAAGAAAGCTATTGTAGACTAATTGATGCGTTTATCCATCATTTATTTTTTATTTATTACCACTATTTATTTTTTATTTTTCCAAGTTCATGTTTTGTTTTATGACACACAAATTTTCCCATATAAAATACAATAATCACCAACATTAAATTACTTTGTATTTTCAAAAAAAAATCTTCTTTTGTTATCGTGTACTTTGAAGAGGTAAAATGAACCTTTTCAAAATTTTATGTCGATTTAAATAGTTCAACCCATATTAAATACAGTACTATTGTGTAAATTCATATATCTTCATTCTGCACCAGAAGGACACACAATTATTGTGTATCGTCACTCTATTTCTAGAATATCCAATTATTAAAAAATTGACAACTTTGTATTTAGTAAACTATTCAACATGTAGTAAAAATATTTTCTAATAATATTAAATTCTACAAATGTATCCAAACATGTCAACCATGTTTGTAGAAATATAAGGAAATTCAACACAATTTTAATCCGGCAAAAAAGAGCTTATTTTTGCATGTATTTGTCTTTTTCGTATCTCTCACATACAAGCACAGATTTTAATGAAAATTCACATGATATATTACACTTCTATATGCGCTGTAAAAATCATTTTCTTTGATGTTCAAAAAACGGGCACAATATATCCGTGCTGCAAAGTTAGAAAAAAAGGCGAGCCCAAAGAAGCAAGCGCCCCGGTATATTTTTATAGAAAAATTACCTTTTGCATAACAACGCAATATGTACAGTTCGATTCATGATTGTCTATTCAGCAGAGTTTGGCGTGGTGGACTCACACATTTTCTTTAGTTTTTGTCTGTCGTACGCTTATACTGACATAGGTTTTTTCTCCGTGATTAAATTAAATATGACGGGCTTCCTGCAAAACCAATCTCAAGCGCAGGCCACCCAACACCTTCTCTGCTCTCTGACACTGACATGTGGGGTTGTCACGTCACGTGGGTAGAGCATACGCCCGGATATGGAAGGAGGCACCGTATTTGCACAGCCGTACAAGTTCGAGCATCAATTTCGTGTATTTTGTAACTTTAAGCACTAAACTGACCGTGCAGAACAAGTTGAGGCACCCCTAGCGTATTTAACTCTACGTAAAAACCTACGTAATCTTACGAAAATTCCTTAACTAATCCTTCCACCGCCCCCTGATTTCAGCGGGGTGGGGGGCCCCTCCTGATTTTCTCTAACCAAAAAAGGCCACGCCAGTTGTTACGTTAGTTACGTATAGATCGCTACGTAGGTGTAGCATTGCTCAGTTAATTTTTGTGCGGTAATTTCATTCATTCAGTTGTATTATTGGATGCGAAATGAAAGCGACGTCCAGTATGCGGTGCACCTGAGCACCGACAGGGAAACCTATTTGTTTCTTTATTAGAGTATCTCTAGCAGACCCCACGTCCCGCCGACCCGCATTTCACGTTTGCAGTTCGCGAAAAACTGTTTTGCAGTCCACAACGATAAGCCGCAGAGGCAGACTCCGCAAAGCCGACCCGCATCCTGTTTTACGGGTCGCTTTGCGGGGTCTGCCTGTGCGGCCGTCCTCCCCCAGCCCATAAAATGTAAATTTGCACTCAATGTGCACATCAATTTGCATTTCTTTACATTTTCAACCACATTGGATACATAGGACATCACCAAATTTTTGCTAGAAAAGCAAGCCCCAAAAAAACAAGAGCCTCTGCGCGAGGGCCGAGCCCGGCGGTGCTTCGCATTTTGAAGAACACCCATCTGGGGTGCTTCGGCGTGCCCAAAGTCAGCCCCAGCACTGTCCGTGGGCAGTCGTCGCACTGTATTAGCGGCATCGGCGAGCCACAGAGCCTCTGCGCGAGGGCCGAGCCCGGCGGATGGCCGGCCGAATCCATGCCGACAAACCATCGGCGGCGGCGAGCGGACGAACCCGCACCTGCATGCACCGATGAGCCTTTGCCGAGGCTGCGCGAGGTGCTTCTTGACCATTCCATAGCTTGACGCAGCCACCGACGGACGGGAAATCCAAATCTGGCCGCCCGTGATGAAACGTCGCAGATCCGCAAGGTCCCAGCCTGCCGACACAGGAGGAGGGGACGGAAGGGGGCGGAGGGGTACCTCGTGCGTCTGGAGGCCTTCCCGCGTGCTCCCGCCTGCCACTTTCGCCGGAATCTTGGGCGGCAGCGGGGCGGCGGGGCGAGGGGGAGAGGGGAGCTGGTTGGTGGGGGGAAGGTGCGGGCTGAAATGCCCCCCCCCCCCAACTGCTCCTGCTATATGCAGGGCACCGACGGGCCGAGGGGGGGAGGGTGTGTGCCCGCGAATACGCGGGTTGAGGCCGAGTTTTTGTCGCGCCCCTTAAATTTTTTTGTGGGCCGGCCGCGTTTGCGGTATCTGTTCGGGTGGGGTTTTCGCCGCCAGCCCGTATTTTGACGGTTATTTTGTGGGTCGGGGGTTTTATCGGGTCTGCTAGAGTTGCTCTTACGCCTGACATGCCTATGGGCAAAGACGTCGTTTTGAATGTTCAGCACGGTGGCTAGTTGGATAATTGATAGCTCCCCTTCGATAATTTGATTGGTTTGCGCCTCTTCATGCGGTGGTGATGGGTCAGATGTACGCGAACCCGTCTGGACATAATCACGGACAGCCGGTTGAGTAGAGGCCCTCCAACGGAGAGTGGATTTTTGAAACCCAGGTGTATTGAAGGACTTTATTTTAAATACTTTGCAAATCACATTTAAGGTTTCAGAAAATTCTGTAAAAAATCCTATGTGTTCATATGGATGTGTATTACACATGTGTAAAGTTTGGTGATAAAATAAGTAAATATGCGACCTAGACAAAAATGAAAAAAAAAGGTGATTTCTAAATAGTGAATAATGCATGCACTGTTTATCTTTCCAAAATCACGATTTTGTCATTTTTATGTAACTCACATGGTTACTTCTTTCAACATCAAAATTTACACATGTGTAATATACATTCATATAAACATGTTGATTTGTTTTGCAGAATATTTTGAAACTTCAAAATAGCATTTTGACACAGTTCAAAAAATAGGGCTCCAATGCACCCAGGTTCCAATATGACTTTTTGCCCTCCAACGATGTTCTGCATTTCTAGACTGTGGACTATGACTTACTGTGGGTTAGGCGGACTGACAGAGAAAAAGATGAGTGTGAGACATGGATGACAGTGAGCCAGGCGGACCGTTTAAACTCTCATTGGCCTCCCGCAGATTTGGTTCCGGACGAGGTGATTTGAGCTGTCCGCATGTGTTTACGAACTATTGAGGGATAGCTTTGAAGGCCTAAAAGTATGTCTTAACAAAAGTTTTTCTGTTGTTCTGTACACATGTCACACATGTCAGAATGTGATAACACAAATGTTTGTCGGTTTGGGCAACACCACACTCTTTGTGATGAAGTTGTGGTCATCAACTAGCATACAAGAATTTCTTAGAATGCATACATTACAAAAGTTTATTTGGTCTTATGAATGTTGGGTCCTTAGAATTCTGAGGACCATGTTTATCTTGGTAGTCATACTAAAATGGCTGTATGCATCCCTGGTTGGTGCAGAGGCCGAGAAGTGAAAATCTCTCCCATTTAAAGAGAGAAGTCTAGGGTTAGACTCGGGGCTTTCAGAAATTTCAAAACCCACACGAGAAAACCCCGCTGCCGCCCGCTCCGCACCTAGGGGGGCGGCACGGGCGAAACCCCAGCCGCCGCCGCCCCCGTCTCCCTTCTCCTCCTTCCACCCCGCTGCCGCCGGAGGAAGCCAACGGGTAAATCCTGATCGGTGGACAGCGGTGGCGGGCTCTCGTCCTCTTTCGCTGAGGGGACCTCCGGCCTAGCGCAGGGTGCGGCCCAGGACGACCTTGCGTTTGGTGGAGATCGGAATCGGGACGGCGGTCCCGGGACTTTTTGGTGGTGGCTTCGCTGCGGCGGCTGCGAGGGCAGGCCAGCGGCTCGGTCCCTTGGATGGCGGCGGCGGGGCACTTCCGTCCTCAAACCCCTCCCCTCCCTCTTTGAGATCTAGTCGGAGCGTGCCTGGTTGCGGTGGGGCTGACCCCTCCTCTACCTCGACAAGCTAGACCGTGGTCTCTCCACTAGATTGGATCCGGCGGACCGCGGGCTCTCCCCTAGATCGGATCCGGCGGTTTGCGGGCTCTCCCCCACCCTCAGTCCACGGCGGTGCCTGCTCTGAATTGCGGTGACGTTGTGTGTGTCATGGTGGTTCTCTGTTGACACCTCTTCGGTCTCCCGCCCACCTCACTCGATCGGTGGTGGTGGCTCCGGCGTCGTGGTTATTGTGGCAACGTTGATCGTTCTCCTGCGGCGGCTACTTTTGGCGGTGCACCTTTAATGGCACGGTTCCGGCCACGGCGGTCTATGGGCATGTGGGGTTGTGGCGATGTGGTGGCCTTCTGCGTGTGCGGTGCGGGCCACTGACATTGCAATCTTCCGTTGGTGGTGGTGATTTTGATCAGATACGCCGGGCAGTGGTGACTACTGACTGTTCACTAGTGACTTCCTACGGATCCATGACTGTGAGGTTACCGAAAAGACTTCGGGAGGTTTTATCTCTTGATCCGGTGGATGACTTTCTGTGGTGTGATACAAATTATGGACAATGACTTGACGCACAGGGATGTTTGGTGGAGTGGCGGTGGTCAAATTGTAACTGCTGGTATTGCGGAAAAGTGGTGATGTGAGCACCTGGTCTCGAGCTCCGGGGTGAAAGCCTAAGGTCAGACCTGAGTGGTCATACCTGACAATCGCGATGTTTTCTATGTCGTTACCTTGTTGGAGGCATTGCTCGGATATGTTCAGACTATTATTCAGGGTGAAAACTTTGATTATGGCCATTGTGGTCGGATCCGGTGACGGCGGAGCTTGAGTGTCGCTTCCTTCCTGAAGACGTTGCTGTTGAAGATCATCGGCCTCCATGTGATGTCAATGGTTAGTGCGGACATGGTCTCAGTTGTAGTTTGTCGATTGCTGATCTGATCTCTTTGGAGCTTTTTACTTTTTCTTTTTCTTTTTTCCATGCCTATGCATAGGTTTTGGTCTTGTGACCTTGCTAGTTGTTGGCATGTTTATGTGTGTGTGTGTGTGTTAGTTTGGCTGTGTGCATTCTAGTTATGCAGAGGCCGGGTGTGTGCCCATATTGTATCTTCTCGATGCTCCATTTGAGCCAATAAAATTCACCCTTTATCAGAAAAAAATGAATGTTGGGTCGTTTTTCTATAGCAATGGTCAAATTTCAGAATGTTTAGACTCTAGCCGCACAAGACCTCTTGCTTGCCGTTTTAAATTGGTTTCATCTAGCGCAGAATTCCATCCAGCTTTCATCGTTTTTAATTGGTTTCGCCTGTGGCAGAATCCCTTCCGGGTTCGCTGGTCTCGCTTGTTTTCATTGGCCGATTTTAGCATTGGGAGGCAGGAAGATCATGTACTTTTATGCTTGTCCGAAGTCTTGCTTTAGCTTATTATGCTTTGATGTCATGGTGTTGTTCGTTCGGGTAGCAGAGAAATGACAAAATGGAACAAGTACCTCTAGATTCATCCCGTCGATGTGGCCCTAGTGTCAGCGCTGCCATGGGACATGTGAGTGTTGGTTTCCCCAAATCCGATGCATTGGATCATGGGGGAGAGTTACCAACCACTATGCTTCTGCCTTAGTTCGCAATGGTGTCAGCGGTGTCATAAATAAGATCTTGTGGAGGTGCTTTTGGCATAGAGGTGGGGTTGGGTCTTTGTTGGAAATATGCCCTAGAGGCAATAATAAAAGGATTATTATTATATTTCTTTGTTCATGGTAATAGTCTATTATTCATGCTATAATTGTGTTATCCCGAAATCGTAATACACATGTGAATACAAAGACCACAACGTGTCCCTAGAGAGCCTCTAGTTGACTAGCTCGTTGATCAACAGATAGTCATGGTTTCCTGACTATGGGCATTGGATGTCATTGATAACGGGATCACATCGTTAGGAGAATGATGTGATAGACGAGACCCAATCCTAAGCATAGCTCAAAGATCATGTAGTTCGTTTAGCTAGAGCTTTTCCAAATGTCAAGTATCATTTCCTTAGACCATGAGATTGTGCAACTCCCGGATACCGTAGCAGTGCTTTGGGTGTGCCAAACGTCACAACGTAACTGGGTGACTATAAAGGTGCACTACGGGTATCTCCGAAAATGTCTGTTGGGTTGGCACGAATCGAGACTGGGATTTGTCACTCCGTATGATGGAGAGGTATCTCTGGGCCCACTCGGTAATGCATCATCATAATGAGCTCAAAGTGACCAAGTCTGGTCACGGGATCATGCATTACGGTACGAGTAAAGTGACTTGCCGGTAACGAGATTGAACGAGGTATTGGGATACCGACGATCGAATCTCGGGCAAGTAACATACCGATTGACAAAGGGAATTGTATACGAGGTTGCTTGAATCCTCGACATCGTGGTTCATCCGATGAGATCATCGAGGAGCATGTAGGAGCCAACATGGGTATCCAGATCCCGCTGTTGGTTATTGACCGGAGAGCCGTCTCGGTCATGTCTACGTGTCTCCCGAACCCATAGGGTCTACACACTTAAGGTTCGGTGATGCTAGGGTTGTAGAGATATTAGTATGCAGCAAACCGAAAGTTGTTCGGAGTCCCGGATGAGATCCCGGACGTCACGAGGAGTTCCGGAATAGTCCAGAGGTAAAGAATTATATATGGGAAGTCGAGTTTCGGCCATCGGGAAAGTTTCGGGGGTCATCGATATTGTACCGGGACCACTGGAAGGGTCCCGGGGGTCCATCGGGTGGGGCCACCCATCCCAGGGGGCGCTATGGGCTGAAGTTGGAGGGGAACCAGCCCCTAGTGGGCTGGTGCGCCACCCTTGGGCCCCCTGCACCTAGGGTTGGGAACCCTAGGGGAGGGGGCGCCTCCACTTGCCTTGGGGGGCAAGGCACCCCCCTTGGCCGCCGCCCCCCTTGGAGATTCAATCTCCTAGGGCCAGCGCCCCCCCAAGGGTCCCTATATAAAGAGGGGGAGGGAGATCAACCGCACCCTTGCACTTGGCGCCTCCCTTCCCCCTTGCTACACCTCTCCCTCCCGCAGACGCTTGGCGAAGCCCTGCCGGGATCCCTGCTGCATCCACCACCACGCCATCGTGCTGCTGGATCTTCATCAACCTCTCCTTCCCCCTTGATGGATCAAGAAGGAGGAGACGTCACGCTGACCGTACGTGTGTTGAACGTGGAGGTGCCGTCCGTTCGGCGCTAGGATCTCTGGTGATTTGGATCACGACGAGTACGACTCCCTCAACCCCGTTCTCTTGAACGCTTCCGCTCGATCTACAAGGGTATGTAGATGCACTCCTCTCTCTCATTGCTAGATGAACTCATAGATTGACCTTGGTGAAACCGTAGAATTTTTTTTATTTTCTGCAATGTTCCCCAACAGTGGCATCATGAGCTAGGTCTATGCGTAGTTCTCTTTGCACGAGTAGAACACAAATCTGTTGTGGGCGTAGATGTTGTCAACTTTCTTGCCACTACTAGTCTTATTTTGCTTCAGCGGTATTGTGGGATGAAGCGGCCCGGGCCGACATTACACGTACGCTTACGTGAGACAGGTTCCAACGACTGACATGCACTGGTTGCATAAGGTGGCTAGCGGATTCAATGAAAAGGGTCCTTATGAAGGGTAAATAGAAGTTGGCAAATCACGTTGTGGCTTTTTCGTAGGTAAGAAAACGTTCTTGCTAGAACCCTATTGCAGCCACGTAAAAGATGCAACAACAATTAGAGGACGTCTAACTTGTTTTTGCAGCAATTGCTTTGTGATGTGATATGGCCAAAAAGTTGTGATGAATGATGAATTATATATTGTGATGTATGAGATCATGTTCTTGTAATAGGAATCACGACTTGCATGTCGATGAGTATGACAACCGGCAGGAGCCATATGAGTTGTCTTAATTATTGTATGACCTGCGTGTCAATGATTTAACGCCATGTAATTACTTTACTTTATTGCTAAACCGTTAAATATAGTAGTAGAAGTAATATTTGGCGAGCAACTTCATAGAGACACGATGATGGAGATCATGGTGTCATGCCGGTGCGAAGATGATCATGGAGCCTCGAAGATGGAGATCAAAGGAGCTATATGATATTGGCCATATCATGTCACTACTATTTGATTGCATGTGATGTTTATCATGTTTTTGCATCTTGTTTACTTAGAACGACGGTAGTAAATAAGATGATCCCTCATAATAATTTCAAGAAAGTGTTCCCCCTAACTGTGCGCCGTTGCGACAGTTCGTTGTTTCGAAGCACCACGTGATGATCGGGTGTGATAGATTCTAACGTTCACATACAACGGGTGTAAGACAGATTTACACATGCAAAACACTTAGGTTAACTTGACGAGCCTAGCATGTACAGACATGGCCTCGGAACCAAGCTTTTAAATAGCGGATAGCGGACTGGTTGCGGATTAGGGTCCGCAAAGCGGAATGCGGATAGCGGGCGATATTGCAGGCGCTATTCCACATAGCCAATTTTTAAAAAACACTCATAAATTTAAGATTGTTGTGTATGTTTCTAGGCCATTGACAAAAATATGACACTTAATTTGAGAAGTCATCATTTATATAAGATTATAAACTATAATCAAACAATAATTGGTTGTGCAACCATGCAAGCAAGACACATTTACCAAAATAGATTACACAACAGAACAACAAGGACTTATATAGCGGGTGCTATTGCGGATAGCAGACGATATAGCAGTCTAACAAGTGATATTGCGCCCGCATCATGACAACACGCTATTTTCTAATGCAACCTTAAACTAATAGCAGCAGGGTGGCGCTACCGCTATTGCGGCTGCAATAGCGGAGGTAGCGGACGCTATTTAAAAGCTTGCTCGGCACACAAGAGACCGAAAGGTCGAACATGAGTCGTATGAAAGATACGATCAACATGGAGATGTTCACCAATGATGACTAGTCCGTCTCAAATGATGATCGGACACGGCCTAGTCGACTCGGATCATGTAACACTTAGATGACTAGAGGGATGTCTAATCTGAGTGGGAGTTCATTAAATAATTTGATTAGATGAACTTAATTATCATGAACTTAGTCTAAAATCTTTGCAAAAATGTCTCGTAGATCAAATGGCCAACGCTCGTGTCAACATGAACTTCAACGCATTCCTAGAGAAAACCAAGCTGAAAAATGATGGCAGCAACTATACGGACTGGGTCCGGAACCTGAGGATCATCCTCATAGCTGCCAAGAAAGCATATGTCCTAGAAGGACCGCTAGGTGAAGCACCCATCCCAGAGAACCAAGAAGTTATGAAAGCTTGGCAGTCACGTGCTGATGATTACTCCCTCATTTAGTGCGGCATGCTTTACAGCTTAGAACCGGGGCTTCAAAAGCGTTTTGAGCAACACGGAGCATATGAGATGTTCGAGGAGCTGAAAATAGTTTTCCAAGCTCACGCCCGGGTCGAGAGGTATGAAGTCTCCGACAAGTTCTATAGTTGTAAGATGGAGGAAAATAGTTCTGTCAGTGAGCACATACTCAAAATGTCTGGGTTGCACAACCGCCTGTCCCAACTGGACATTAACCTCCCGGACGAGGCGGTCATTGATGGAATCCTTCAGTCGCTCCCACCGAGCTACAAGAGCTTTGTGATGAACTACAATATGCAGGGGATGGTGAAAACTATTCCTGAAGTATTTTCAATGCTGAAGTCAGCAGAGGTAGAAATCAAAAAGGAACATCAAGTGTTGATGGTCAATCAAACCACCAAGTTCAAGAAAGGCAAGGGTAAGAAGAACTTCAAGAAGGACGGCAAGGATGTTGCCGCGCCTGGTAAGCCAGTTGCTGGGAAGAAGTCAAAGAATGGACCCAAGCCTGAGACTGAGTGCTTTGATTGCAAAGGGAAGGGTCACTGGAAACGGAACTGCCCCAAATACTTAGCGGACAAGAAGGCCAGCAACACTAAAGGTATATGTGATATACATGTAATTGATGTGTACCTTACTAGTGCTCGTAGTAGCTCCTGGGTATTTGATACCGATGCTGTTGCTCATATTTGTAACTCAAAGCAAGAGTTGCGGAATAAGCGGAGACTCGCGAAGGACGAGGTGACGATGCGCGTCGGGAATGGTTCCAAGGTCGATGTGATCGCCATCGGCACGCTACCTCAACATTTACCTATGGGATTAGTTTTAAACCTCAATAATTGTTATTTAGTGCCAAGTTTGAGCATGAATATTGTATCTGGATCTCGTGTAATATGAGATGGCTGCTCATTTAAATCCGAGAATAATGGTTGTTCTATTTATATGAGAGATATGTTTTATGGTCATGCCCCGATGGTGAATGGTTTATTCTTAATGAATCTCGAAAGTGATGTTACACATATTCATAGTCTGAATATCAAAAGATGTAAAGTTGATAACAATAGTCCCACATACTTGTGGCACTGCCGCCTTGGTCACATTGGTGTCAAGCGCATGAAGAAGCTCCATGCTGATGGACTTTTAGAGTCTCTCGATTATGAATCATTTGACACATGCGAACCATGCCTCATGGGCAAAATGACCAAGACTCCGTTCTCCGGAACAATGAAGCGAGCAACCAACTTATTGGAAATCATACATATTGATGTGTGCGGTCCAATGAGCGTTGAGGCTCGCGGAGGATATTGTTATGTTCTCACTCTCAATGACGACTTGAGTAGATATGGGTATGTCTACTTGATGAAACACAAGTCTGAGACCTTTGAAAAGTTCAAGGAATGAGGTAAAGAATCAACGTGACCGAAAGATAAAGTTCCTACGATCAGATCGTGGAGGAGAATATTTAAGTCACAAATTTGGTACGCACTTAAGGAAATGTGGAATCATTTCACAACTCACGCCGCCTGGAACACCTCAGCGTAATGGTGTGTCCGAACATCGTAACCGCACTCTATTGGATATGGTGCGATCTATGATGTCTCTTACCGATTTACCGCTATCATTTTGGGGATACGCACTAGAGACAACTACATTCACTTTAAATAGGGCTCCTTCTAAATCCGTTGAGACGACACCGTATGAATTATGGTTTGGGAAGAAACCTAAGTTGTCGTTTCTAAAAGTTTGGGGATGCGATGCTTATGTCAAGAAACTTCAACCTGAAAAGCTCGAACCCAAGTCGAAAAAATGCGTCTTCATAGGATACCCTAAGGAAACCATTGGGTATACCTTCTACCTTAGATCCGAAGGCAAGATCTTTGTTGCCAAGAACGGATCCTTTCTGGAAAAAGAGTTTCTCTCGAAAGGAGTAAGTGGGAGGAAAGTAGAACTCGATGAAGTACTACCTCTTGAACCGGAAAGTAGTGCAGCTCAGGAAAATGTTCCTGTGGTGCCTGCACCAACTAGAGAGGAAGTTAATGATGATGATCAAGGTACTTCAGAACTGGAGAGGAAATTAATGATGATGATCAAGGTAATTCGGATCAATGTTCCTGGAAATCATGTTGTTAGACAACGGTGAACCTTCGAACTATGAAGAAGCGATGGCGGGTCCATATTCCAACAAATGGCTTGAAGCCATGCAATCCGAGATAGAATCCATGTATGAAAACAAAGTATGGACTTTGACAGACTTGCCCGATGATCGGCGAGCGATAGAAAACAAATGGATCTTTAAGAAGAAGACGGACGTGGATGGTAATCTTACCATCTATAAAGCTCGACTTGTTGCTAAGGGTTATCGGCAAGTTCAAGGGGTTGACTACGATGAGACTTTCTCTCCCGTAGCGAAGCTAAAGTCCGTCTGAATCATGTTAGCAATTGCCGCATACTATGATTATGAGATATGGCAGATGGACGTCAAAACTGCATTCCTTAACGGCTATCTTAAGGAAGAATTGTATATGATGCAGCCGGAAGGTTTTGTCGACCCTAAGAATGCTAACAAGGTATGCATGCTCCAGCGATCCATTTATGGACTGGTGCAAGCATCTCGGAGTTGGAACATTCGCTTTGATGAGATGATCAAAGCGTTTGGGTTTATGCAGACTTATGGAGAAACCTGCATTTACAAGAAAGTGAGTGGGAGCGCTGTAGCATTTCTCATATTATATGTAGATGACATACTTTTGATGGGAAATGATATAGAACTCTTGGACAGCATTAAGGCCTACTTGAATAAGTGTTTTTCAATGAAGGACCTTGGAGAAGCTGCTTACATATTAGGCATCAAGATCTATAGGGATAGATCGAGACGCCTCATAGGTCTTTCACAAAGCACATACGTTGATAAGATATTGAAGAAGTTCAATATGGATTAGTCCAAGAAAGGGTTCTTGCCTGTATTGCAAGGTGTGAGATTGAGCTCGTCTCAATGCCCGACCACGGCAGAAGATAAAGAAGAGATGAGTGTCATCCCCTATGCCTCAGCCATAGGATCTATTATGTATGCCATGTTGTGTACCAGACCTGATGTAAACCTTGCCGTAAGTTTGGTAGGAAGGTACCAAAGTAATCCCGGCAAGGAACACTGGACAGCGGTCAAGAATATCCTGAAGTACCTGAAAAGGACAAAGGACATGTTTCTCGTCTATGGAGGTGAGGAAGAGCTCGTCGTAAAGGGTTATGTCGATGCTGGCTTCGACACAGATCTGGATGACTCTAAGTCACAAACCGGATACGTGTATATGTTGAATCGTGGAGCAGTAAGCTGGTGCAGTTGCAAGCAGAGCGTCGTGGCGGGATCTACATGTGAAGCGGAGTATATGGCAGCCTCGGAGGCAGCGCATGAAGCAATATGGATGAAGGAGTTCATCACCGACCTAGGAGTGATACCCAATGCGTCGGGGCCAATCACTCTCTTCTGTGACAACACTGGAGCTATTGCCCTTGCCAAGGAGCCCAGGTTTCACAAGAAGACCAGGCACATCAAGCATCGTTTCAACTCCATCCGTGAAAATGTTCAAGATGGAGACATAGATATTTCCAAAGTACATACGGATTTGAATGTCGCACATCCGTTGACTAAACCTCTTCCGCGAGCAAAACTTGATCAACACCAGAACTCTGTGGGTGTTCGATTCATCACAATGTAACTAGATTATTGACTCTACTGCAAGTTGGAGACTATTGGAAATATGCCCTAGAGGCAATAATGAAAGGATTATTATTATATTTCTTTGTTCATGGTAATAGTCTATTATTCATGCTATAATTGTGTTATCTGGAAACCGCAATACATGTGTGAATACATAGACCACAACATGTCCCTAGTGAGCCTCTAGTTGACTAGCTCGTTGATCAACAGATGGTCATGGTTTCCTGACCATGGACATTGGATGTCATTGATAACGGGATCACATCATTAGGAGAATGATGTGATGGACGAGACCCAATCCTAAGCATAGCTCAAAGATCGTGTAGTTCGTTTAGCTAGAGCTTTTCCAAATGTCAAGTATCATTTCCTTAGACCATGAGATTGTGCAACTCCCGGATACCGTAGGAGTGCTTTGGGTGTGCCAAACATCACAACGTAACTGGGTGACTGTAAAGGTGCACTACGGGTATCTCCGAAAGTGTCTATTGGGTTGGCACGAATTGAGACTGGGATTTGTCACTCCGTATGACGGAGAGGTATCTTTGGGCCCACTCGATAATGCATCATCATAATGAGCTCAGAGTGACCAAGTCTGGTCACGGGATCATGCATTACGGTATGAGTAAAGTGACTTGCCTGTAACGAGATTGAACGAGGTATTGGGATACCGACGATCGAATCTCGGGCAAGTAACATACCGATTGACAAAGGGAATTGTATACGGGGTTGCTTGAATCCTCGACATCATGGTTCATCCGATGAGATCATCGAGGAGCATGTAGGAGCCAACATGGGTATCCAGATCCCGCTGTTGGTTATTGACTGGAGAGCCGTCTCGGTCATGTCTACGTGTTTCCCGAACCCGTAGGGTCTACACACTTAAGGTTTGGTGACGCTAGGGTTGTAGAGATATTAGTATGCAGCAAACTGAAAGTTGTTCGGAGTCCCGGATGAGATCCCGGACGTCACGAGGAGTTCCGTAATGGTCCGTAGGTAAAGAATTATATATGGGAAGTCGAGTTTCGGCCATCGGGAAAGTTTCGGGGGTCATCGGTATTGTACCGGGACCACCGGAAGGGTCCCGGGGGTCCACCGGGTGGGGCCACCCATCCCGGAGGGCCCCATGGGCTGAAGTGGTAGGGGAACCAGCCCCTGGTGGACTGGTGCACCCCCCCTTGCCCCCCCTGCGCCTAGGGTTGGGAACCCTAGGGGAGGGGGCGCCTCCACTTGCCTTGGGGGGCAAGGCACCCCCCTTGGCCGCTGCCCCCCCTTGGAGATTCAATCTCCTAGGGCCGCCCCCCAATGGACCCTATATAAAGAGGGGGGAGGGAGGGCAGCCGCACCCTTTCACTTGCCGCCTCCCTTCCCCCTTGCTACACCTCTCCCTCCCGCAGACGCTTGGCGAAGCCCTGCCGGGATCCCTGCTGCATGCACCACCACGCGGTCGTGCTGCTGGATCTTCATCAACCTCTCCTTCCCCCTTGCTGGATCAAGAAGGAGGAGACGTCACGCTGACCGTACGTGTGCTGAATGCGGAGGTGCCGTCCGTTCGACGCTAGGATCTCCGGTGATTTGGATCACAACGAGTACGACTCCCTCAACCCCGTTCTCTCGAACGCTTCCACTTGATCTACAAGGGTATGTAGGTGTACTCCTCTCTCTCGTTGCTAGATGAACTCATAGATTGATCTTGGTGAAACCGTAGAATATTTTTTATTTTCTGCAACGTTCCCCAACAGTCTTCTCATCTCACATTCACCTTCTTCTTTATGTCAGACGATCCGTGCTTCGAATCATTGTCGATGTTGTCTCCTACAAACATCATGTTACTTATTGGTCATAGTTACAATGATTCAATGACTCTGGTGATGTCACATGGGGCATCCAACTTGGCTCACCGCGTGTCATGGCTTATGCACATTGAATATGATGATGAATTCCCACTAGGTCTATTCGTAATTAAAAACTTTATTAAGACTGTTCCCGCAAGGCTTGGATTTTGTTAATGATGGCTTATGGCCTTCGAGAGAGAAAAAGGAAGAAAAACATTTTGACAGATGATTAAAACATTTGAGATGTGCGACTAGAGGGATTAGATATTTGAGACCGTTGGTTGTGGTGACCCTCCTTCCTTAATTCTGGTGGCTGCCCTAGCCGTTACTCTGGTAACGCGACCATTGATCCGTCTACCTCAAATCCCTCCTCACCTCTGCTCCATGCCAATGCAGCATCTAGCTTGGTCCAAGCTCGCCCCCACACACCTTTCAAGCTCAGTGTCATCGCCACCTCCGACTCGTTCCATGCTCGCCTATGTTGTCGTGAAGAATCAAACAACTAAGAAATATTGTGATTTTGCAAAATTTTAGTCAGCCACAATATAATAGAGATTATAAGTTGTTTATTCAAGTACATAAATCCAATGAATATAACTTGGTATAGCGAATACTCTCTTCATTCCAAATTAATTGAAGTTCTATGTTTTCCTGCCTTAAACTTGATTTTGCCCAAACTTATAGAAATATATGATAAAATCCGCAACATCATATATGCTACCGCCCTACGACATTTATTTTGGATCGGAGGGAGTACATAATATGCGATTATATATTTATAAATAATCTAAGGGAATATCCAACGCTGACCCGCAAATTTGCTCCGATATCTGTCCACGGACAAGAGGACCAGTCTGCGAACACTAATCCGGGAGGCGGCCATCCAATGTTGCCTGCACACATTGGACCATAATTTTTTTATAAAGTCCGCACATTCAAATAGCGACATATATAGTCTAAAATAGTTTAAATGTTCAAATGAAATGGTAGTTCTAGTTAAAAAAAGTTTAAATATTACACTCCGACATTGTTGTCTGCCTTGACCGCCCACAAATGCTCAATCGGATCTTCATTCAGTTGCCCGTGAGTTGCTCGATGCTGAATTTGTTAATGCATTTGAACAAAATCTTCAAAAGTGGCCAGAGTTTGGTCGGGAAGTTCGATAGGATCACCCATGTTTCCAAATTCAAGACCTGCGGCAGCATCCTCACCCTCATCCTCCACGATCATGTTGTGCATGATCACACAACAGGTCATCACCTCCCACAAGGTCTTTAGATCCCATTGTTTAGCAGGTCCACAAACAACTGTAAGACATGTCTCCAGAACTCCAAAAGCCCTCTCAACATCCATTCTAACTGCTTCCTATCTTTGGGCAAAATGAGTTTGTTTGACCAACTGTGTTAGAGGGTGTGTTGACAAAGGTAGCCCATGGGGGTAGATACCATCAACCAGATAGTAGCCCATGTTGTACTCATGCCCCTTGACTGTATAGTGGCAAAGAGGAGCTTTTTCTTTAGTCTGCCTAGTAAACAATGGTGATTGCTACAACACATTAATTGATGTCACTTTGAGACACGAGCATGCCAAAGAAAGTGTTTCAAATCCAAAGACCCTATGATGCAACAGCTTTAAGAATGATGGTGAGCTTCTTAACATGACCTTAATATTGCCCTTGCAAAGGTTTTGGGCAGTTCTTCCATTTCCAATGCATGCAGTCAAGTGATCTAAGCAAACCTGGCCACCAACTTGCTTTTGAGATTGTCAAGAGCCTCCTGGTATCTGCCACAGTTGGTTCTCTTGGGTACTACAGTCTAAACACTTCGACCAGGGCAACTGCAAACCGTAGGATCCAAAGTATGTCTAGACGGGGGTGATTGGACTACTTGTCCAAATAAAAACTTAACATTTTCCCAATTTTAATTCTTGGCAGATTTTAGCAACTTAGCACTATTCAAGCAATCACAATACAATTCAAGCAAGCATGCAAAGAGTATATGAGCAGTGGAAAGTAAAGCATGCAACTTGCAACAAAGTAAATGGGAGGAGTTTGGAGGGAGCAAATGCAATGTTGACACGGAGATTTTTGGCATGGTTCCGGTAGGTGGTGCTATCGTACATCCATGTTGATGGAGACTTCAACCCACGAAGGGTAACGGTTGCGCGAGTCCACGGAGGGCTCCACCCACAAAGGGTCCACGAAGAAGCAACCTTGTCTATCCCACCATGGACATCACCCACGAAGGATTGACTCACTAGGGTAGATCTTCACTAAGTAGGCAATCTCCTTGCCCTTACAAACTCCTTGGTTCAACTCCACAATCTTGATGGAGGCTCCCAAGTGACACCTAACCAATCTAGGAGACATCACTCTCCAAAAGGTAATAGATGTTGTGTTGATGATGAACTCCTTTCTCTTGTGCTTCAAATGATAGTCTCCCCAACACTCAACTCTCTCTCACAGATTTGGCTATGGTGGAAAGATGATTTGAGTGGAAAGCAACTGGGGGAAGGCTAGAGATCAAGATTCTTGTGGTTGGAATAGAATGTCTTGGTCTCAACACATGAGTAGGTGGTTCTTTCTCAGAAAATGAATGCCGGAAGTGTAGGCACGTTCCGATGGTTCTCTCCACGAATGAAGAATGGGTGGAGGGGTATATATAGCCTCCACACAAAAACTAACCGTTACACACAGATTCCTAAACTCGGTGGGACCGAATGGTAGAACTCGGTCAGACCGATTCAGGTCAAAATATGAATGTTAGGCTTTTCAGTGGGACCGATATAGTCAACTCGGTGGGACCGATGTGTGCTACGTCTTGAACTTGCGTTGGTTTTCCTTGAAGAGGAAAGGGTGATGCAGCAATAGTAGCTAAGTATTTCCCTCAGTTTTTGAGAACCAACGTATCAATCCAGTAGGACGCTCCTCAAAAGTCCCACGCACCTACACAAACAAACAAAGAACTCGCAACCAACGCAAAAAGGGGTTGTCAATCCATTCAAGGCCACTTGCGAAAGTGAGATCTGATAAAGATAATATGATAAGATAAATATATTTTTGCTATTTTATAATATAGATTGGAAAAGTAAAGATGCAAATAAAAGTAGATGTAAAACTTATATGATAAAATATAGACCCGGGGGCCATAGGTTTCACTAGTGGCTTCTCTCAAGATAGCATAAGTATTACGGTGGGTGAACAAATTACTGTCGAGCAGTTGATAGAAAAGCGAATAATTATGAGATTATCTAGGCATGATCATGTATATAGGCATCACGTCCGCAACAAGTAGACTGACTCCTGCCTGCATCTACTACTATTACTCCACACATCGACCGCTATCCAGCATGCATCTAGAGTATTAAGTTCATAAGAACAGAGTAACGCATTAAGAAAGATGACATGATGTAGAGGGATAAACTCATGCAATATGATATAACCCCCACCTTTTTATCCTCGATGGCAACAATTCAATATATGCCTTGCAACCCCTATTGTCACTGGGTAAGGACACCGCAAGATTGAACCCAAAGCTAAGCACTTCTCCCATTGCAAGAAAGATGAATTTAGTAGGCCAAACCAAACTGATAATTCGAAGAGACTTGCAAAGATAACTCAATCACACATAAAAGAATTCAGAGGAGATTCAAATATTTCTCATAGATAAACTTGATCATAAACCCACAATTCATCGGATCTCGACAAACATACCGCAAAAAGAGTTACATCGAATAGATCTCCACAAGAGAGGGGGAGAACATGGTATTGAGATACAAAAAGAGAGAAGAAGACATCTAGCTAATAACTATGGCCCCGAAGGTCTCTGGTAAACTACTCACAACTCATCGGAGAGGCTATGGTGTTGATGTAGAAGCCCTCCATGGTCGATTCCCCCTCCGGCGGAGCACCGGCGAAGGCTCCAAGATGGGATCTCACGGATACAGAAGGTTACAACAGTGGAAATTGTTTTTCGTTGGCTCCCTGGATGTTTTCGGGGTACGTGGGTATATATAGGAGCAAGAAGTAGGTCGATGGCCGCCCGACGAGCCCACGAGATAGGGGGCGAGCCCTCCACCCTCGTGGCCGCCTTGAATGCTTCTTGTCTTGCACTCCAAGTCCTCTGGATCACGTTCGTTCCAAAAATCACGCTCCCGAAGGTTTCATTCCGTTTGGACTCCGTTTGATATTCCTTTTCTTCGAAATACTGAAATAGGCAAAAAAAACAGCAATACGGACTGGGCCTCCGGTTAGTAGGTTAGTCCCAAAAATGATTTAAATGTGTAAAATAAAGCCCATAAACATCCAAAAGAGGTAATGTAATAGCATGGAACAATCAAAAATTATAGATACATTGGAGACGTATCAATGTGCTAGGGTTAGGGCATAACGTAGTCTTGGTGTGACCAATCACATGAACTCGGAGGGACAGATTTAAGTAATGAGCACATAGGGAGTTGGTCAGGCTGTTGGAAATATGCCCTAGAGGCAATAATAAAAGGATTATTATTATATTTCTTTGTTCATGGTAATAGTCTATTATTCATGCTATAATTGTGTTATCCGGAAATCGTAATACACGTGTGAATACATAGACCACAATGTGTCCCTAGTGAGCCTCTAGTTGACTAGCTCGTTGATCAACAGATAGTCATGGTTTCCTGACTATGGGCATTGTATGTCATTGATAACGGGATCACATCATTAGGTGAATGATGTGATGGACAAGACGCAATCCTAAGCATAGCACAAGATCGTGTAGTTCGTTTGCTAGAGCTTTTCCAATGTCAGGTATCTTTTCCTTAGACCATGAGATCGTGTAACTCCCGGATACCGTAGGAGTGCTTTGGGTGTACCAAACGTCACAATGTAACTGGGTGACTAAAGGTATACTACGGGTATCTCCGAAAGTATCTGTTGGGTTGACACGGATCGAGACTGGGATTTGTCACTCCATATGACGGAGAGGTATCTCTGGGCCCACTCGGTAATGCATCATCATAATGAGCTCAAAGTGACCAAGTGTCTGGTCACGGGATCATGCATTACGGTACGAGTAAAGTGACTTGCCGGTAACGAGATTGAACGAGGTATTGGGATACCGACGATCGAATATTGGGCAAGTAACATACCGATTGACAAAGCGAATTGTATACGGGGTTGCTTGAATCCTCGACATCGTGGTTCATCTGATGAGATCATCGAGGAGCATGTAGGAGCCAACATGGGTATCTAGATCCCGCTGTTGGTTATTGACCGGAGAGCCATCTCGGCCATGTCTACGTGTCTCCCGAACCCGTAGGGTCTACACACTTAAGGTTCGGTGATGCTAGGGTTGTAGAGATATTAGTACACAGCAAACCGAAAGTTTTTCGGAGTCCCGGATGAGATCCCGGACGTCACGAGGAGTTCCGGAATGGTCCGGAGGTAAAGAATTATATATGGGAAATCGAGTTTCGGCCATCGGGAAAGTTTCGGGGGTCATCGATATTGTACCGGGACCACCGGAAGGGTCCCGGGGGTCCACCGGGGGGGGCACCCATCCCGCAGGGCCCCATGGGCTGAAGTGGGAGGGGAACCAGCCCCTGGTGGGCTGGTGCACCCCTCCTTGGGCCCCCCTTGCGCCTAGGGTTGGGAACCCTAGGGGAGGGGCGCCTCCACTTGCCTTGGGGGGCAAGGCACCCCCTTGGCCGCCGCCCCCCTTGGAGATTCAATCTCCTAGGGCCGGCGCCCCCCCAAGGGTCCCTATATAAAGAGGGAGGAGGGAGGGCAGCCGCACCCTTGCATTTGGCGCCTCCCTTCCCCCTTGCTACACCTCTCCCTCCCGTAGACGCTTGGCGAAGCCCTGCCGGGATCCCTGCTGCATCCACCACCACGCCGTCGTGCTGCTGGATCTTCATCAACCTCTCCTTCCCCCTTGCTGGATCAAGAAGGAGGAGACGTCACACTGACCGTACGTGTGTTGAACGCGAAGGTGCCGTCCGTTCAGCACTAGGATATCCGGTGATTTGAATCACGACGAGTACGACTCCCTCAACACCGTTCTCTTGAACGCTTCCGCTTGATCTACAAGGGTATGTAGATGCACTCCTCTCTCTCGTTGCTAGATGAACTCATAGATTGATCTTGGTGAAACCATAGAAAAAAATTTATTTTCTGCAACGTTCCCCAACAGTGGCATCATGAGCTAGGTCTATGCGTAGTTCTCTTTGCACGAGTAGAACACAAATCTGTTATGGGCGTAGATGTTGTCAACTTTCTTGCCACTACTAGTCTTATTTTGCTTCAGCGGTATTGTGGGATGAAGCGGCCCGGGCCGACCTTACAGTACGCTTACGTGAGACAGGTTCCACCGACTGACATGCACTAGTTGCATAAGGTGGCTAGCGGGTGTCTGTCTCTCCCACTTTAGTTGGAGCGGATTCGAGGAAAGGATCCTTATGAAGGGTAAATAGAAGTTGACAAATCACGTTGTGGATTTTTCGTAGGTAAGAAAATGTTCTTGCTAGAACCCTATTGCAACCACGTAAAAGATGCAACAACAATTAGAGGACGTCTAACTTGTTTTTGCAGCAATTGCTTTGTGATGTGATATGGCCAAAAAGTTGTGATGAATGATGAATGATATATTGTGATGTATGAGATCATGTTCTTGTAATAGGAATCACGACTTGCATGTCGATGAGTATGACAACCGGCAGGAGCCATAGGAGTTGTCTTAATTATTGTATGACTTGTGTGTCAATGATTTAACGCCATGTAATTACTTTACTTTATTGCTAAACCGTTAGCTATAGTACTAGAAGTAATAGTTGGTGAGCAACTTCAGGGAGACACGATGATGGAGATCATGGTGTCATGCCGGTGACGAAGATGATCATGGAGCCCCGAAGATGGAGATCAAAGGAGCTATATGATATTGGCCATATCATGTCACTACTATTTGATTGCATGTGATGTTTATCATGTTTTTGCATCTCGTTTACTTAGAACGATGGTAGTAAATAAGATGATCCCTCATAATAATTTCAAGAAAGTGTTCCCCCTAACTGTGCGCCATTATGACAGTTCGTTGTTTCGAAGCACCACGTGATGATCCGGTGTGATATATTCTAACGTTCACATACAACAGGTGTAAGACAGATTTACACATGCAAAACACTTAGGTTAACTTGACGAGCCTAGCATGTACAGACATGGCCTCAGAACACAAGAGACCGAAAGGTCGAACATGAGTCGTATGAAAGATACGATCAACATGGAGTTGTTCACCGATGATGACTAGTCCGTCTCACGTGATGATCGGACACGGCCTAGTCGACTCGGATCATGTAACACTTAGATGACTAGAGGGATGTCTAATCTGAGTGGGAGTTCATTAAATAATTTGATTAGATGAACTTAATTATCATGAACTTAGTCTAATTTTTTTTGCAAAAATGTCTTGTAGATCAAATGGCCAACGCTCATGTCAACTTGAACTTCAACGCGTTCCTAGAGAAAACAAAGCTGAAAGATGATGGCAGCAACTAAACGGACTGGGTCCGGAACCTGAGGATCATCCTCATAGCTGCCAAGAAAGCATATGTCCTAGAAGGACCGCTAGGTGAAGCACCCATCCCAGAGAACCAAGACGTTATGAAAGCTTGGCAGTCACGTGCTGATGATTACTCCCTCGTTCAGTGCGGCATGCTTTACAGCTTAGAACCGGGGCTCCAAAAGCGTTTTGAGCAACACGGAGCACATGAGATGTTCGAGGAGCTGAAAATGGTTTTCCAAGCCCATGCCCGGGTCGAGAGATATGAAGTCTCCGACAAGTTCTATAGTTGTAAGATGGAGGAAAATAGTTCTGTCAGTGAGCACATACTCAAAATGTCTGGGTTGCACAATCGCCTGTCCCAGCTGGACATTAACCTCCCGGACGAGGCGGTCATTGACAGAATCCTTCAGTCGCTCCCACCGAGCTACAAGAGCTTTGTGATGAACTACAATATGCAGGGGATGGTGAAAACTATTCCTGAAGTATTTTCAATGCTAAAGTCAGCAGAGGTAGAAATCAAAAAGGAACATCAAGTGTTGATGGTCAATAAAACCACCAAGTTCAAGAAAGGCAAGGGTAAGAAGAACTTCAAGAAGGACGGCAAGGATGTTGCCGCGCCCGGTAAGCCAGTTGCCGAGAAGAAGTCAAAGAATGGACCCAAGCCTGAGAGTGAGTGCTTTTATTGCAAAGGGAAGGGTCACTGGAAGCGGAACTGCCCTAAGGAAACCATTGGGTATACCTTCTACCTTAGATCCGAAGGCAAAATATTTGTTGCCAAGAACGGATCCTTTATGGAAAAGAGAGTTTCTCTCGAAAGGAGTAAATGGGAGGAAAGTAGAACTCGATGAAGTGCTACCTCTTGAACCGGAAAGTAGTGCAGCTCAGGAAAATGTTCCTGTGGTGCCTACACCAACTGGAGAGGAAATTAATGATGATGATCAAGGTACTTCGAATCAAGTTGCTACTGAACTTCGTAGGTCCACAAGGACACGTTCCATGCCAGAGTGGTATGGCAACCCTGTCCTGGAAATCATGTTGTTAGACAACGGTGAACCTTCGAACTATGAAGAAGCGATGGCGGGCCCAGATTCCAACAAATTGCTTGAAGCCATGCAATCCGAGATAAAATCCATGTATGAAAACAAAGTATGGACTTTGACAGACTTGCCCGATGATCGGCGAGCGATAGAAAACAAATGGATCTTTAAGAAGAAGACGGACGCGGATGGTAATGTTACCATCTATAAAGCTTGACTTGTCGCTAAGGGTTATCGGCAAGTTCAATATGGATCAGTCCAAGAAAGGGTTCTTGCATGTATTGCAATGTGTGAGATTGAGCTCGGCTCAATGCCCGACCACAGCAGAAGATAAAGAAGAGATGAGTGTCATCCCCTATGCCTCAGCCATAGGATCTATTATGTATGCCATGCTATGTACCAGACCTGATGTAAACCTTGCCGTAACTTTGGTAGGAAGGTACCAAAGTAATCCCGGCAAGGAACACTGGACAGCGGTCAAGAATATCCTGAAGTACCTTAAAAGGACAAAGGACATGTTTCTCGTTTATGGAGGTGACGAAGAGCTCGTCGTAAAGGGTTACGTCGATGCTAGCTTCGACACAGATCTGGATGACTCTAAGTCACAAACCGGATACGTGTATATGTTGAATTGTGGAGCAGTAAGCTGGTGCAGTTGCAATCAAAGCGTCGTGGCAGGATCTACATGTGAAGCGGAGTACATGGTAGCCTCGGAGGCAGCGCATGAAGCAATATGGATGAAGGAGTTCATCACCGACCTAGCTAGGAGTCATACCCAATGCGTCGGGGCCGATCACTCTCTTCTGTGACAACACTGGAGCTATTGCCCTTGCCAAGGAGCCCAGGTTTCACAAGAAGACCAGGAACATGAAGCGTTGTTTTAACTCCATCCGTGAAAATGTTCAAGATGGAGACATAGATATTTGCAAAGTACATACGGATCTGAATGTCGCAGATCCGTTGACTAAACCTCTTCCGCGAGCAAAACATGATCAACACCAGAACTCTATGGGTGTTCGATTCATCACAATGTAACTAGATTATTGACTCTAGTGCAAGTGGGAGACTGTTGGAAATATGCCCTAGAGGCAATAATAAAAGTATTATTATTATATTTCTTTGTTCATGGTAATAGTCTATTATTCATGCTAGAATTGTGTTATCCGGAAATCGTAATACACGTGTGAATACATAGACCACAATGTGTCCCTAGTGAGCCTCTAGTTGACTAGCTCGTTGATCAACAAATAGTCATGGTTTCCTGACTATGGGCATTGGATGTCATTGATAACGGGATCACATCATTAGGTGAATGATGTGATGGACAAGACCCAATCCTAAGCATAGCACAAGATCGTGTAGTTCATTTGCTAGAGCTTTTCCAATGTCATGTATCTTTTCCTGAGACCATGAGATCATGTAACTCCTGGATACCGTAGGAGTGCTTTGGGTGTACCAAACGTCACAACATAACTGGGTGACTATAAAGGTATACTACGATTATCTTGGAAAGTATCTGTTGGGTTGACACGGATCGAGACTGGGATTTGTCACTCCGTATGACGGAGAGGTATCTCTGGGCCCAATCGGTAATGCATCATCATAATGAGCTCAAAGTGACCAAGTGTCTGGTCATGGGATCATGCATTACGGTACGAGTAAAGTGACTTGTCGGTAACGAGATTGAACGAGGTATTGGGATACCGACGATCGAATCTCGGGCAAGTAACATACAGATTGACAAAGGGAATTGTATACGGGGTTGCTTGAATCCTCGACATCATGGTTCATCCGATGAGATCATCGAGGAGCATGTAGGAGCCAACATGGGTATCCAGATCCCGCTGTTGGTTATTAACTGGAGAGCCGTCTCGGTCATGTCTATGTGTCTCCCGAACCCGTAGGGTCTACACACTTAAGGTTCGGTGACGCTAGGGTTGTAGAGATATTAGTATGCAGCAAACCGAAAGTTGTTCGGAGTCCCGGGTGAGATACCGGACGTCATGAGGAGTTCCAAAATGGTCCGGAGGTAAAGAATTATATATGGGAAGTCGAGTTTCGGCCATCGGGAAAGTTTCGGGGGTCATCGGTATTGTACCGGGACCACCGGAAGGGTCCCGGCGGTCCACCGGGTGGGGCCACCCATCCCGGAGGGCCCCATGGGCTGAAGTGGGAGGGGAACCAGCCCCTGGTGGGCTGGTGCACCCCCCTTGGGCCCCCCTGCGCCTAGGGTTGGGAACCCTAGGGGAGGGGGCGCCTCCACTTGCCTTGGGGGGCAAGGCACCCCCCTTGGCCGCCGCCCCCCTTGGAGATTAAATCTCCTAGGGCCGCCCCCCAAGGGTCCCTATATAAAGAGGGGGGAGGGAGGGTAGCCGCACCCTTGCACTTGGCGCCCCCCTTCCCCCTTGCTACACCTCTCCCTCCCGCAGACGCTTGGTGAAGCCCTGCCGGAATCCCTGCTGCATCCACCACCACGCCGTCGTGCTGCTGGATCTTCATCAACCTCTCCTTCCCCCTTGCTGGATCAAGAAGGAGGAGACTTCACGCTGACCGTACGTGTGTTGAACGTGGAGGCGCCGTCCGTTCGGCGCTAGGATCTCCGGTGATTTGGATCACGACGAGTACGACTCCCTCAACCCCGTTCTCTTGAACGCTTCGCTCGATCTACAAGGGTATGTAGATGCAGTCCTCTCTCTCGTTGCTAGATGAACTCATAGATTGATCTTGGTGAAACCGTAGAAACAATTTTATTTTCTGCAACGTTCCCCAACAAAGGCAAACTCGGTGGGACCGATTCGCTCACTTCAGTGAGACCGAAGCGTTACGAAAAGGAAACAGGGAGTTTGCATTGAAGACTCGGTTGGACCGATTGCTCGTTTCGGTGAGACCAAAACGTTACGAAGGGAAACAGAGTATTTGCAATCCCATCTCGGTGAGACCAAGATCCCTATCGGTGAAACCGAAGTGACTAAGGTTTGTGTCAGTGGCTTTGTCAAATGAAACTCGGTGGCGCCGGATAGATCAAATCGGTGGGGCCGAGTTTGACTTTTAGGTTTAGGACATATGTGGAAATGAGGAAGTGTTTGAGGGTTTTGGAGCATATCACTAAGCATTTTGAGCAAGTAAGCCATTAAGCAACACCTCATCCCCTTTTAATAGTATTGGCTTTCCTATGGACTCAATGTGATCTTGGATCACTTAAATAAAAATGTAGAGTCTTGAGCTTATGTGTCCTTGGCATTTTGAGGGGTCCACATCTCTTGTCCATGCCACACCAATCATTGAACTTTCTGAAATGATCATCTTGAAAGAGCATTAGTTCAATGAGCTATATGTTGTTAAGAATTACCAATACCACCCAGGGATTAGTTGCATTTTCAATCTCCCCCTTTTTGGTAATTGATGACAACATATAGATCAAAGCTTCGATAAAAGATAATAAGAATGAAATACATCGTCGCTTTGAGAAGTATGAGATAAGCAAGAGCTCCCCCTAAATTTGCGCATTATTTAAAATTTGCTTTTGAATGCAAATGCACAATCAATTAGGATCATGGGTTACTCTTCCATGTCACATACATCTTGGTGGAGCGCTCAAAATGATAAAAAAAATTAGGAACAAGCACTCATCACCAAGGCAAAGTGAATGACCATACATAAGGATAGATAATGTCATCATCCAAGCACAAGCATTAAGCATGATATGATCAAACATATGACCATACAAAGTATCTCACACACATAGACATAAAGTATCTCAACCAAGCAAGCAAAGCAAAAAAAAGTAGCAAAAGAAGCAAAGCTCTCTTTATCTCTCTCTCTCTTTGAAGCCTATGATCTATACACTTTCTCCCCCTTTGGCAACAAGTCACCAAAAAGCTTGAAAATGCATAGTGTTATGCGACTCTCTAGGCTTGATCTTCAGGAGAAGGTGTTGAGAGGACTCCAAGGATGAAAGCATCGGTAGAAGTTGTTGGAGCTGATGGAGTTGCCACTGATACGTCTCCAACGTATCTATAATTATTGATGGTTCCATGCTATTATATTATCCATCTTGGATGTTTTATATGCATTTATATGCTATTTTCTATGATTTTTGGGACTAACCTATTAACCTAGAGCCCAGTGCCAGTTTCTGTTTTTTCCTTGTTTTTGAGTTTTATAGAAAAGGAATACCAAACGGAGTCCAATTGACGTGCCAATTTTTGATGATTTTTATGGACCAAAAGAAGCCCCCCCCTCCCTGAGTGAAAGAGTTGGGCTAGAAGAGTCCCGAGCTATCCACGAGGGTGAAGGGCGCGCCCTACCCCTCGGGGCGAGCACCCCTACCTCGTGGATGACTCGGAGACCCCCCCTGACGTGAGACCGATGCCAAAAATTCCTATAAATACAGAAACCCCTGAAAAAAAACCTAGATCAGGAGTTCCGCCACCGCAAGCCTCTGTAGCCACCAAAAACCAATCGGGACCCTGTTACAGCACCCTGTCGGAGGGGGGAATTATCTCTGGTGGCCATCTTCATCATCCGGGCGCTCTCCATGACAAGGAGGGAGTAGTTCACCCTCGGGGCTGAGGGTATGTACCAGTAGCTATGTGTTTGATCTCTCTTTCTCTCTCTCGTGTTCTTGATTTGGCACGATCTTGATGTACCGCAAGCTTTGCTATTATAGTTGGATCATATGATGTTTCTCCCCTCTACCTTCTTGTAATGGTTGAGTTTTCCCTTTGAAGTTATCTTATCGGATTGAATCTTTAAGGATTTGAGAACACTTGATGTATGTCTTGCATGGGATACTCGTGGTGACAATGTGGTATTCTATTGATCTACTTGATGTATGTTTTGGTGATCAACTTGCGGGTTCCGTGACCTTCGGAATCTATGCATAGGGGTTGGCACACTTTTCGCCTTGACTCTCTGGTAGAAACTTTGGGGCACTCTTTAAAGTTCTTTGTGTTGGTTGAATAGATAAATCTGAGATTGTGTGATGCATACCGTATAATCATACCCACGGATACTTGTGATGACATTGGAGTATCTAGGTGACATTAGGGTTTTGGTTGATTTGTTTCTTAAGGTGTTATTTTACTATGAACGCTAGGGTTGTTTGTGACACTTATAGGAATAGCCCAATGGATTTATCGGAAAGAATAACTTTGAGGTGGTTTCGTACCCTACCATAATCTCTTCGTTCGTTCTCTGCTATTAGTGACTTTGGAGTGACTCTTTGTTGCATATTGAGGGATAGTTATATGATCCAATTATGTTATTATTGTTGAGGGAACTTGCAGTAGCGAAAGTATGAACCCTAGGCCTTGTTTCGAAGGATTGTGATATCATTTGTGCTCACTTTTACCGCTTGCTACCTTGCTGTTTTTATATTTCAGATTACAAATACCCATATCTACCATCCAAATTGCACTTGTATCACCATCTCTTCTCCGAATTAGTGCACCTATACAATTTACCATTGTATTGGGTGTGTTGGGGACACAAGAGACTCTTTGTTATTTGGTTGCAGGGTTGTTTGAGAGAGACCATCTTCATCCTATGCCTCCCATGGATTGATAAACCTTAGGTCATCCACTTGAGGGAAATTTGCTACTGTCCTACAAACCTCTAGACTTGGAGGCCCAACAATGTCTACAAGAAGAAGGTTGTGTAGTAGACATCAAGCTCTTTTCTGGCGCTGTTGTCAGGGAGGTTAGTGCTTGAAGGTATATCTTTAGATCTTGCAATCGAATCTTTTTGTTTCTTGTTTTATCACTAGTTTAGATTATAAAAGAAAACTACAAAAAAATGGAATTGAGGGTGCCTCATATGCTTCATCTTTTTAATATCTTTCGAGAAAATGATGGAAAGGAAAATTGTGCCCAAGTGCTAGAAGAAGAATGCATTAAAATGTTTGGCACTAAATCTTTGAATGATGAGCATGATTGCAATGTTGTTAGTATGAACTCTTTGAATATCCATAGTACTAATGGTGATTGCACTAGTCATGATGAAAATGTCTCTGATAAGCATGTCAACTTTTGTGGAGTGCATAGAGTTTGCAAGTACACACCAAATAGGGAATGTAGATTTTGCAAGAGGCATAAGTATTTATAAACTAAATGGTTGCAAGAAAGGCAAGATGTTTGTGCTTACCCATCCTTGTGAACTTTGCAATGAATGTGGTCATTTGAATATCCAATGCAAATTGTTTCATGATCGAATCGTGTCCAAAAAATGTGATGACTTGATTTCCCTTACACATCATAATGAACTTAGCTTGCTTCTAGGTTGTGAAGAAATGAAACGTATAACTAAGGATATTCCAGAATTTGCCCTTGAGAGAGTTCTTGATTTTGATCTAGAGGAAATTTATATGTATTGTGCGGTTAATTGCATTGAAAATCCTTATATTGCCATTTACATAAAGACAATAAAAAAATAGAAGATGAAGAGAATACTAATGAAAGGGAAGAGACTCCCCAATATGCTCCTATTATTTCTTATGATGAATCAGGTAATGAGGAGGATCCTTCTATTCAACCAATCTTATTAATAAGGAGCTCCAAAAAGAGGATTAAACCCACACATGATGCGAAGAAGAAAAAGAAAAGACAGAGAAGCAAAGGTAAAAAGACATCCCTCCCAAATGATGTTGCTCCTACTACTCATTGTGATTATAATAGTTGCTATACTGTTGGTGCTATCCATACTATTAATGATGAGAGTGATTATGCTTATGATATGAAAAGGCCCAAGCTTGGGGATGCTATGTTTGATGAGAATGGCATGTTTGAGAATTTATTTGCTGCAGTTAATGTTTGTCCCAAGCTTGGGGATGCTATGCTTATTGAAGATGTTATTTTTAACCTCCCAAGTTTTGATATGCAAATTTATTATGATGATAGCATGCCTCCTAGTTATGATGATTATATTGATGAAAGTGGGTTTGGAAGAGTGTCAACTTTAGGAAGTAATGATCCCACTATTTTGGAGGGTGTTGAATCTTATTGTGATAATTATAAAAGTGGATTTGGAGAGGTCATGACTTTATTTAGTAATGATTCCACTATCTTGGAAGAGGTTTCAATTGATTATGATGAGAACAAAGTTGCTAGTTATGATGATTATTGTGGTGATACTTATGCTATAAAAAGTAGTGATGATTATATTTATAAAACTTGTCATGATTGTGATTACCCTTTTTCTGAACATTACTTTTTTAATGTGGAAACAATTTGTAGTATTCGAGTTTCTTATGATACTCCCACTATTCCAAATGAGATGAGTTTTGCTTATGTGGAGAGTAATAAAATTTCTATGCTTGTAGATCATGAAAAGAATGTTTAATGTGATGGTTATATTGTTTAATTCATTCATGATGCTACTGAAAATTATTATGAGGGAGGAATATATGCTTGTAGGAATTGCAATAATATCAAATTCCTCTCTATGTGTTGAGAATCTTGAAGTTATGCTTGCTTTGCTTTCCTATGCTACTTGATTCTTGTACCCATAAGTTGTTTGCTCACAAATTACCTATGAATAGGAAGTGTGTTAGACTTAAATGTGCTAGTCATATTCTTCATGATGCTCTCTTTATGTTCCAATTCTTATCTTTTATGTGAGCATCATTGAAATCATCATGCCTAGCTAAAAAGGCATTAAAGAAAAGCGCTTGTTGGGAGGCAGCCCAATATTTACCCCTACTGTTTTTATGTTTTCATATGATTAAGCTACCGTAGTAATCATGTTTTATAGCTTTTGTTTCAATAATGTGCCAAGTAGAACCCTTGGGAAGACTTGGGTGAAAGTTAATGTAATCTTGCTGTAAAAAACAGAAACTTTGCGTTCACGAGATTAGATGTCATTTTTTTACAGAAGAGTGTTTTTAAGTTGATTATTTTTGAAGAAGATTAATAGAAAAATTAATCAATCCCACAAATTTATTTCATAATTGTTGGAGTTATAGAAGTATTCGAGAGTTACAGATTACTACAGACTGTTCCGTTTTTGACAGATTCTGTTTTCTATGTGTTGTTTGCTTATTTTGATGAATCTATGAGTAGTATCGGAGGGTATGAACCATAGCGAAGTTGTAATACAGTATATATTACACCAATATTAATTTAGAATGAGTTCTCAACAGTACCTAAGTGGTGATTTTATTTTCTTATACTAACGGAGCTTACGAGTTTTCTGCTGAGTTTTGTGTTGTGAAGTTTTCAAGTTTTGGGTAAAGATTCGATGTACTATGGAATAAGGAGTGGCTACAGCCTAAGCTTGAGGATGCCCAAGGCACCCCAAGGTAATATTCAAGGACAACCAAGAGCCTGAGCTTGGGGATGCCCCGGATGGCATCCCCTCTTTCATCTTCGTTCATCGGTAACTTTATTTGGAGTTTTATTTTTATTCACCACATAATATGTGTTTTGCTTGGAGTGTCATTTTCTTTTACTTTGTTGTGCTTGCTGATTGAATAAAATATTAAAATCTGAAATTCTTAAATGTTAGAGAGTCTTCACATAGTTACATAATTATTCGGCTACTCATTGATCTTCACTTATATCTTTCGGAGTAGTTTGTCGTTTGCTCTAGTGATTCACTTATATTATTTTGAGAGTCTTTTAGAACAGCATGGTAATTTGCTTTGGTTATGAATATAGTCCTAATGTGATGGGCATCCAAGAGAGATATAATAAAAACTTTCATATAACTTGCATTGAATACTATGAGAAGTTTGATTCCTTATGATTGTTTTGAGATATGAGGATGGTGATATTGGAGTCATGCTAGTGGAGTAGTTGGAATTTGAGAAATACTTGTGTTAAAGTTTGTGATTCCTGTAGCATGCACATATGGTGAACCGTTATGTGATGAAGTTGGAGCATGATTTATTTTTTTTGATTGTCTTCCTTATGTGTGGAGGTCGGGATCGTGCGATGGTTAACTCCTACCGACCCTTCCCCTAGGAGCATGTGCGTAGTGCTTGCTTTTGATGACTTGTAGATTTTTGCAATAAGTATGTGAGTTCTTTATGACTAATGTTGAGTCCACGGATTATACGCACTCTCACCCTTCCACCATTGCTAGCCTCTCTAGTACCGCACAACTTTCACCGGTACCATACACCCACCATATACCTTCCTCAAAACAGCCACCATACCTACCTATTATGGTATTTCCATAGCCATTCTAAGATATATTGTCATGCAACTTTCCACCATTCCGTTTATTATGACACGCTCCATCATTGTCATGTTGCTTTGCATGATCATGTAGTTGACATCGTATTTGTGGCAAAGCCACCATTCATAATTCTTTCATACATGTCACTCTTGAACCATTGCACATCCCGGTACACCGTCGGAGGCATTCATATAGAGTCATATTTTATTCTAAGCATTGAGTTGTAAGTAAATAAAAGTGTGATGATCTTCATTATTAGAGCATTGTCCTAGTGAGGAAAGGATGATGGAGACTATGATTCTCCCACAAGTCGGGATGAGATCCCGGAGGAAAATAAAAAATAAAAAAAGAGGCCATAAAAAAAGAGAAGGCCCCAATAAAAAAATAAAAAAATGAGAGAAAAAGAGAGAAGGGGAAATGCTAGTATCCTTTTACCACACTTGTGCTTCAAGTAGCACCATGATCTTCATGATAGAGAGTCTCCTATGTTGTCACTTTCATATAATAGTGGGAATTTTTTATTATAGAACTTGGCTTGTATATTCCAATGATAGGCTTCCTCAAATTTCCCTAGGTCTTCGTGAGCAAGCAAGTTGGATGCACACCCACTTAGTTTCTTCTCGAGTTTTCATAAACTTATAGCTCTACTGCATCTGTTGCATGGCAATCCCTACTCACTCACATTGATATCTATTGATGGGCATCTCCATAGCCCATTGATACGCCTAGTTGATGTGAGACTATATTCCTCTTTTTGTCTTCTCCACAGCCACCATTCTATTCCACTATAGTGCTATGTCCATGGCTCACGCTCATGTATTGCGTGAAAGTTGAAAAGGTTTGAAAATACTAAAGTATGAAACAATTGCTTGGCTTGCCATCGGGGTTGTGCATGATTTAAGTATTTTGTGTGATGAAGATAGAGCATAGCCAGACTATATGATGTTGTAGGGATAGCTTTGTTTGGCCATGTTATTTTGAGAAGACATGATTGCTTTGTTAGTATGCTTGAAGTATTATTGTTTTTATGTAAATACTAAACTTTTGTTTTGAATCTTATGGATCTGAATATTCTTGCCACAATAGAGAAGATTACATTGATAAATATGTTAGGTAGCATTCAGCATCAAAAATTATGTTTTTATCATTTACCTACTCGAGGACGAGCAGGAATTAAGCTTGGGGATGCTTGATACGTCTCCAGCGTATCTATAATTATTGATTGTTCCATGCTATTATATTATCCATCTTGGATGTTTTATATGCATTTATATGCTATTTTATATGATTTTTGGGACTAACCTATTAACCTAGAGCCCAGTGCCAGTTTCTGTTTTTTCCTTGTTTTTGAGTTTTATAGAAAAGGAATAACAAATGGAGTCCAATTGACGTGCCAATTTTTGATGATTTTTTATGGACCAAAAGAAGCCCCCCCTCCCGAGTAAAAGAGTTGGGCCAGAAGAGTCCCGAGCCATCCACGAGGGTGGAGGGCGCGCCCTACCCCTCGGGGTGCGCACCCCTACCTCATGGATGACTCGGAGACCCCCCTGACGTGAGACCGACGCCAAAAATTCTTATAAATAAAGAAACCCCTGAAAATAAACCTAGATCGGGAGTTCCGCCACCGCAAGCCTCTATAGCCACCAAAAACCAACCGGGACCCTATTCCGGCACCCTGGCAGAGGGGGGAATCATCTCCGGTGGCCATTTCATCATCCCGGTACTCTCCATGATGAGGAGGGAGTAGTTCACCCTCGGGGCTGAGGGTATGTACCAGTAGCTATGTGTTTGGTCTCTCTCTCTCTCTCTCTCTCCGTCTCTCTCTCTCTCTCCCGTGTTCTTGATTTGGCACAATCTTGATCTACCGCGAGCTTTGCTGTTATAGTTGGATCATATGATGTTTCTCCCCCTCTACCTTCTTGTAGTGGATTGAGTTTTCCCTTTGAAGTTATCTTATCGGATTTAGTCTTTAAGGATTTGAGAACACTTGATGTATGTCTTGCGTGGGATACCCGTGGTGACAATGGGGTATTCTATTGATCTACTTGATGTATGTTTTGGTTATCAACTTGCGGGTTCCGTGACCTTGGGAATCTATGCATTGCGGTTGGCACACGTTTTAGTCTTGACTCTCTGGTAGAAACTTTTGGGCACTCTTTGAAGTTCTTTGTGTTGGTTGAATAGATGAATCTGAGATTGTGTGATGCATATTGTATAATCATGCCCACGGATACTTGTGGTGACATTGGAGTATCTAGGTGACATTAAGGTTTTGGTTGATTTGTGTCTTAAGGTGTTATTTTACTACGAACTCTAGGGCTGTTTGTGACACTTATAGGAATAGCCCAATGGATTGATCGGAAAGAATAACTTTGAGGTGGTTTCGTACCCTACCATAATCTCTTTGTTTGTTCTCCGCTGTTAGTGACTTTGGAGTGACTCTTTGTTGCATGTTCAGGGATAGTTATATGATCCAATTATGTTATTATTGTTGAGAGAACTTTCACTAGTGAAAGTATGAACCTTAGGCCTTGTTTCGAAGCATTGCAATACCGTTTGTGCTCACTTTTACCACTTGCTACCTTGCTGTTTTTATATTTTTCATATTACAAATACCCATATCTACCATCCATATATCACCATCTCTTCGCCGAACTAGTGCACCTATACAATTTACCTTTGTATTGTGTGTGTTGGGGACACAAGAGACTCTTTGTTATTTGGTTACAGGGTTGTTTGAGAGAGACCATCTTCATCCTACGCCTCCCATGGATTGATAAACCTTAGGTCATCCACTTGAGGGAAATTTGCTATTGTCCTACAAACCTCTGCACTTGGAGGCCCAACAACGTCTACAAGAAGAAGGTTGTGTAGTAGACATCAGCCACTGGAGGGGCAACTAGAGATGTTGCTGCAGGTGCTGAAGCTGTGGCTCTTGTGTCTGGCACTGGTACTGTTGTAGACCTCTGCGCCCTAGGCACTCTGTGGAACACTTCAGTAGTTGATTTTCCCTTCCTCTCTTCTGCTTCTTCCTGGAGCTCTTCAACTGTTGTCTGAATTTCAGTCACCTTCGAGTCAAGATCATAAAACTTGGTTTCAGTTATCCTCTCCAAGATCTCCTGGTTCTCAGTCAGGGTGGCTAGTCCTTTCTCAGTTCTCAAGGTTGCTTGAATAAGATATCCAAGCTGGTCTAGCTTTGACTTGAGGAACACTTTTGAATCTTCTTCATCACTTGGCATATTTGTTGCCTTCTCAGCTTTAGCTTTATGTCTCTTCTCTTGAGCCTCTAGGGATGTTGGATCTTCAGCAGTCATGACAACAATGTTGTCCTCAAAATTAGGCTTCAAGGCCAGATGCTCTTTGTCCAACAAGTACACTCCCTTGGGCATCTTGGAGTTGATCAGCATATGTATGTGTGGAGCATACCCACATGACCTCTTTTGGTCAGCAACTATTCTCTTGATTGTCTCTACAATCAAACTCATGACTTTGAACTTCTGCAGCAAATCAAACATCTGAATCAAATTAATGGAATGGCCTCTGATGATCTTGTGATCTCCTGATTTGGGAAACATAGTGTGCCTCAATATAGTGTTCATTGTGGCCAATCTAGACATCAAGAAATATACTAAGCCTAGCTTGTGAGTATCCAAGGCCTTGTCAGGTATCTCCTTGTACATATTGTCCATGGATTCGTGGTCTTTCTTCTTCTCAGCATAGACATCAATGGCTTTCTCATGCTCCTTGGGGGCTTTTATGAGCTTGGCCCACTCATCAACAGCAGACTTGTACCTAGTACCTTCAGTCATCCACACAATCTTCCCATCCGGATAGATATGAGCTGCAGAGTAAAACTGCATAATGAGCTCATCATTCCATTTGGTCAACTTCTGACCCACAAACTTGTCAACACCATTGATCTTGAAGCTCTCATGCACTCTTGGGAAGTGATCTTCATTCTCATCAATATATTCCCAATCAACCCAGTTCATATCACTGACAATGGGCTTTTTGTCAAGCAGCATTGTCTCATAGAAATCTTGCTGTTCTTTGGTGTGGAATCTGTAGTCCACACCTGTCCTTCTCCTCACTGCATATGGATCAGCTTGTCTCCACAATCTGAGACCTGCATCCTTCCTTTCTTTCATATTCTCAGCCACTAAATGATTGTAATCATGGTCTGGAATTTTTGGCTTGAGTTTCCTAAGCACTTGGGCTTCATCATTTCTTCTTCAGCTTCAGGCACTGGGCCTTATTCTTCTCTGCAGCAGGGATGTTCCTGGTGCTTGTCTTGGGTGCAGTTTTGGAGGCTTGAGCTGGAGCTTTGGGGGCTGTCTTGGGCTTTGAAGGTGTAGCCCCAGAATTGATGGCATCCCCCATCAGCTTTTGTGACTTAGCAGGAGGTGCTAGTGCATCATCCTCTTCTTCCTCTTCACTAGCAGAATCTCTCCTCATAGATGGATTTCTAAGCACTCTAGCAGTAGTTTTCCTAACCATTTTCTTGCCCTCATCACCTTTTCTTGGCTCAAGTGTAAATACCATAGTCTCTTGAGTTGATGCCCTGGCCTTAGACATTGGCACTCTCTTGGAAGGTGCCTTCTTGTGCTGGCCTGGCTTGGTAGAAGGAGATGCATTCTCTTTCTTTAGCACCTTCCTCTTTGAGCTGACTTCTTCAACCTCAGAGTCCTCATCCTCAGAGTCTGAAGTTTTCTTCTTCCTCTGCCTAGTCTGAGCCTTAGGCAAGTTGCTTGGTGTGCTCCTTCTACCTTCATCATAGCTTCCAGAGGGACTAGTGCCTGATACGTCTCCAATGTATCTATAATTTTTGATTGTTCCATGCTATTATATTATCCATCTAGGATGTTTTATATGCATTTATGTGATGTTTAATATGATTTTTGGGACTAACCTATTAACCTAGAGCCCAGTGCGAGTTTATGTTTTTTCCTTGTTTTTGAGTATCGCAGAAAAGGAAAACCAAACGGAGTCCAATTGACCTGAAACTTCACGGAGATTATTTTTGGACCAGAAGAAGCCCACGGAGTACCGGAGATGGGCCAGAAGAGTCCCGAGGCACCCACGAGGGTGGGGCGCGTACCCTACCCCCTGGGCGCGCCCCCCTATCTCGTGGCCGCCTCGGATACCCCCCTGACTTGTACCTGATGCCAACACCTCTTATATATAGAAACCCCCAGAAAATAATCTAGATTGGGAGTTCTGCCGCCGCAAGCCTCCGTAGCCACTGAAAACCAATCTAGACCCGTTCCGACACCCTGCCGGAGGGGGAATCCCTCTCCGGTGGCCATCTTCATCATCCCGACGCTCTCCAAGACAAGGAGGAAGTAGTTCACCCTCGGGGCTGAGGGTATGTACCAGTAACTATGTGTTTGATCTCTCTCTCGTGTTCTTGATTTGGCATGATCTTGATGTACCGCGAGCTTTGCTATTATAGTTGGATCTTATGATGTTTCTCCGCCTCTGCTCTCTTGTAATGGATTGATTTTTCCCTTTGAAGTTATCTTATCGGATTGAGTCTTTAAGGATTTGAGAACACTTGATGTATGTCTTCCATGTGCTTATCTGTGGTGACAATGGGATGTTCACATGATCTACTTGATGTATGTTTTGGTGATTGATACGTCTCCGTCGTATCTACTTTTCCAAACACTTTTCCCTTGTTTTGGACTCTAACTCGCACGATTTGAATGGAACTAACCCAGACTAACACTGTTTTCAGTGGAACTGCCATGGTGTTATTTTTGTGCAGAAATAAAAGTTCTCGGAATGACTTGAAAATCCAGAGAGCAACTTTTCAGAATTAATAAAAAATACTGGCAAAAGAATCAACGTCAGGGGGCCCACACCCTGTCCACGAGGGTGGGGGGCGCCCCCTCCCCTAGGGCGCGCCCCTTGCCTCATGAGCCCCCTGGACGTCCACCGACCTCAACTCCATCTCCATATATTTGCTTTCGCAGAGAGAAAAATCAGGGAGAAAGTTTCATCGCGTTTTATGATATGGAGCCACCGCCAAGCCCTAATATCTCTCGGGAGGGATGATCTGGAGTCCGTTCGGAGCTCCGGAGAGGGGGATTCGACGCCGTCATCATCATCAACCATCCTCCATCACCAATTTCATGATGCTCACCGCCGTGCGTGAGTAATTCCATCGTAGGCTTGCTGGACGGTGATGGGTTGGATGAGATTTACCATGTAATCAAGTTAGTTTTGTTAGGGTTTGATCCCTAGTATCCACTATGTTCTGAGATTGATGTTGCTATGACTTTGCTATTCATAATGCTTGTCACTAGGGCCCGAGTGCCATGATTTCATATCTGAACCTATTATGTTTTCATGAATATATGTGAGTTCTTGATCCTATCTTGCAAGTCTATAGTCACCTATTATGTGTTATAATCCGACAACCCCGAAGTGACAATAATCGGGATACTTCTCGATGATGACCGTAGTTTGAGGAGTTCATGTATTCACTATCTGTTAATGCTTTGGTCTGGTACTCTATTAAAAGGAGGCCTTAATATCCCTTAGTTTCCACTAGGACACTGCTGCCACGGGAGGGTAGGACAAGCATGTATGACTATATTCGAAATACATGCCTACATTACATTGATGAATTGGAGCTATTTCTGTGTCACCCTATGTTATAACTATTACATGAGGAATCGCATCCGACATAATTATCCATCACTGATCCAATGCCTACGAGCTTTTCACATATTGTGCTTTGCTTATTTACTTTACCGTTGCTGCTATTTCAATTACTACAAAACTGCTACTGTTACTTTTGCCACTGTTACCATTACTTCCATACTACTTTGCTACTAAATACTTTGCTGCAGATACTAACTTATCCAGGTGTGGTTGAATTTACAACTCAACTGTTGTTGGGGATATAACTATTTGTGTAAGCCGCCCAGGAGGGGCCGGGTTACGCAAAGAAGACTCACCGGAAAGAAGCCCAAGACTAAAGCATGAAGATGGCGGTTCATAAAGGGCTTAAGGCCCACAGGCGACTTAAGGCCCGTTGTAGTAAACTGCCATAGTAATATGACTTGTATCATAAGGTAGGCTTAACTAGTCACCCAGCCGGACACTGTTTATAAGCCGGTCGGGACTCTGTAAGCCGCATGGCGTCAACCCGTGTATATAAGGGGACGACCTGTTGGCGGCTTAGGGCAAGAAACAACTCATCGAGAGCCGGGCATAGCGTATCTCGCTCCCTGGTCATCGAAACATCCATACCAACCCAACTAGACGTAGGCCTTACCTTCACCGTAAGGGGCCGAACTAGTATAAAACTTCTCGTGTCCCTTGTCCCGATTAACCCCTTCAAGCTTCCTAGCTGCAATGGCTCCACAACTAAGTCCTTTCACAAGGACATCTGACGTGACAATTCCACGACAGTTGGCGCCCACCATGGGGCTAGCGCACGGTCGATTTGAGTTCTTGAAGGGAAACTTCGAAGGGCTCAAGGGATACGCAGTGGGCCGGATGACCAAGAGTCGTCGCGGCAAGATCTACATCGACGGCGAAGGCTGGGGTCCTGACGCCGGCTCAATTGAGTACGGGTACCGGGTCCCCTTCGGAGGGATCCACATCTTCATCGGCCGGATTGGTGAGCCGGGACCTGAGCCGGACAACTGCACCGACCTCGTCGAGACGGCTCGGCGTGTGAAACCCGCCCGTGCTCAACCCGGCATGAAGCGTGTCTTTGTGGGCTGCGTCCATGGAAAAGAGCTTTCTGAAGGACCTGAAGATGGTGGTGAGACGGCCGTCCCCTCTGACGGTGATTCGTCCACCGGTTCAACAGATTCGCTGTATCAAGTACAAGATGGCGTGCTCGGGGGCTGTTCCGATGGCTTCAGTATTCCGGACCCCTGTGAGTTGCCGAATTGGGCAGGAGTCTTCATGGCTGGGACTCAACCCGGCCAAAACTCTACAGCCGCTGTGGCAATTACGTCTGGGATAGGGACAGCCGGGGCAGGTGTCCCTGTGCGCCCACTGGCTCAGGTGCTGATAGACCTCATGGACAAGCTTACGGCCCTGTTAACCGCCACGGTTATCCCTGCGAACAAAGATGAGCATGACACGGAGGTGGCACGGGTACGTGAGGAGATAGCTCAGGCCAAGGAGGCCTTGGCAGCTGAGGATACTAGACTAGCTACGGAGCGGGCGGCTCTTGATGCCCGGGCACAACGGTGGCAGTCAGAAGCTTACCAGCTCACGATGAGCTTAAACGCGTCCAACGAGGTAATGAGGAGGAGACACCAGAAGACCCAATCCCATTTACCTCCGAATTATGACCCTCGGGTTCTGTTTGCTACACCCGGAGCCGGCCCAAGTAACCCGCTGGATGCAAATCAGTTTATGACAGCCGGAATAGGGGGACCGGCTCAGCCTCGGGAGATGGTACCTCCTCATGGAAACATGGCGCCGCCACGTTATGTGCCGATACCGCCGGGTCACTTTTCCAACCCCATGGAGAACTTAATCGCAGCATCAGCGCATCTGGCGGCTCTCCCAGTGGACGGTGATGATCCAACAGCGATGGAGACCCGGAGAATCAGGGAACTTGTCCAGACGGCCCTGGCTCACCAAGAGACCTATTCTTATAGCCGGGATAGGATTCATTCAACTCCCCCTCCTTGGTTTGGACCGCCTCTTCAGAACTGGAGCCCGAGTTACATCAGACACATGGAATCTGAAGCTTTGTCAAGCAATGCCCAACGCCGTAACCAACACGATGGCTATAACCCGGTGCAAGACCGAGTATGTCAGGAGAACGAGCAGGCAGCTCAGCTGGCGGCTCAACAGGCGGCTCATCAGGATATTCCGGAGTATCCAACAACTTCTGTTGAGATGGGAGTAGCCACTAGAACCGGTGGTGTTCCTTGTTTGGTACCGGCTTTGCGCAACGTGCGCCTGCCCAAGGACTTCAAGGGACCTCTAAAGGTGCCAAATTACACGACCGATTTACAGCCGGGAGCATGGATCGAGAGTTATGAGATGGCCATTGAACTGTTGGAGGTCAGTGACGCGGCAATGGCTAAGTATTTTACCATGATGTTAGATGGAACGTCCCGGTCTTGGTTAAAAGGTTTACCACCCAATTCCATTGGTTCGTGGGAAGAGTTGAAAGCCCGTTTCATCCAGAACTTCAAGGACACCTGTAAGCAATCTATGTCGATCGGGATTTGACGAATTGTAAGTAGGGGGGGTGAATCCACCACCCATTGGGTACGCCGGGTTAAGGAGATAATTCATTCATCTGATAAGATGGATGCCGGCTCTGCAGTCATTATGTTGGAGAAGAATTGCAGTTTTGAGCTGCTGAGACAAAAACTGGGGCGCCTTAAACGTGACTGCAAGGATATGGGTAAGTTAATGGCGGCTTTAGTCAAATATGCCGATTCTGATAGTACTAAGGATCCCGCGTTAGACGATGAGAAGATAGGGAAGGGAAAAAGGAACGGCAATGGAAAGGGTCAACAGCACAACCCGGTGAATCAAAGCTGCAATAAGCGTAAGGCGGACGGTAACCCAGAGTTTGTAGCCAACGCTAATGCACAGGGTAACAATCAGAGACGTAAGGGTAAGTGGCCTCGATCCGGCGGGTCAGGCCCATCTCTTGAGCAGCTACTCAATGAGCCCTGCCCGAAACACGGCACCCGGGACCACCCCGCTACACACGTGTGGAATGATTGCGCGATCATGAAGGCGTTTAAAAATTCCAATACCTTTGATGGCAGTCATGGATCTGGCGGCGGCTCAGGGGCTGGCGGTTTTCATGGCCCGGGCGGCGGCTCAAACTCCGGTTTTCAGGGACCTCCGGGTGGAAATAATCAACAACAGTCTGGTCAGGGAGGGCAATAGCAGCAGCAGTCGGGTTATCAAAGCCATCCGAAACAGTTGAGTGGTGGGAAGTACCATGTGTTTACCACTAGCTTATGCAAACATGACCAGAAGGTTCATAAGAGGGCCGTAAATTCTATTGAGCCGGCAATTCCTCGTTATTTGAGATGGTCAGAGCAACCCATTATATGGAGCAGAGAGGATCATCCTCCACGAGTTGATAATCCGGGTCAGTTAGCCTTGGTGGTAGCACCCCAGGTTGGTGGATATAAGTTCACTAAGGTACTCATGGACGGAGGTAGCAGCATCAATATCCTCTATTACGAGACTTTTCAGCGCATGGGGTTGACTGAGAAGAATCTGAGAACATCCAACACTGTTTTCCATGGGGTGGTTCCCGGCAAGTCGGCTTACCCAGTTGGCAAGATTGAATTGGAGGTGGCTTTTGGGATGAGTATGACTCCAGGTATGAGAAATTGACGTTTGAAGTGGTTAAAATTAGGAGTCCATATCACGCTCTATTTGGGTGACCGGCTTATGCTAAATTCATGGCACAGCCGTGTTACATTTACTTACAGCTCAAGATGCCGGGTTACAAGGGCACCATCACTATGCATGGGAGTCGAAAGGTGGCCTTGGAATGTGAAGAAGGCGACGCGGCTTACGCTGAGTCTGCCTGTGCCGCGGAGGAGCTCAAATTTTATCAAGACAATGTTGACCCGGTGGATATGACTTCCCTCAAGAAACCAACTACTGAGCATGACCCGGCGTTGAAGTTTAAATCGGCCGCTAAGACAAAGCTTGTTGACTTTACCCCAGGAGATGTCTCTAAGCAATTCAGTATCAGTGCCAATTTGGATCCTAAATAGGAAAGCGCGCTCATCCAGTTCATCCGTGAGAACCGGGACATCTTTGCATGGAAACCTTCTGACATACCGGGTGTACCAAGGGAACTCGCTGAGCACACTCTCAATATTGATCGAAAGTATAAGCCGGTCAGGCAGTTTCTCCGACGGTTCAATGAAGAGAGACGGAAAGCTATTGGGGAAGAGGTCGCCCGGCTCTTAGTGGCCGGGTTTATCATTGAAGTTTTTCACCCAGAGTGGTTGGATAACCCGGTGTTAGTGCTCCAGAAGAACGACACTTGGCGGATGTGTGTGGATTACATGGACTTAAACAAAGCTTGTCCGACTGATCCCTTTGCTCTCCCCCGTATTGATCAAATCATTGATGCTACGGCGGGTTGTGAATGTTTGAGCTTCTTGGATGCTTACTCTGGATATCATCAGATCAAGATGGCAGTTAAGGACTAGGAGAAGACAGCATTCATTACTCCGTTTGGAGCCTTTTGTTATGTATCTATGCCATTTGGACTCAAAAGTGCCCAGGCGACTTATCAGCGGTGTGTGCAGAACTGTCTGCACGATCAAATTGGGTGTAATGTTCATGCTTACGTGGATGCCATTGTGGTGAAGTCTAGAGAAAAGGAAACCTTGATATCTGACCTGAAGGAGACCTTTGATAATCTCCTGGTTTACAAGATGATGCTTAACCTGGCCAAGTGTGTGTTTGGTGTACCTGCGGGCAAGCTCTTAGGTTTTCTGGTGTCAAACAGAGGCATTCAAGCTAATCCAGAGAAGATTAAGGCGATTACCTCTCTGGCTAAGCCGGCGTGCATCAATGATGTTCAGCGCCTGGCGGGTCGTGTTGCCGCTTTAAGCCGGTTAGGTGAGAAGGCCCTTCCATTATATCAGATGATGAAGAAAACTGACACATTTGTCTGGAGTGATGCTGCGGATGCTGCCTTTGAAGACTTGAAGAGGCAATTGTCTGGACCACCGGTTCTTGCAGCTCCCATTGACAGAGAGCCGTTGCTGTTATATGTGGCTGCTAATTCACGAGCGGTCAGTGTCGCCATTGTGGTGGAGCGTAAGGAAGCTGGCAAGGAGCATCCGGTTAAACGGCCGATTTATTATATCAGTGAGGTGCTCATTGAGTCTAAACAAAGATATCCACATTGGCAGAAACTCGTTTACGGAGTGTTTATGGCCAACTGGAAGTTGAAGCAATACTTTCAAGGTCATCTATAACTGTGGTAAGTTCTGCCCCTTTGGGAGGCTACAGGACGAGTCGCCAAGTGGGCTATCGAGCTTGGGCCTCATGGTTTGAAGTACATGACACGTACTGCTATTAAGTCTCAGGCCTTGGTGGACTTTATCAATGATTGGACAGAGTTGCAGGCACTTGAGGAGAAGCCAGATAACACATATTGGACTATTCACTTTGACGGGTCCAGGCAGCTAGAAGGCTCGGGGGATGGAATTGTTTTAACTTCCCCTCGAGGTGACAAATTTCGTTATGTACTCCGGCTTATGTTCCCATGTACTAATAATGCAGCTGAGTACGAGGCCTTACTCCATGGTCTCCGGATGGCCAAGGAGATGAACTTAAGCCGGGTAAGGTGTCTGGGCGACTCAGATCTCGTGGCTCAACAGGTGTCAGGCAAGTGGGATTCCAAGGATCCTCTCATGGCGGCTTATCAACGTGAAGTAGATGTTGTGGCTGGACATTTCAAAGGTTATCAAGTGGAGCACATTGATTGAAGGAAGAATGAGGCGGCTGACGCTTTAAGCCGGCTGGGATCTCAACATAAGCCGGTGCCACCTAACACCTTTCTTGATGTTTTGCATAACCCTTCTGTCAAGGTGCCTACCGAGGAAGAACTAGCGGTGCCAGACCCGGAGGCCCAGCTGGTGGCAGCTCTTCATGTTATCTCGGATTGTACAGTGCCATATTTGGCCTACATGACACGGGCAGAGTTACCGGAGGATGAAACTTTGGCAAGACCAATTGTTAGACGATCCAAATCCATGACGATTGTTAATGGTGAGTTGCATCATTGCAGTATAACAGGAGCGTTTCAATGCTGTGTGTCGCCTGTAGAAGGACAAGAGATACTTCGTGAGATTCATGAAGGAGATTGTGGTCATCATGCCGGCTCAAAATCTCTTGTGGCCAAGGCTTTCCGTCATGGTTTCTACTAGCTCATGGCTCATGCTGATGCGGTGGATCTGGTCAGTAAATGTGACGGTTGTCAGAAGTTCTCACGACGTGCTCATGTGTCGGCTCAAGAATTAAGGATGATCCCAATTACTTGGCCGTTTGCAGTCTGGGGGCTTGACATGGTTGGACCCTTCAAAAGGTCTAAGGATAAAAAGACACATCTCCTGGTGGTAGTGGATAAGTTTACAAAGTGGGTTCAGGCGGAGCCAGTCAGTAAGTGTGATGCGGCCACAACGGTTCAGTTCATGAAAAAGGTGATCTTTCGTTTTGGTTTCCCACACAGCATTATAACTGATAATGGTACTAATCTTTCCAAGGGAGCCATGGAAGAGTTCTGTCAACGAGAACATATCCGTCTTGATGTTTCGGCTGTTGCTCATTCTCAATCCAATGGTCAAGCAGAAAGGTCTAATCAAGAGATACTGAAGGGTATTAAGCCCCGGCTCTTTGTTCCCTTAAAACGGACTCCGGGTTGCTGGGTGGAGGAGTTACCTTCTGTATTATGGAGCATCAACACTACGCCTAATAGATCTACGGGTTACACACCTTTTTTCATGGTCTATGGAGCAGAGGCAGTTCTACCAAGTGACATACGACACGACTCACCCCATGTGGCGGCTTATGTTGAGGCGGACAACGAAAAGGCTCGTCAGGAAGCACTTGACTTGTTGGATGAGGAGCGAGACGAGGCAATAGCCCTCTCGGCGAATTACCAGCAAGACCTGCACCGTTATCACAGCCGCCGGGTCAAGAGCAGAACCTTTCAGGAAGGTGATTTGGTGCTCTAGCTCATCCAGGATCAATCTGACATGCACAAGCTATCTCCTCCTTGGGAAGGACCCTTTGTGGTCAGCAAGAATCTGAACAACCGGTCATACTACCTGTCGGTGTCAAAACCGGCGGATCTCGGGTAGGGGGTCCCAAACTGTGCGTCTAGGCGGATGGTAACAGGAGACAAGGGACACGATGTTTTTACCCAGGTTCGGGCCCTCTTGATGGAGGTAAAACCCTACTCATGCTTGATTAATATTGATGATATGGGTAGTACAAGAGTTGATCTACCACGAGATCAGAGAGGCTAAACCCTAGAAGCTAGCCTATGGTATGATTGTTGTTTGTCCTACGGACTAAAACTCTCCGGTTTATATAGACATCGGAGAGGGCTAGGGTTACACAGAGTCGGTTACAATGGGAGGAGATCTTCATATCAAATCGCCAAGCTTGCCTTCCACGCCAAGGGAAGTCCTATCCGGACACGAGACGAAGTCTTCAATCTTGTATCTTCATAGTCCGGGAGTCCGGCCAAAGGTCATAGTCCGGCCATCCGGACACCCCCTAATCCATGACTCCCTCAGTAGCCCCTGAACCAGGCTTCAATGACAACGAGTCCGACGCGCAAATTGTCTTCGGCATTGCAAGGCAGGTTCCTCCTCCGAATACTTCATAAAAGATGTTGAACACAAGGATAGTGTCCGGCTCTACAAAATAAGTTCCACATACCACCGTAGAGAGAATAATATCTGCACAAATCCAATCTGCTGACGTATTCCGCAGCGTGACATCATGCCACAGCCAAGCCTTTATTTGAAGCGTTTTACTGTCCCACCTCAGCGTGTTTAGCGAGGCGGTTTCCTTGGCACGTCTTGTCGAAGCAGAGATCATGTCCCCTTATTCCGGGATTCTCATCAATACGGGTGTGGGTAACCCAACCACGCCATTAACCGCGGCGCTTGGGAGATAAGCGAGTTTTAGTATGCTGATGGGGGCTCATAGTTTCGGCCACCCATATAAGGGGATAAGGATCCACCCTTTCCATTTACACCTTCTTCCTCCTTTGCTTATCCATTCCTGCGCACTCGAGCTCCAGCGCCCAAGTCCGCACTTCCCACCTCAACCTTCTCCAATCATGTCCGGAGCGGGAGGTAGATGGATGGCCTCCTCCGTCACGAAGGGGCAAATCAAAAAGTTGAGGAAGGCCGGATACTTGGCTGACGACATCGCGCACCGGCTTCCAGATGAGGGGCAACTAATCCCCACCCTTGGGCCCCATGAGAGGGTCGTATTTCTCCCCCATTTCCTCTACGGACTGGGCTTTCCTCTTCACCCGTTCGTCCGGGGGCTCATGTTCTACTACGGCCTGGACTTCCACGATCTGGCCCCGAACTTCATCCTCAACATCTCGGCATTTATCGTCATGTGCGAGGCCTTCCTCCGCATCCAGCCTCACTTTGGCCTATGGCTGAAGATCTTTAGCGTCAAGCCGAAGGTCGTGGGCGGACGTCAACCGGAGTGCGGAGGCGCCATGGTGGGCAAGATAGCCAACGTTACATGGCTTGAGGGCGCCTTCGTAGAGACCATCAAAGGCCGGCAGTCGGGGTGGTTCTATATCACCGAGCCGCGTGACCCTCAATGGGCAGCGGCCCCGAATTTCGATCTGGCATCCCCACACGGCTCACATCTTGGAAAGAGATGGGCCTATTGTGGGGTAGTCCGGAAGAGGTGACCGGACTCCAAACCTGCATCCGAGACCTGGTGAACAAGAAGGTTAAGCTTGTCAACGTAGTCCAGGTCATGCTCTTCCGCCGGATCCTCCCGTGTCAACGACGGGCCTTCAACCTGTGGGGGTTCGACCCGGCCCAGCACCAGACTCTGTCCCGGCTCTTCGACACAAAGCACGAGGACGCATGGAAGGTGTTGTTCAAGAGCTCCGAGGTCTCCCCTCCCGTCATCGAGGATCACGGATTCTGCGCCAAGCGCCAAGCCACCGAAGTAAGCTTGCTTTTAGTCCTTCACGGGACACTTGATTTTCATAGTTTGACTCCATGTAGGATCTAAACTCCTGCTCCTTTGACAGGACTGGAGGAGGACATCCGAACAGTTTGAATGTCCAGCCCCTTTGCCCGAAGGCCCAGCAGACTCACGCTTGACGAAGCTGCTGGTTCCAGCATACGTGGTGCCGGAGAAGAAGGCCAAGAAGAAGGCTACGGGGACTCGAAAGAGTTCCCGACGCCTGGTGGTGTCGGATTCATCACCTGACAACCCCGAGACATCCTCCGCCTCTGAGGACGAGGAGGAGGAAGAAGGCGAAGCCTCTCCCCCTCCAGCGGGGGGAGGAAAGAAAAGGAAGGCCGCCCCAACTGGGGAGGCCGGAGGGTCCAAGAAGGGAAGGACCCTTCTGCCGGTCTACGCCTCTGATGCCGAAGACGGCGGGGAGGAATGGCCATCTGGGGTCAAGCCCCTGGCAAAATTGTAAGTATTTGGATACCAGAATAACTTATGGCGCTCCTCTATTGTACGGTACCTTCTGACGCCGAATTCAATTATGCAGTCCGCCCAAGGCTCAGCTCGGCAATTCGTCGAGCGGCTCCCTGGATTCGTCGGATGTGAATAGCGCTTCACTTCCGACGGCCTCCTCCCCTCTCCGTACGGACAACACCGAGGTGGAGTCCCAAAAGGGACTAAACCAGGAGGAGGTGGTCCTGGAGGCGCCGCAAGGCGACCTCCCGGACTCCAGGCCAAAAGGGGATGAAGCCCCAGAGGGGTCTAAGTCCGGCCCTGGGCCGGACACCGCTCCGGGACCTTCAGTGGTTCCGGAGTCCGGCAGGCGGCGCCTTCGTAAGAAGGGCAAGGCTACGACGCTGGCGGCCTCCGTCCAACCGGAGATGCCGGACAATTTGCTGGAGGTGCTTGACGGTGCCTCCATCGACGAGGAGCACCGCACTGTTATGAGTGCGGTGATTCAGAAGGTTCAGTCCGCCAAGAGCGGGCTGACAGAAGCCTGTACCAGCCTGTTAACAGGCTTCGAGGTATGTATTCAAAATATATAAAAATGTTACTGCATAGACAGTAGCCCCTGATGCTCAGTTCGGTGTTCGGAAAGAAAAGCCGGACTGAGGATCTAAAAAGATATATGCAGGACTCTAACATAAATATATCAATATGGGAATGCAGGCTGCGCTGCTAACCTCTGCCGCACTGACTGTGAAGGTTGACGCATTGAAGCAGAACCTCAAGCGGTCCGAGAACGAGCTTGGCCGTGCCAAGAAGTAGCTCGAGGACAAGGAGGGTATGCAATACCGTATGTAAATGTATATAGAAATACCTGGTTGCAAATAATGACAGGACCAACGTGAATGTTGCAGGGGCCACAACTCAGGTGGCAACCCTGAAGGAAGCGCTTTCCAAGGCTGAAGATAATGCGGCCATGGAGCGCTCAGAGCGAGATAAGAAAGAGGCACAGGCGGCAGAGGTGCGGCAAGAGCTCGATGCTCTTGTGAAAAAACATGAGAGGTTAGAGCTTGACTCGAAGACTCGAGAGTCCGAGCTTGCCTCGGCACTTGAAAGTGCCAAATCTGCCAAGGCCGAAGCCTAAAAAGCCCTCCAGGAGATTGAGGCGATGAAAAAGATTGCGGTGGGTAAGGCATTCTTTATGCAAAGCAAGCATGTGAAAGTAAATTACCTGTTACTTACCCGAATCCGGAACTCTCCAGGAGCATTCGCAGATCTGCCCCGCAGTGTATCCGATACCGCCGCATTCTACTAGGCCGAGGAAGGGAGCTCGACGGAAAAGGTGTTCTGGTCTCAATATGCTGAGGCCGGACATCCAGTGCCCCTGAGCGACCAGCTGAAGCAGCTGGTCGAGCTCCACAAGGTGGCCGAACAGGCCATGAAGGGCCTCATAGTTTGGTTGTGGCCTGGAGAAGCCATGCCTGGGAGCTACTTCAGTCTGGTGCGGCGGCTGGTGGACGCTTGTCCATGGATTGAAGTCATCAAGCGCTCCGTCTGTATTGAAGGTGCCCGTCGGGCCCTTGCCCGTGCTAAGTGCACTGGGGGAAGATGGACGCCGAGAAGCTTGTGACAGACAAGCCACCGCCGGGCAAGGAGTATCGCAAGCCCGAGATGTATTATAAAGGTGTCCTGAATGGTGCCCGCATTATAGCGGGTGAATGCTCCAAAGATGTGATTTTTGAGTAGACTCGCATCTATTATCCTGTACGCTGAAAACTTTATTCATATGCGCTAAGCAACGCTTGTTAATTTAAAATATTACCTTCTGTGTGGGCCGTTTATCAAATCTAAGAGATGCAAGTTGTCGGCTTCTACCCCCATGCCACGAGTGCTGGGGTGTTCGGGATAAACCTGAGCGCTCTTGTTCCCATTCTTGGGTCCATCTACGGAGGCACTCAGCACAACGAACAAGGCCATCGGACTTATAATGCTTTATCACTCTCACTTAGCCATAGAAATAATTTTAAATTTCGGCGAAGCCCCTAGTATTCGGAAGACCGAGTTTGGGGCGCTATCCACGCCTAGGCCAGATAAATCCAGCTCCTCGCTCTAAGCGGCATAAGTCTTCAGGGACTCGAAAAACCTCTCGTACAACGACCAGTCTCTCGCACTATCATGACGGTCAGTTTTAGCTTTCTCTACTGAGGTGTTAACCCAGCTCAACTGGGGCACAATCACAGTAGTTCTCCCAGCGCTACCTTAGCCGACTTTGCGGAACGCAAGGTACCAAAACATGGGAGCTGGGCAAACCCAACTATTGACCCAAGACATGATTCGGAGCCGATGCATATAGTGCTATAAGTTCGGGGTGCCACACTCATGAGAGTGTTCGGTCTTCTCACACCGTATTATGGGGTACTTAAGCCCCTGGTGTATTGGCCGTACCAAAGTGTACGGTTGCATAATGTCATGACTTAACATATTTGTATAAAAATAAATGAATACAATAACAGATAAGAGCTATGTATTGTTTATTAAAAAGGGCTGCTATGAAAGCAGAACGATACAAATAGTGCGATAAGCAAGAGATGGGATTATTTAACATGTCCCCCTCCAGGGGCAAGCTGCGAGACTTTAAGTAAAACAGGTATTTAGCTCGTTATAGAGACCACCTGGACATTTGATGTGGCTTGTTGTCTCCCTGGCTGTTGCATCATGTGTTCGGCGAGTGTATTGCTGGACAGGCCTTCCGAATAGTTGGGTCCTAAAAGTATATATATATAAAAAGAAACGGCACAATAGGGAGCCCCTGGTGCGGTTGAGCTGCATTCTGGGTGTGCCATGGTTGTGCCCCTCCCCTTATGCCCATGGTATTTCCAAAGCGTAATTATGTACACGTGGTACTACTATTGCCATTTGGAGAGGGCTGGGGTTGGGGCCGCACTGCTTTTCTTGCTCGGAACATGCCAGCCGGTTTTGTTGTAGGTTGCTTCGGGCGCGCTTGACGTTGTCCAGACGTTTAACGGCCGGATTGGAGAATTGCCTTGAGAGGCTACTTTGTACTGCCGCCGCCAGGGCCGCCGTGTGCTCCTCTATTCGGAGAGAGCGTTCGGTGTTTCCGTTGACCGTAATGACTCCGCGAGGACCTGGCATCTTGAGCTTGAGATATGCGTAGTGCGGCACCGCATTAAATTTTGCGAATGCGGTTCGTCCAAGCAGGACGTGATAGCCACTGCGGAATGGGACTATGTCAAAGATTAACTCTTCGCTTCGGAAATTATCCGGGGAACCGAAGACCACTTCGAGTGTAACTGAGCCTGTACAGCTGGCTTCTACACCTGGTATGACGCCTTTAAAGGTCGTCTTTGTGGGTTTAATCCTTGAGGGATCTATACCCATTTTTCACACTGTATCCTGATAAAGCAGGTTCAGGCTGCTGCCGCCGTCCATGAGGACTCTGGTGAGGTGAAATCCGTCAATGATTGGGCCTAAGACCAATGCAGCGAATCCGCCGTGACGAATGCTAGTGGGGTGGTTCCTTCGATCAAAAGTGATCGGACAGGAGGAGCATGGGTTGAACTTTGGGGCGACTGGCTCCAACGCATAGACGTACTTGAGAGCACGCTTCCGCTCCCTTTTGGGGATATGCATTGCGTATATCATGTTCACTGTCCGCACTTGCGGGGGGAAGCCCTTCTGTCCTCTGTTGTCCGGCGGCCGGGGCTTCTCCTCGTCATTGCTATGCAGCCCCTTGTCTCTGTTTTCGGCACTTAACTTGCCTGCCTACTTGAACACCCAACAATCCCTGTTGGTGTGATTGGCTGGTTGTTCGGGAGTGCCATGTATAAGGCACGAGCGATCGAGTATCCGGTCTAAACTGGATTGGCCCGGAGGGTTTCTTTTGAAAGGCTTCTTCCGCTGACCGGGTTTAGAGCCTCTGAATCCGGCATTAACTGCCGTATCCTCAGTATTATCACCGTTAATGCGGCGCTTCTGCTTGTTACGACGTAACCTGCCATTGTTTTCCTTGGTATCTGAGTTGCCAGGGCTCTTGGTTATGTTATTGTTGCGAGCTAGCCAGCTGTCTTCTCCCGCTCAAAAGAGGGTCATGAGCGTCATGAGGGCTGCCATAGATTTCAGCTTTTCCTGTCCTAGGTGCCGGGCAAGCCATTCGTCTCGGATGTTGTCCCTGAAGGCTGCCAGAGCCTCTGCGTCCGGACAGTCGACTATTTGATTTTTCTTGGTTAGGAACCGTGTCCAGAATTGTCTGGCCGATTCCTCTGGCTACTGGATTATGTGGCTTAGGTCGTTGGCGTCTGGTGGTCGCATGTAAGTGACCTGGAAGTTGTCAAGGAATGCGGATTCCAGATCCTCCCAGCAACTAATTGACTCTGTAGCAGGCTGTTAAGCCAATGCCGAGCTGGTCCCTTAAGCTTGAGCAGGAGGTATTTGATGGCGTGTAGATCATCACCACGGGCCATGTGGATATGAAGGAGATAATCCTCGATCCATACCACAGGATCTGTTGTGCCGTCGTATGATTCAATGTTTACGGGTTTAAAACCCTTGGGGATTTGATGATCCATTACTTCGTCTGTGAAGCATAGTGGGTGTGCAGCACCCCTGTACTGGGCTATATCGCGACGTAGCTCGGATGAGCATTGTCTATTGTGTTCGGCCTGGCCATATTTATCGTATCCGGCATGACGGTTATCGTTGTGTGATGTGGGGTACCCACGCGATCCGTAGATCAATCTTGTTTGCCTTGCCTTATCCTCCAATATGTCTCGCAGGTCTGTTGCGTTTCCCTGTGCTCTGGTATTTTTTAAGCGGCGCCTGGGTGCGGCTTGAGTTGAGGGCCGAAAGGCCTCTCTATCTCGGCCACGCCGATCGGGCGCATCATACGCTGGTGATGTAGGTTTAGTTGCTTCCTCCTCTAGTTGGGGTAGCAGCCTGCGCTTTGGGTAGCTCTTGGAGGGGCGTTCGAGTTTATACTCTTCGGCCACCAGGACTTCAGTCCATCTGTCGGCTAGCAAATCCTGGTCAGCTCTAAGCTGCTACTGTTTTTTCTTGAGGCTGCTTGCCGTGGCCATAAGCCTGCGTTTGAAACCCTCTTGTTCGGCGGGATCCTCTGGCACGACGAATTCGTCGTCGTCGAGGCTTACCTCGTCTTCGGAGGGAGGCATATAATTGTCGTCCTCGACCTCCCTGTCTGTCGCTCTCTCATGAGGGCTGGCTTCTCCGTCCTCCTGCGCTGAATCCTGCTAGAGGGGGTTGTCTTCGACACTGTCCGGGGTGTTGTTGTCTACAGTGCTGACGTCGGTGCTTAGGTTGCTTCTTGGAGGGGTCATCCTCCATTTTTTCATCGCCATCCCCTGCTTTGGGGGTGTGCACCATGTATATGTCATATGACAAGGTGGCTTTCCAGTGCCCTATAGGTGCTGGTTCTTGGCCATCTACTTCATCGGCGCCCATACCGTCGATGTCTTCGGAGTCGAAGTCGAGCATGTCGGTTAGATCGTCGACAGTGGCTACGAAGTGGGTGGTGGGTGGGTTTCGATTTTCTTCGTCGTCCGCATCCCAACCTTGCTGACCATAGTCCGGCCAGGGCTCTCCTGACAAGGAGAGAGACTTTAGTGAATTCAGGATGTCACCAAAGGGCGAGTGCTGAAAGACGTCCGCGGCGGTGAACTCCATGATCGGAGCCCAATTGGGTTCAACCGGAAGGGGTGTGAAATATCCAGAGTCCGGAACGGAGTCCGGCACCTTGGAGTCACAGGCCTCACAAAGGACTAGGCTGGTATTCGGCTCTATCGCCGTAGAGATTGCGGCTCCTGGGGCAGCGTCCAACCGTCCGTCCCCGATTGGCGCAGTCGGCTCCGAGCTAATGGTCGGAGCGGACGCCTGAGCGGCACCCTGGGCGCTGTTTGGCGGCAGAGCTGGATCATGCCCCTCATGATAGTGCGGCGCGCTCGGCCGTGGCTCGAATCCGTCAAAGATCAAGTCCCCGTGGATGTCGGCCGTGTAGTTCAAGCTTCCAAATCTGACCTGATGGCCAGGGCGTAGCTTTCGATCTGCTCCAGATGGCCAAGCGAATTGGCCCGCAGTGCGAAGCCGCCGAATACGAAGATCTGTCCAGGGAGAAAAGTCTCACCCTGGACCGCGTCGTGGTTGATGATTGAAGAAGCCATCGGGCCTAAAGGTGACGGCACAGAGGAACTCTCAATGAAAGCACCAATGTCGGTGTCAAAACCGGCGGATCTCGGGTAGGGGGTCCCGAACTATGCGTCTAGGCGGATGGTAACAGGAGACAAGGGACACGATGCTTTTACCCAGGTTCGGGCCCTCTCGATGGAGGTAAAACCCTACTCCTGCTTGATTAATATTGATGATATGGGTAGTACAAGAGTTGATCTACCACGAGATCAGAGAGGCTAAACCCTAGAAGGTAGCCTATGGTATGATTGTTGTTTGTCCTACAGACTAAAACTCTCCGGTTTATATAGACACCGGAGAGGGCTAGGGTTACAAAGAGTCGGTTACAATGGGAGGAGATCTTCATATCGAATCACCAAGCTTGCCTTCCACGCCAAGGAAAGTCCTATCCGGACACGAGACAAAGTCTTCAATCTTGTATCTTCATAGTCCGGGAGTCCGGCCAAAGGTCATAGTCTGGCCATCCGGACACCCCCTAATCCAGGACTCCCTCACTACCTCATTGATATTCGAGAGCACGAAGACTCACGTAAGTCGGAGGAAGAGACCCGCCGACCGTGGAATATAGCCCATCTTCGGCCTTACTATACTTAGGCCATCGGCTCTGAAGATGTATATATTTTGACGATGTATATATTATAAAGCAATAAAACAGGACCTCTATCCTTTTTCTTTACCCTCAAAATTCTATATGTCTTTTTTGTCAGATGGTGGAAACAACCAATAGGGAACAGATCATATCTGAATCCGGCTTTTCCTTTGGTACGGCTTATGATGATATCTGAATCTAGCCATGATCACTTGGGGCTTCCTGTTCAAACATAGGTCGTATTCGAACCAAAGAGAACATAGCTGTCGGTACCCACTTGATGGGCATACTGTCAAACCCACTTGGGGGCTTCTTGATCATATTTGAATCACAGCTTAACCCCTTTGGGCCTGACATGGATCGTATTCGAATCAGCGTCATTAAACAAATCTTATGGTCACTTGGGGGCTTCCTGTTCAAACATGGGTCGTATCCGAACCAAAGAGAACATAGCTGTCGATACCCACTTGATCTACATCGCCAAAGCCACTGGGGGCTATATGATCGTATCTGAATCTTAGCTTAACCCCTTTGGAACGGTTTACTGATCGTATTCGAATCAGAAGCCTGTAAATTATTGTGACTATCCTGAGACCTTGTGAAAAGCATTATGAGATGTTTTTTGTCTTTCCGGTTTAATATTGGTCACACCAGGTTGTTAAGTACCAGGTGAGCATCATATCAGCAGGAAAGATTATCAAAGGATCGCAGGTATGCTATTATGCTTATGCTTAGCAAAGTATAGTCATAAACTAGTCTGTTTATGATGTTTTTTGGTTTGCGTTCCAGGTTATCAATACTTTCCGTGACCCCAGACGTGAAAAAATGCCAAGGGAATTTTGCTTGTTTTATGTGCAAAATAAGGCAAGCAAATTTAACACACCAAGGAAATAAAAGCCAGAAACATATAGAAGTGGCGGCTTACGAAAGTGTTAAACGCTAGGAACATGCGCGAAGGCATGACAAACATTGGGAAGTTTTTTCTACCCTATTAGAAGACTCCCCGAGTCTGAATAAATGAAGCATTGTTTTTTGCAAAACACCTGGCGATTCACTCCTTCGGCGGGCTTGAAGATTCCCGGTTATCCTTCTTCGCTTCTCCGTTGGCTATTTTGTCCTGGAAATTTGACGAGGCCCAGTCAATGCCGCTCAAAGCTTCAAACTCACCTTCATGATCTATTAAACCGGCTGGGTCGACTTCAGGGGCAAAAGTATGCTTACGAATTGGAGGGATCAGGCTGATTTGATCATATGGAGTGTTTGGAATTCTCCGGTTCTCACTGTCATAACCCGGCGCATACTTGGTAAGGTCAGTGTCGTGTCCAATAAGGGTTGCCACGGGACGTATGGCTTTGACACAGGCGGTGAAATCATGGTCGTCAAATACAGTACCGTCCTCCTTCAGACTTGGGTATCCCAGGGCAAGGTCGGCCGGGTCTAGTTCTGGGAGCCATGCTTTAGCCCGGCTCAATGCGGCTACGGCCCCGGCTCTTGAGGACGCCCGCCTTAAATCTTGGATCCGCTAAGGTAGTACAGCGAGGCCCTTCAACATGTCTTGCAGAAGGTGGGGACTGGTATTTGATAAAGCTACAATGGCCAAGGCACGTTGTGACCCGGTGTACAGCTGTTCCACTAGGGTGTAAACAGCCTTAAGCTTGATCAGCATGTTTTGCTTAAGGTTGGTACTCCTGGTGCCTATGTGTGCACAAGCATAGCAGTAAGCCGGAGGTAACTATTACAATAGTAATTGGAAGATTACAATGTTTGAGTTTTTGCACAGTAACTTACCGAAGATGGCTGAGACCATTTGAGATATCTGCCGTTTTAGGTTGGACAGCTCGGTTGTTGCCTCTGCAAGAGATGCTTCTGCTAACTCGGCCCGAGTCACCAGTGAAGCCTTCTCATCAGCCCAAGCTTTCTTCTCTGACTCAAAATTTTTCTTCAACTTCTCATTTTCAGAGACACTGAATTCAAATTTGGAGTTGGCCTTCTGAGTTTCAAGTTCTTGAGTTTCCAGACGACTCTTCAGGACAACAAGCTCGGATTCAAATTGACTTATGGTGGCCTGCATTAACACCAGGTTATGGTAAGGATCACGGTAAGATAACATTCAAGTCCCAAGCACTTTACAAGTAAAGATACTTGGCACTTGGGGGCTAATGTATGCTGAAGAGTTTTAAACCTATCATACCGGGTCACACATATTAAGTCTCAAGCACTTTACAAGTAAAGATACTTGACCCTTGGGGGCTAATGTATATTGCAAATTTAAAACTATCATGTTATAACTGGGTTAAATATATTCTCTTTGAACCGGATAAAATAACAAGTAAAGCAGATTTCTAAGTCTACAACATATTTATGCATAAGCAATAGACTTGGGGGCTGGTACAGTATGTAAGATTCAGGTAAATAGTATAAGTTATACCTCAGATTTGTGCTGTATTTGTTTCACCATGTCAATTTCCAGGTCACGGCTATTATGTACTTGATTCAGATAGCCCGAGACTATATGACCAATGCTTAAGTGAGTATAATCAGTAATGTCCTGCTTGGCTTTTCGGCTTTCGGCGAGTTCTTCCTTGGCAGAACATTTGGCAAGGATAGTAGGCCGCCCCGGTTCAACAAACTGATTTTTCACAAACTCAACTTCCGGTTCAGACGTCTTGACCGGGCTAGGAGCTTCCGGGTTATCGCAACTGTTGAGAGTATCTTCGGTAGGCGGATCAGAAGTTGGCACTAGAATGTCAAAGGCCGGTTTAGGTGGCTGATGCGTAGAGCTATCTGGAGAAAACGTGTTAATCACCGGTTCAGTTACAATCGGGTCTTGGGACGGCTTATTCTTCTTTGCCCTCTTGCTGGGTTTCACTTGCATGCTGTTAACAAAGGCAGAAGGATGAATACTAAAGCATGGGTGAAGTAAAGCTCATGGTACATAAGGTTACATTACCCGAGAGCAGTTTTGAAAGCCGGCATGTTTGATTGCATGGATTCGCCGGAAGAAGGAGAGGTATCCTGATAATTGGAGTCAGACGAATTGAGAGGTTGACGAACTAAGCCCGCTAAAGGTAAAATAGAACGTAAATCGGAGATAACCTCAGTCCGACGTTTCCTGGTTACGTCAGGTAAGCCGGAGGAGAGTTCCGCATCCTTGTTGTTCCGGGTCTGCCTTCGGTTCTCAAGCTGTTGTTACTTCAAAATAAATTGAGGATCTTGATAAGCAAGAGCATGTGAAAATCTTACTTTCGGGGTCACCCTTAGGATCTTTTGCTTTGGCAAAGGCTCTGAGTCGGAGGAGATTATAGTTACCTCTTCATCAGCTGCTTGACTGTTCCCTGTATCCTCCAGAAGGGATAGAATGTCAGACAGGAAATGATAAGGGAATTAAGAAAAATTTAAAGATTACCTCTTCATCATCCGAAGAACTATCATCCAATTTGAGTAAGTCGGAGGCGCTGGGTTTCTTCTTCTTTGAGGTTCCCGTCTTGGCGGCTCTCCTTTCAGTTTTCTTGGTCGTCCTGGCTTGTTTGGTAGCCTCATAGTCATATTTGACCTTCCAGAAGTTAGCATCGGCCTGTGGAAAAGGATAAGGAATTATGAGTACAAAAAAGGTATAATAGAGCAAAGAGTATTTATTAAGATTGATAACTTACTACAGGGGCCGGGTTCTTCTTGCAAAAGGGAAGTAAGCCGAAGGTGTCATTCGTCACAGTGCCCTCCTTCAGCAGCGACTAGGTCGTAGCATCCACCACCTCATCTGGTAAGTCGTCAGGACTATGGCGTAACGGGTCATCCTTTTCGCCTGTGTAAGTACACATTAAGCCGGAACGGCGGCTTAATGGAAGTACTCACCAAGTGACCCAGACTCGGACCAGATCGATGCCGTGTAAACTGTTTCCCAAGAGATCTTTGATCTTCTTGATGGTGGGATTGAGAGGCAGACGCTCAACGGCCGTCAGTTTGTCTGCTAGCGGATGGTTGAACTCAAGGCGCAGGGCGCGAAAGCCGGCAGAGGCTTCTCATCACCTGGAGAAGTTTCCTGGCAGTAGAACCATGTTTTGTTCCAATCTTTTGGGTGACTCGGTAGCTCAGCATAAGGAAAAAGGTAGTCTCTCTGTCGCTGGATCGAGATGCCGCCAAGCTCAAGACTAGGCCCATTGGCGCGTTCATTTTGCCGATTCAAGTAAAAAAATTCTCTGAACAAAAGCAGGATTTGCTCCTCTCCCAGATACACTTCGCAACAGACTTGGAAATTGTAAATATTTGACACAGAATTGGGTCCGATGTCTTGAGGTCTAAGGTCAAAGAAATTCAAAACCTCCCTGAAGAATTTTGAGCCGGGAGGAGCAAATCCCCGGCTCATATGATCCGTAAAAATTATTACCTCCCCTTCTTTGGGTTGAGGCCTCTCTTCAGACGGGTCAGGGGAACGATAAGACATGACCTCCTTTTTTGGCAGGTGGCCAGATTTCACGAACTCAGCCAGTTTACTCTTGTAACTATGGATGGGACCCAATTGTAGGTAATAGGGGCTTTGGCAGCCTTAGGAGCCATGACTACAATTGGCCTATGACAAAATAAGAAGATCCAGTTCAATTTTAACCCAGAAGAAATATCTTAATTATTCAAGGTGGCGGCTTAATAAGGGGCCTAATGATATAAGGATAGTTGTGCAACAGTGTGTAAGCCGTCACATGTATCAAAAGCAGTTCAAACTTCTTAAGGTCATAAGAAGCAAGTAAGGTTAAACAGATCAGTGTTATCTATTTGAACCGGTTACATAAGCAGTTGAGTTTAAGCGTATTCAACAGAAGCAGTTTTCCGGGTGATACAAACAGGTTTCATAATCTGCTACTGTTGTTGGAGATCAAAGATCTGTTCTGATAAGAAAAATTTCTAGACCTAAAAGCTGATGTAGACGTGTTCATAGGCTTGAATGAGGCTCTTAGGCAGAGAAAGGGATCTGTTTTATATCCAAAACAAGTGTGAAAACAACTACCGCGGCCATTTTATATCATTCTCAGATCAGAAGAGGCATCTAAGAAGATAACTAGCCAGGGTTTGGTTATAATGATGATGAACTCCGACGAACTCGAGGAAGATCTAATGTGGATCTGAGCAAGGAAGGGAAGGGAACTTACGGATCTCGATGGACTGCGGGAGTTCACCATTGTTTTTTCTGATCCGAATTAGGTTGATGCAGCGGCCTGTGACGGTGAAGACAAGAAGCTCGACAGCGACGGCGGTGGAGCTCGAGAGCAGCAAGAGGAGAAAGATGACCGGAAGGAGGAAATGGGAAGACCAGGGTCGCACCTATTTATAAGAGAAGGATAACTGAGGCGGTGCGAGAAACGAGGAGATAAAATTTATTATCCGGCGGCCCTGACGCCTCGATTCTCGGGATGGTCAGTAAAGGCAAAGATACGTTGGAGGATATGACGGAGTAAAAATAAGTTTTATTGAAGATGATGTCATGGTGATTTAACCCGGATCCAGATGATGACGTCACGGCGGGTTAAAATTTTCGCGCAAGACAAAAGACTGAAGGACACTTCCATAAGGTATTTTAAGATTGACATGAACAGGTTCAAATCAATCTGGGGCTTAATGTTGGGGATATAACTATTTATGTAAGCCGCCCAGGAGGGGCCGGGTTACGCAAAGAAGACTCACCAGAAAGAAGCCCAAGACTAAAGCATGAAGATGGCGGTTCATAGAGGGCTTAAGGCCCACAGGCGACTTAAGGCCCGTTGTAGTAAACCGCCACAGTAATATGACTTGTATCATAAGGTAGGCTTAACTAGTCACTGAGCCGGACACTGTTTATAAGCCGGTCGGGACTCTGTAAGCCGCAGGGCGTCAACCCGTGTATATAAGGGGACGACCTGCTGGCGGCTTAGGGCAAGAAACAACTCATCAAGAGCCGGGCATAGCGTATCTCGCTCCCTGGTCATCGAAACATCAATACCAACCCAACTAGACGTAGGCCTTACCTTCACCGTAAGGGGCCGAACTAGTATAAAACTTCTCGTGTCCGTTGTCCCGATTAACCCCTTCAAGCTTCCTAGTTGCAATGGCTCCACAACTAAGTCCTTTCACGAGGACATCTGACATGACAATTCCACGACAATTGTAATACTTGAGAATATTCTTTGGCTCCCCTTGTGTCAAATCAATAAATTTGGGTTGAATACTCTACCCTCAAAAACTGTTGCGATCCCCTATACTTGTGGGTTATCAAGACTATTTTCTGGCGCCGTTGCCGGGGAGCATAGCTCTATTATTTGAGTCACTTGGGATTTATATCTGCTGATCACTATGAGGAACTTGAAAGACGAAAGAACTAAGATTTATCCCTCAACTACGAGGGGAGGTAAGGAACTGTCATCTAGCCCTGCACTAGATTCTCCTTCTATTATGGGTAAGCTTGTGACACCTAAACCTGCTTCTGCTATTAATTCTGATATGTTGCATGTTATTGATGATGCCACTTCTACTATGCATGATACTTATAATGAAACTACTTCTGTGCTTGAAACTACTATGCCATTAGGTGAATTTCTTGATGAACAACTTGCTAGGGCTAGAGAGAACGAAATTCTTGAAACTGATATTATTGAAGATAGTGATGATGAAGGTTCTCCCCCTAAATATGAATTGCATGTTGTTCTAGAGGGTTATGTTATGGATGAAGAAACTGCTAGAGATTTTTCTTGCTTGCAATGATAGATCTGATCTTAAGAAGTTATTAGCTAAACTGAAACAGAAAACTCTGAATGCTAGAATGAAATATGACCCTGCTTTTGCTACTTCATCTATATTTGTTACTGATAAGTATTATGAATTCTCTGTCGATCCTGAGATAATTACTTTGGTTGAATATGATCCTTTTTCTGGCTATGAATCTGAAACTGTTGTGGCATATCTTACTAAGTTAAATGATATAGCCACCATGTTCACTAATGATGAGAAATCTCGCTACTATTATATCCTTAAGATATTTCCGTTCTCGTTAAAGGGTGATGCTAAAACTTGGTTTAATTCTCTTGATCCTGGTTGTGTGCGTAGTCCCCGGGATATGATTTATTACTTCTCTGCTAAATATTTCCCCGCTCATAAGAAACAAGCTCCTTTAAGGGAAATATACAATTTTGTGCAAATTGAAGAAGAGATTCCCCCACAAACTTGGGGGAGGCTTGTCCGGTTACTTAATGATTTGCCTGATCATCCTCTTAAGAAAAAATGAAATACTTGATATCTTTTATAATGGACTAGCCGATGCTTCCAAGGACCACTTGGATAGTTGTGCTGGTTGTGTTTTCAGGAAAAAGAACAGTCGATCAAGCTAAATTGCTATTGAATAATATGTTGACTAATCAAAAAAATTGGACACTTCCTGAACCAACTCCTGAGCCAATTCCTGAACCAACTCCGAAGAAAAGAGGTGTTCTATTTCTCAGTCCTGAAGATATGCAAGAGGCAAAGAAATCTATGAAAGAAAAGAGTATTAAAGCTGAAGATGTTAAGAATTGACCTCCTGTTGAAGAAATACATGGTCTTAATACACCACCTATCGAAGAAACACATGGTCTTGATAACCCAACATAGGTAGTAAAGGTAAATTCTCTCTATAGATTTGATAAAGTTGAAATCCCGTCTACTAAGTTCCCTAGCCAATGTTTGGATGAATTTGATGACTTTATGGCTAGACAAGAAAATTTCAATGCTTATGTTGGTAGAGAATTAAAGAATAATTCTTACATGATTGGACGCTTGAGCGATTATATGGCTAGAGTTAAAGGTGAACTTAAGCTCATTAGTAAATATGCTTCTATGGTTACCACTCAAGCAGAACAAGTACTTAAAGCTCAGAGCGATTTGCTCGATGAATTAAATAATAAACATGATTTTGCTGTTAGAGTGGCTACTAGAACTGGTAAAATGACTCAGGAACCTTTGTATCCTGAAGGCCACCCTAAGAGAATTGAGCAAGATTCTCAGAGAAATAATTTAGATGCACCTAGTCCTTCTAAAAAGAAGAAAAAGAAAAATGATAGGACTTTGGATGCTTCTAGTGAACCTGTTGTAAACACACCTGAGAATCCCAATGATATTTCTATTTCTGATGCTGAAACACAATATGGTGATGAACATGAACCTAGTGATAATGTTAATGATAATGTTCATGTTGATGCTCAACCTAGCAATAATGATGTAGAGATTGAACCTGTTGTTGATCTTGATAACCCACAAACAAAGAATCAACGTTATGATAAGAGAGACTTTGTTGCTAGGAAACACGGTAAAGAAAGAGAACCATGGGTTCAGAAACTCATGCCCTTTCCTCCTAAACCATCCAAGGAAAAGGATGTTGAGGATTTTGAGCGCTTTGCTGAAATGATTAGACCTATCTTCTTATGTATGCGCTTAAATGATATGCTTAAAGTGAATCCTTATGCTAAATACATGAAAGATATTATTACAAATAAAAGAAAGATATCGGAAGCTGAAATTTCCACCATGCTTGCTAATTACACTTTTAAGTATGGAATACCTAAGAAACTTGGAGATCCGGGAGTACCGACTATACCATGCTCCATTAAAAGAAACTATGTTAAAACTGCTTTATGTGATCTTGGAGCCGGTGTTAGTGTTATGCCTCTCTCTTTATATCGTAGACTTGAATTGAATAAGTTGACACTTACTGAAATATCTTTGCAAATGGCTGACAAATCAACTGCTATACCTGTCGGTATTTGTGAGGATATGCCTGTTGTGGTTGCAAATGTTACTATATTAACGGACTTTGTTATTCTTGATATTCCCGAGGACAATAGTATGTCGTTTATCCTTGGTAACCCTTTTTTGAATACTACAGGGACTGTTATTGATTGCAACAAAGGCAACGTCACTTTCATGTTAATGGTAATGAGCATACGGTACACTTTCCGAGGAAACAACCTCAAGTTCATAGCATCAATTCTATTGGAAAATTCCAACTATTATTATTGGAGATTTTGAATTTCCTCTTCCTACTATCAAGAAGAAATATGATATTCTTATTATTGGGGATGTGCATATCCCCGTTGAGGTAACCTAGTGTTATTTGAAATTTCTCCGGTCCCATGTTATTCGGAATGAGTTTGTTAACAAGACTTGATCAACCTTGTTAGTGGATTCCTTTTGAGGATCATGAGATGGATGAATTTAGAAGGCACAACCTTCTGTACCCTCCTTTTACTTTCTGTTATTGAGATTAAATAAAGTAAAAGTAGTATTTTCTGTCTGTTTTCTGAATTACCCATGCAATAAAAAATACCCCGAAAATAAAAGTTCTCCAAATGCTCTGCCAATTTAGTATGATTTTTCTAGAATATTTGAGAATATCTGGCACTGAGAACACAGCAGGAGGAGCTGGCACCTGGCCACGAGGGTCCAAGGCGCGCCCACCCCTACAGGGCGCGCCCCCTGCCTCATGGGCCCATGGTGGCCCCCCTCCACTTATCCCTGCACCCACACACTTCTTCTTCCTCCCGAAAAATCACCATCTAGCTCAAGCACGAGTTCTAGCTCACTTTGCTGCCATTTTCGATCTCCTTGCTCAAAGCTCCATTCACAAAACTGCTTTGGGGGAATGTTCTTTGGTATGTGACTCCTCCAGTCCAATTAGTTTTTGTTCTAGTACTTTATTCATTGCAAATTTTTGCTGCCTAGGTGACCCTATTCTTGAGCTTGCATGTCAAATTTATATGGTCCCAAGTAATTCTAATGCATGATAAAGGCTCTAGGCACTTGTGGGAGTAGTTTCTATCAATTTTGTTGAGTTTGATTCACTTTTATTTTGAGTTACTAAAAATTTCAGAAATTTTTCAGAGGAACAAATATGTCTAGGAAAATGTATCAAGGTGGTTCTTCAAGGAAGAAAGGACCCAGGCTTGCAATACGTGAGCAAGACGATGAACCACCAAGCGAAGCTGATGTGCGGCCTTGTGAATGGCCGTCGGAGGAGTTTATGGTCAAAGCAGGCATCAAGGATGAATTTGATGCTTATGTGTGTAATGCCGATCTTGAGGACTTCATGCAAGATAAGTGTCCTCAATACTAATATTTGACTGACTCCTTTGTGACAAGATTTAAATTTACATCTTCACGTAATTCTCAAAGTGTCCTGTTTGATATATATGATAAATCATACACCATGGACCTAGAAGATTTCACTACTGCTTGTAAACTCCCGCAGTGGGGCAGTGTTAATGAACCCCGTAAATCTGAATATAAAGACTTTCTTGATAGTATCACTGTGGGAGAATCTTGAGAAATAGAACAAGCTACCATAGGGAGCATTCACTTTCCTGTTATACATTATTTTGCTCTCTTCATTGATAGATGCATTAACGGTAAAGATGAAGCATGTCACATGTGTGTTCCTGATCTTTGTGTTCTCAAGAGTGCTGTATTAGGTGATAAACAATACAACTTGGGGGCAATTGTTGCACATAGGTCGCATAATAATGGTTTAGTTGGAGACTTGTTTGGAGGGATTTATGCGACCCGTGTGGCTAATTATCTTGGTATACATGTACATGAAAATGATAGGGAGTTGTCTCCTGCTTACTTAGATTATAATGCCATGGTTAATCATCATTTTCTTGAGAGGAATGAACAATTCTCCAGTATCGACTAATCTTTGACAGATGTCGCGATGTCCATATTACTCTCCCTGCTCCTGCCCTCTTTGACTATCAGGCAAAAGGAAGATATGTTATAACCAGTGAGGGGGCAAATGACTATGAGAGGAGGACGGAGGCAGCTCGCCGCCATGCTGCAGCTTAGGAGGCAATGGCTGCTGCATCTCAGTACGACCCCAGTTACAACTTCGGATATTAGCCAGGCTACCCATGGGCATAGACCAACTTAGGACAAAAGCCTAAGCTTGGGGGAGTATGTATTTCTCACTGACATTACATTCATGTTCACACACTCATTCTAGTTGTCGGTGCTCATACTTCTTCATTGTACTATCCACGCTAGTTTAATTTATTTTTCTAGCTTTCTTCTTGTGTGCTTGAACAACCTTAAGAAAAAAATTAGTTAGTTTAATTTCCATGCTTATAGTAGTAATAATTAAAAGAAAATCCAAAAAGATTTCTCGTTCTTCTTTTGCTTGTAGGGAGCTTTCCCATGTAAATAGTTTTATTTCTTTTTTTCCTTTGGGGGTCGAGAGGAGAAGACTATAATGAAAATGTTTAGTGGCTCTAATATGCATGATTGTTTATTTAACCAAGAACCCATATTACCTTGTATTCTCCCTTGAATTGAATGCTTGCAGATTCCAGCTTAGTCCAATGCACGTGCACTATTATTATTATCCACACCGTTCAGTAGTGCAAGTGAAAGGCAATAATGACGATATATGATGGACTGATTGAGATGACAGAAGTTGGTATGAACTCGACCTCTCTTATTTTTGTAAATATGATTAGTTCATTGTTCCTGATTCAGCCTATTATGAATAAACATGTTTGCAATGACAATTAGAGATTATAGTTGCTTATGCCATGCTTAATTAGCTAGGAGCTTGTAATGGTTTGCCTTGTGTGCCAACATGCTATTAAAATGGTTGTGATGTGGTATTATAGGGTGGTATCCTCCTTTGAATGAATTGAGTGACTTGACTGGGCACATGTTCATGCATGTAGTTGAAACAAAATCAACATAGCCTTCACGATATTTATGTTCATGGTGGATTATATCCTACTCATGCTTGCACTTGGTGTTGATTAATTTTAATGCATGTTCATGACTGTTGTCGCTCTCTCAGTTGGTCGCTTCCCAGTCTCTTTCTAGCCTTCACCTGTACTAAGAGGGAATACTGCTTGTGCATCCAAACTCCATAAACCCCAAGGTTATTCCATATGAGTCTACCATACCTTCCTATATACGGTATTTACCTGCCGTTCCAAGTAAATTTGTCTGTGCCAAACTCCAAACCTTCAAATGAAATTCGGTTTTATATGCTCGAGAAGCTCATGTATCAACTAGGCTTGTTTGTATCTTCCATGTTAGGCGGGTTATTCTCAAGAGGAGTGGACTCCGCTCCTCATTCACGAGAAAATGGCTGGTCACCGGGATGCCGAGTCCCATGCTTAAATCAAATCAAAATAATTAAACAAAACTCCCCTAGGATTGTTGTTAGTTGGAGGCACCCGTTGTTTCGGGCAATCCATGGATTGATGTTTGTTGGTGGTGGGGGAGTATAAACCTTACCATTCTGTTTGGGAACCGCCTATAATGTGTGTAGCATGGAAGATGTCGAGATCTCATAGTTGTATGTTGACAGTGAAAGTATACCACTCAAAATGTTATTTATCTCTATTTCAAAATCGAGCTCTGGCACCTCTACAAATCCCTGCTTCCCTCTGCGAAGGGCCTATCTATTTATTTTTATGTTGAGTCATCACCCTCTTATTAAAAAGCACCCGCTGGAGAGCACCACTGTCATTTGCATGCATTATTGTTAGTTTATATTGGGTATGACTATGACTGGATCTCTTTTACCATGAATTACAATGTTTAGTCAGTCGTTGGTCTTTAAAGGTGCTCTACATTTATGTTTTGCGGTCTTAGAAAGGGCTAGCGAGATACCATCTTGTTATATCATATTATGATTGTTTTGAGAAAGTGTTGTCATCCGAGATTTATTATTATTGCTCCCTAGTTGATTATGCCATTGATATGAGTAAACATGACACCTAAGTGTTATTGTAAATATGGTTAGTTCATAATCTTTGCTAAAAACTTGAATGCTGGCTTTACATATTTGCAACAACAAGAGCAAACAGAGTTTGTAAAATTTTTTCTTTATCACTTTCAGTTTATCAACTGAATTGCTTGAGGACAAGCAAAGGTTTAAGCTTGGGGGAGTTGATATGTCTCCATCGTATCTACTTTTCCAAACACTTTTGCCCTTGCTTTGGACTCTAACTTGCATGATTTGAATGGAACTAACCCGGACTGACGCTATTTTCAGCAGAACTGCCATGGTGTTATTTTTGTGCAGACATAAATGTTCTCGGAATGACCTGAAAATCCACGGAGCAACTTTTCAGAATTAATAAAAAGTACTAGTGAAAGAATCAGCGTCAGGGGGCCCACACCCTCTCCACGAGGGTGGGGGCGCGACCCCTGCCTCGTGGGCCCCCTGGACGTCCACCGACCTCAACTCCAACTCCATATATTTGCTTTCGCGGAGAAAATCAGGGAGAAACTTTCATCGCCTTTTACGATACGAAGCCGCCGCCAAGCCCTAGTATCTCTCGGGAGGGCTGATCTGGAGTCCGTTCGGGGCTCCGGAGAGGGGGATTCGACGCCGGCGTCATCATCAACCATCCTCCATCACCAATTTCATGATGCTCACCGCCATGCATGAGTAATTCCATCATAGGCTTGCTGGACAGTGATGGGTTGGATGAGATTTACCATGTAATCAAGTTAGTTTTGTTAGGGTTTGATCCCTAGTATCCACTATGTTCTGAGATTGATGTTGCTATGACTTTGCTATGCTTAATGCTTGTCACTAGGGCCCAGTTCCATGATTTCAGATCTGAACCTATTATGTTTTCATGAATATATGTGAGTTCTTGATCCTATCTTGAAAGTCTATAATCACCTATTACGTGTTATGGTCCGACTACCCCGAAGTGACAATAATCAGGATACTTCTCAGTGACGACCGTAGTTTGAGGAGTTCATGTATTCACTATGTGTTAATGCTTTGGTCCAGTACTCTATTAAAAGGACGCCTTAATATCCCTTAGTTTCCACTAGGACCCCGCTGCCACGGGAGGGTAGGACAAAAGATGGCATGCAAGTTCTTTTCCATAAGCGCGTATGACTATATTCGGAATACATGCCTACATTACATTGATGAATTGGAGCTAGTTCTATGTCACCCTATGTTATAACTATTACATGAGGAATCGCATCAGACATAATTATCCATCACTGATCCAATGCCTACAAGCTTTTCACATATTGTGCTTTGCTTATTTACTTTACCGTTGCTGCTGTTACAGTTACTAAAAAACTGCTACTATTACTTTTGCCACTGTTACCGTTACTTCCATACTACTTTGCTACTAAATACTTTGCTGCAGATACTAAGTTATCCAGGTGTGGTTGAATTGATAACTCAACTGCTAATACTTGAGAATATTATTTGGCTCCCGTTGTGTCGAATCAATAAATTTGGGTTGAATACTCTACCCTCGAAAACTGTTGCGATCCCCTATACTTGTGGGTTATTAGTGATCAACTTGCGGGTTCTGTGACCTTGTGAACTTATGCATAGGGCTTGGCACATGTTTTCGTCTCGACTCTCCCGTAGAAACTTTGGGGCACTCTTTGAAATTCTTTGTGTTGGTTGATTAGATGAATCTGAGATTGTGTTATGCATATCGTATAATCATACCCGTGGATACTTGAGGTGACATTGGAGTATCTAGGTTACATTAGGGTTTTGGTTGATTTGTGTCTTAAGGTGTTATTCTAGTACGAACTCTAGGATAGATCGAACGGAAAGAATAGCTTCATGTTATTTTACTACGGACCCTTGAATAGATCGATCAGAAAGGATAACTTTGAGGTGGTTTTGTACCCTACAATAATCTCTTTGTTTGTTCTCTGCTATTAGTTACTTTGGAGTGAATCTTTGTTGCATGTTGAGGGATGGTTATATGATCCAGTTATGTTATTATTGTTGAGAGAACATGCACTAGTGAAAGTATTAACCCTAGGCCTTGTTTTCGAAGCATTGCAATACCGTTTGTGCTCACTTTTATCATTAGTTACCTTGCTGTTTTTATAATTTCATATTACAAAAACCTATATCTACCATCCATATTGCACTTGTATCACCATCTCTTCGCCGAACTAGTGCACCTATACAATTTAATATTGTATTGGGTGTGTTGGGGACACAAGAGACTCTTTGTTATTTGGTTACATGGTTGTTTGAGAGAGACCATCTTCATCCTACGCCTCCCACAGATTGATAAACCTTAGGTCATCCACTTGAGGGAAATTTGCTACTGTCCTACAAACCTCTGCACTTGGAGGCCCAACAACGCCTACAAGAAGAAGGTTGTGTAGTAGGCATCAGTGCCCTCACTCAAGTCCATCTGCTCTTCTGACTTGTTCTGACTATCACTTTGATCAGACATTCTGCACTGCAAACTGAGAGCTGACCCTGTGAATAGTTGTATATGAGATAGAGTAGATGAGCATCACAAAGTGCAGAGTTTTTGCAAAAAGAATCAGTGAAAAACTTAGTTTTAGTTTTCTACACGAAGCATTTCGGAGCTACCGATTTGTAAAACTCGATGAAACTAAAGCAACTTTGGAGTCTAAACTAGTGGAATCGGTCACATCGAGACACAGTTTGGTGACTCCGAGTTTGCTAGGGTTTCACAAAGTCTTGATCTCAGTCACACCAATTTGCAATTTTCGTCAGACCGAAAATTACATGTGCAATGGCCTAAGCATAATCGGTGAGTCCGATTTCTACAATTTGGTCGGTCCAAGATGAGTCCGGCGGAAACCTAACCCTAAATTTTCAAATCAAAGCTAATCTAAAGGATGTTTTGTTCGGATAGATCGATCTCATACTTGGAAAGAAACATGGCATTGCCTTTGCGCTAAGAATCGGAGTTAACAGAATGCAAAAAGTTTCGAACTCACACCCTAACTTGGCGACGAGCTCTCTACGGCGGCAGTGGAGGGGAAGATTTCCGTTGATGGCGGTGGAGACCAGCAGCGGGAGGTCGCTAGCAACAAGAAGACGATCCGGAGACCCGAGTTGGTAGAGGAGGACACACGCGGGCGAAGAGGTTTTGGAGGAATTTTCAAAATTTGACCCGTCAGTATATATATCCTGGCACTGTCATGTGACCAAGTGGAACAGCTCGGTGGCACCAAGATGCAGAATTGCAAGCGGTTTTTGCAACTCGGTGAGACCGAAGAGTTCTAATCAGTTGCACCGAGATTGAAAACTTGATCAACCCAGTGAACTCGGTGTGGCTGAAATGGATGAATCGATCAGACCGAAATACACAGAGAGGTTTTGGAAGTTTAAGTCTATGACAAATCGGGACTCAGAGTGCTCCTCACCCAGAGGGTTTGAATTTGACTTAGATCAAACTTTGTGATGTAGCATGAATAGAGTTTGAGATGAGAAAAGCATAGATAGTTAAAGGAAGTTCTTAGGCATTCTTGTCCATCCATTTGGCAAAAGAAGAAGATCCAAACAATTAAAGAAAAAATGGATGTCCTTCAATGAGAAAGGTATGCAACAAACATGCTCACACAATAAAATGGCAAATGAAATATGCGGCAAAGCATGCACAATCACTCTAGCAACTATCAAGCAATTGGCGATGACTAGGTCATCTATATATGAGTATATTGACTTAGGAGTCAAATGAGAACATTTGATAATAGGCCATACTCATCGTTTAAGCACAAGTGGGGTTACCACTTTTACATAAAGCATTGTTGTGTTCACACCATTAGAGTTGCTTTAGCTCAATTCTTAGAGTAAAGCTCCCCCTAGATGTGATATCCCCCTAAGAGGGATGAACTAACCTTGGGTTTTGTCGATGATGACTTCATGTAGATGTTTAATATGTGGATGCTCATTGTTGATGTATATCATTTGAAGCAATCCATTGGAGTGATTTGCACTTTCAATACCTGCATGGGTTAGTCCTAGAAGGAACATGCAAGGATATCCATAGACATAGAGAGAAGCACACACATGATGATGTCCACGAAAGCATTATGTTACCTTGTCCCTTGTCTTACCAACAAGAGGATTTGTGACTCCTTGAACTAGTGCAAGATGTGGAAGTTGTTTGCACTTGTCCTTGCCAAAATTAATATGAGTGAAGTATGTTGGCGGAGTCACCCTCAAGAACTCTATAGTTCTTCTTATTTGGGATCCACATCATCTTGATGGGAATCCTTGGGGTAGTTGATGTACTTGATGAAGTAGAACTTTATGTAGTCTTGGGAACCCACTTGACCAAGGCCTTTGGAGAATCTTCAAATGCATCAATATCCTCTTGAAGCTTGTCCTTGCCTTTTAGCATGTGGTCTTGTGGTGGAAGATCATCTTGAGCTTGTGTTCCCTTGAAGGAAGTAGGATCATACTTCTCTTGTTGAGGAACAAACTTCGTCTTGGGGTATTGATATTCTTCCCACTCAACTCAATTGGCATTGAACTTTAATTCAAAACCAACACCTTGATTCTTCCGGTGCCTTCCTTGCTTGCGTACAATTTCCTCAAATTGCTTACTTCCGGCAAGGCTCTTGTAAACACCTTTCTATATAATTCCCTTCAATAAGATATTTCCTTGCTCAAGTGTAACTTGGCTAAGAGAATCATTAGTGGAATCAAGAGAACTACTAGAAGCAACAATATTGGATTTAGCATTATTATTGTTACTACTAGAAGAAGAATCTTTCTTGTCCTTGTTGCTAGATTTTACTTGTGGCATGTAAGTAGACAAGAGTAAATGCTTGGCAATGTAATAATAACTTTTCTTTCAAAGATCATCATTGATGGCCTTTAAGAACCCATGTTCTTGCTCAAGATTGGGCTTCTCGAAGCATAGCTTCTCATGAGTTTTTAAAAGTTCTCGATGATCTTCTAAAGTAGTTTCATGAGCTAACTTAAGAGTGTTTAGTTCTTTAGTTAGACACTCAATCTCCTTCTTATCATTGTCATTCATTTAATCTTGTTTAGCATGATTAATAGCATTTTCACCACAGTATTCATCACTAGAGTTGCCAACAAGTAAATCATCATCACCTAGCAAGTCATCTTCATCACTATTGAAATCAACATACTCGGGGTATGTTACCTTGGGGCCTCTAGCCATGAAGCATCTCCCAATCCCTTTATTTGGTGAATCAAATATGTCATAGGAGTTGGTTGGCACAAGTGCTAGACTGGAAACACCTTCACCTTGAGTATATTCGGAGTCAGAGTGATAACTTCTCTCGGAGTGGTGCTTGGAGTCAGAGCTGGATACCCATTCACCAACATGAGCTTGATGTCTTCGTTTTGTGTAGCTCCTTGATGACTTGTCCTTCCTTTCCGAATCCTTGCTTCTTCGAGAGGTTCTTCGTTCATAACGATCATCTCTACTCCTTTTCTCTCTTGGAGGTGATTCTTCCCTTTTGCTTCTCCTTTTAGGTGAGTCTTCTATTCTTTTGTAGGGAGCCGTACACTCATTGGAGTAGTGTCCGGGTCTTCCACAATTGTAGCAATTTCGTTCACAACTAGAAGATCTTTTGTCATTGTAGGACCTTGACTTGGAACTTCTTTCCTTGCTTCTACTCTTGTAGAATTTGTTGAAGTTCTTCACCATTAAGCACAATTATTCATTGAAGGCTTGTTTCTCATTTGATGATGTAGGAGCATCACATGAGGTTTTTTAAGCACCACTAGACTTGTTGTGAAGCTCTTCTTTATCCTTGAGTATCATCTCATGAGCAACATTTCTTCCAATGACTTTGGTTGGCTTGAGATCTTTGTAGTTTGTCATAATTTGGATCAAAGTGGACACGGTATCATATTTTCCATCCAAGGCTCTCAATATCTTCTTGATGATGAATTTGTCGGTCATCTCTTCACTTCCTAAGCCGGCAATCTCATTTGTGATGAGAGGAAGCCTAGAGTACATTTTAGCGACACCTTCACCATCCTTCATTTTGAACTTGTCAAGTTGACTGTGAAGCACATCCAACTTAGATTCCTTGACGGAGTCGGTACCTTCGTGCATATCAATCAAAGTATCCCAAATTTTCTTTGCATTCTCAAGACGGCTGATTTGGTTGAATTCTTCGAGGCACAATCCATTGAAGAAGATATTGCAAGCATGAGCATTGTATTGTAACATCTTCAATTCTTCCATGGTAGCTTCACGATTCGGTTCTCTCCCATCGAAGAATTCACCTTGCAAACCAATACACACAATAGCCCAAACAACGGGGTTATGTCCAATAATATGCATTTTCATCTTATGTTTCCAACTAGCAAAATTAGTACCATCAAAGTAAGGACCTCTATAGTGGTAATTTCCCTCGCTAGACGCCATACTTTCCTACATTATGAAACCAAGGCTATGATCACCAAAGCTATGGAAATCAAGGCAAATGGAGACCAAAGATCTAATACCACTTGTAGGATCGAAAGTATGTCTAGAGGGGTGATTAGACTACTTGACCAAATAAAAACTTAACCTTTTCCCAATTTTAATACTTGGAAGATTTTAGCAATTAGCACAAGTCAAGCAATCACAATACAATTCAAGAAAGCATGCAAAGTGTATATGAGCAGCGGAAAGTAAAGCATGCGACTTGCAAGAAAGTAAATGGGAGGAGTTTGGAGGGAGCAAACGCAATGTTTACACGGAGATTTTTGGCATGGTTCCGATAGGTGGTGCTATCATACATCCATGTTGATGGAGACTTCAACCCACGAAGGGTAACAGTTGCGCGACTCCACGGAGGGCTCCACCCACAAAGGGCCCACGAAGAAGCAACCTTGTCTATCCCTCCATGGCCATCGCCCACGAAGGACTTGCCTCACTAGGGTATATCTTCACGAAGTAGGCGATCTCCTTGCCTTTACAAACTCCTTGGTTCAACTCCACAATCTTGACGGAGGCTCCCAAGTGACACCTAACCAATATAGCAGACACCACTCTTCAAAAGGTAATAGATGGTGTGTTGATGATGAACTCCTTGCTCTTGTGCTTCAAATGATAGTCTCCCCAACACTCAACTCTCTCACACAGATTTGGCTATGGTGGAAAGATGATTTGAGTGGAAAGCAACTTGGGGAAGGCTAGAGATCAAGATTCTTGTGGTTGGAATGGAATGTCTTGGTCTCAACACATGAGTAGGTGGTTATTTCTCAGAAAATGAATGCTGGCAGTGTAGGCATGTTCTGATGGCTCTCTCCACGAATGAAGAATGGGTGGAGGGGTATATATAGCATCCACACAAAATCTAACCGTTACACACAGATTCCTAAACTTGGTGGGACCGAATGGTAAAACTCCGTCAGATTGATTCAGGTCAAAATATGAACGTTAGGCTTTTCGGTGGGACCGATACAGTCAACTTGGTGGGACCAATGTGCTAGGGTTAGGGCATAACGTAATCTTTGTGTGACCAATCACATGAACTCGGTGGGACTGATTTCAGTAATGAGCACACAGGAAGTTGGTCAGGCAAACTCGGTGGGACCGATTCGCTCACTTCGGTGAGATCGAAGCATTATGAAAAGGAAACAAGGAGTTTGCATTGCAGACTCAGTGGGACCGATCGCTCATTTCGGTGAGACCGAAACGTTATGAAGGGAAACAGAGAATTTGCAATCCCATCTCGGTGAGACCGAGATCCATATCGGTGAAACCGAAGTGACTAGGGTTTGTGGCAGTGGCTATGTCAAATGAAACTCGGTGGCGCCGGATAGATCAAATTGGTGGGGCCGAGTTTGACTTTTAGGTTTAGGACATATGTGGAAATGAGGAAGTGGTTGAGGGTTTTGGAGCATATCACTAAGCATTTTGAGCAAGTAAGTCATTAAGCAACACCTCATCCCTTTTTAATAGTACTGGATTTCCTAAGGACTCAATGTAATCTTGGATCACTTAAATAAAAATGTAGAGTATTGAGCTTGTTGCCAATATGTGTCCTTAGAATTTTGAGGGGTCCACATCTCTAGTCCATGCCATGCCAATCATTGAACTTTCTGAAATGATCATCTTGAAAGAGCATTAGTTCAATGAGCTATATGTTGTTAAGAATTACCAAAACTACCCAGGGATTAGTTGCACTATCACAAACCTGACCATGGCATGTCCGCATGTGCTATCAGACATCCCTAGGTACTCGTCCCATGAATCAGCGGCCACACCATATGCAAGCATCCGCAGTGCGGCCGTGCACCTCTGATGACAAGAGAACCCAATCCTTCCCACGGCATACTTCTTAAAGATGAAGTAGTCATCAAAGGATCGGATGCAATGGTACAAACGATCGAAGACATTTTTTGCACATCCAAAAGCGCTAGTGAAAATTGTCGGCGAAGAGAGCATAAGGGGCAAAGTAGTCGTCCATCACCGGCAAATGGCCGCGCGCCGGTTTGTAGTTGAGCACACGATGACCCTTGGTCAATCCCTTGAAATCAAGAACATGCTCTGCTGCATGCTCCGCGTCTGTAAGCACCGCATACATCATCGCCGTCTCATTCGTGTAGTCATGCTCGTCGGACTGAGTCGGAAGACTCAACATAGTGCTCATATATGTACTACATATCTGAATCCATTGCTTCAAAGAAGAATGGACACAAAGTTTAGCTTGGGCAATTCACCGAACAATTGTCGGGCATGGTGAGCATCGTAGGAGCGGATGGTACCTGAGCGGCGGTCTGAGGAGAGGTGTGGAACGACGGCGGAGGAGAAGTGGCATGGAGCCCATGTGTACCGCTGGAGGTGACGTCTTCGTCGAGTTCCGACAGGGGTCCGGCGTCGCGGTCGGGGTAGTGGAGCAGCGGCTAAGGCAAGAGAGAAAAACCGAGGAGAAAAAAAGGGAGAATGGAGTCAGGGTCCGCAGGGGTTTGGGTGGGTTGGGGCTGGCAGATTCCTACGTGTCTACTGTCCGGACTCCCGCAAAGCCCCCCCCCCCCCCCTCCCAAACTTTGTCTCGTGTTTGCCGAAAAAAGTACGTTCGGATTGCTCAGCGGACCGTTACAGACCCGCGCTGGATGGCTTTGTGGTCTAGACTGTGCAGTCCGAACGATCGCGGGCGGTTTGAGTGTCCGCTTTAGAGATGCCTAATGAAACTAATTTGGTGTTGTAGATATCAATATATTTTTCTATAAACTTCCACGAAACTTTGTACAATAAAAATATACTTACTTTGTATAAACATGTAGATATTGGTCGTTGTGGGCCGATTTAGAATGTGTGGGCTTTCCACATCAAGTAAAGCTGGTCCAGAAAAGAGATTTTGAGCACAACGCAAAGAATGCGGCTTGATTGCTTGAATTGAGTCGGATCGGAGGGACCACACACACTCCTACGTGGCCAAAGAAGACCTTTCTGCAAGTCTTTGTTCCGGAGACAATTCTCCCACCCTGCCATAAGTGGCACGCGCGCGCTCGCACGAGCCTGCGGCGGCGGGCGGGCAACCCACTCACCATCGCCGAACCTTCTCAGCACGAAGCTCACCGGGAAGCCGCCCAAAATCCCCAAGAGCTCACGACCAGCGCCTCCTCCTAGTACAAATCTACCCGCGAAATCCACTCCCCAACCCAATCCATGCAGCAGCAGCAGCGCACCGGCGGTTTAGGGGGTCTTATAAATACGAAGCGCTCTCGCCGGTGTCAAACTCGGTCATGGCGGCAGTCGGAGCGGCACCACTGCTCTACCAACAGCAGGCGCAGGCGGTGGGCGACGGCTGCTACTTCTCTTCCATGTCCTCCCAATTCTCCCACGGGGGAATCAGCTCCACCTCCTCCAGCCCGGCCTCCAGCTTCTCCGCCGCGCTCAGCGCCACGCCGGCGATCGCCGCCGACCCCGAGGCGCAGTTCGACATCTCCGAGTACCTCTTCGAAGAGGGCGCGTTCTCCGCGTCGCTCACGCCCGTCGTCCCCGTGCCGGCCGTTGCCGCGGCTGGTGCGAGTTCGGCGACCGCGGTGACTGCGAGGAGCGCTGCCGAGTCGGCGGCGGCGGCGGAGCGGCCGCGGACGGAGCGCATCGCGTTCCGGACGAGGTCGGAGATCGAGATCCTCGACGACGGCTACAAGTGGCGCAAGTACGGCAAGAAGTCCGTCAAGAACAGCCCAAACCCAAGGTTGGTACCTATCCCCAACCGCAAAATTAAACACGATGGAATCAACACTCGTATCAATTGATCAGAAATTCATCGACACATTGCAATTCGGCGTTCCAAGTCCTGACGAGCGAGCATTTGGTGTGTGCGTGTAGGAACTACTACCGGTGCTCGACGGAAGGGTGCAACGTGAAGAAGCGGGTGGAGCGGGACCGGGACGACCCGGCGTACGTGGTGACCACGTACGAGGGCACGCACAGCCACGTCAGCCCCAGCACCGTCTACTACGCCAGCCAGGACGCCGCCTCCGGCCGCTTCTTCGTCGCCGGCACGCACCCGCCGCCAGGCTCACTCAACTGAGTAGACTAGCCACCAACAACGGGGCACGTCGAGATCAGCACGGGGCTTCTATCTCGGCCAAAAGCTGGCCAGCAAGGTGCAGGTGCAGCCACTAGTTCGTAGCTAGACTAGTGTACCACTGGTGGATCATCAGGTTCAGTTTCTCGAGGCGTGGGGCTTTTTTTTTGGATCGATCTGTCCATATAGATCGACCTTTTCTTCTCTCCCCGTCTTGTACTAGTGTCGTGTACAGCAGTGTGCAGTGTGGGCTCGATCACGAGAGCCCTCCCGACGAATGTAACGCACACTCCACTACACTACTAGTGCTACCTACTCAACCGTGCAATAAATATGTACAGAACCATCCGCCTCGAAGAGATCCATCTCTGAGTCTCACGGTTGTACGTGCACAATTTCGACAATTTTTTAGAAGAACATGAAGGCCTCTCCCCGGTTTCATTAACCAGAATGAAACCATAAAGAGTCTTAAACCACTACAAAGGTAGAGTTCATGGTCCAAATTTAAAACAGATTCAGCAGCCCTGCTCGACAAGAGCCAAAAGGGCAAAAACTTAAAAACACAATGAAGGTAAAACATTTGCGCCTGACAGGAGGGGAGGGGGGGGGGGGGGGGGGGAGGGTCACACCATGAACTCGCTCGCTCCCCTCCTCTTGAGTGGTGGTCCCAGGGCCGCCTGGGGCGACCATCAGATAGCGAGGGTAGACACGGGGCTGTTCACCATGGTTTCGCCATCAGTGTCACGCTTCTTGGCAGGAGAAAAGAAGCCGCCGTCTTCAGAGATCTTGAGGTTGTCCCAGCATACACCAGCATCCAATCCAGGGTTATTTGCTTTCAGCCACATGAGATCATCAAGGGTTGCTGAAGCCGCTTCGCCAGAGCACTCAAGAACTCTTTCACTCGGTCTTTGCTTGTTTCTGGGATCAGATTCACCCAGAACTTGAGCATCCTGTGTATCAGCCTCCACACCTGATTAATAGACGTCCAAATGGTGTTATTGAAAATCATAGAGTTCCTATATTTTCATAAACACCAAAGGACAGCAGAACTAACTACGTTTAAAGCTAAATTCTTTTTATTAGAGATCCAAAATCTGGCCACAGACTCAAAGTTTGTACCCCAAGTTCTTTTGGAAAAAGAGATTGACAAACGATCAAATATTCTTGGCTACTACACAGTCAAAAAATAAATGGTGGTTTGTTTCTTGTTCAGTACAGAAAACTCAATCAAGCGGTTTGATTATATGTCTTTTCCTCAGGTTGTCTCTAGTCATCATCTTGTTTTGGAAAAAAAAGGCCAAAGGAAGACATGAATTTTTGGGGGTACTACCAGTTTCCAAACAGCTAGCAGGAACAGTGGTTTCACACTCCTAAAGTTAAATCAAATGGTACAAAGAACTAGAGGAATAGACACCCTTGTTCTCAAGTTGCCAGACCAGAGCATCAGATTCACCATCGAAGATGATTCCTTTAGCAATCTCCACTAGTTTGTACCATTGTTCCATCATCTTACTGTCAAAGTTTCTCCTAAAGGTCAACTTCACTGTTTCACCATCCCAGACGTCTCTGACACTTTTGTTTTGCTCAGTGCAAACCATGTAGATGTGCCAGAATTGTACTGCTAGGGGGGAGGTGCCAAACCAAGTATCTTCCCAAAACTTAATCTTGTCTCATGTCCCTATTTTCCATCTATATCCAAATTTCAAGGTTTGGATGATGGATTTCACTCCTTTCCAGAACCTAGAGGTATTGGTGGAGGTGCTTGGGGCAAAAATTAGTTTTGCCTCTCATATATTTATGGTCTATCATCATCTTCCAGGGTTTCCCTTCACCTTCATAGTATCTTTTAACCCAAGATCCTAAGAGGCAGAGGTTGACCTCATGGAGATTTGGGATGCCAAGCCCCCCAAATTCTTTTTTCATACAGACCATCTTCCAGTTAGCTAAGTGCAATTTCCTGTGCGCCTCAAAATCATTCCACGGGCAATTTGCCATTTGGGCATTAATAATTTCTATTGCCCACTTAGGGAATTTAAAGAAGGAAAGTAAGTACACAGGGATACTAGCTAAGCATGCCTGGATGAGGATAATTCTCCCCTTGTAAGAAATAAGTTTCCCTCTCCATCCAGCAATCCTTTTCATAATCTTATCAATAAGTCGTTGGATATCTTCTCTCCTAAGTTTATCATAGTGTAAAGGTATCCCAAGTTATATAATGGGGGAAGGAGCCTTTGGTGCACTCTAGTATCTCTAAGAACTCCCCCACATCATATGCATCCATGTTGACTGGTATGAGCTCATTTTTGTTGTAGTTGATTCTCAAGCCAGAGATCATTTCAAAACTAGAGAGAACCATTTTAAGGTTTCTGGTATGTTCTAGGTTATTATCTAAAAACAAAATAGTATCATCAGCATACTGGAGGCATACTACCCCTCCAGGGCAAATCTCAGCACACAACCCCTGTATTAACTGATGATTCGCAGCTTTCATTAACATCCTAGTTAAAATATAAACTACCAGGTTGAACAACAGAGGGGAAATGGGGTCCCCCTGCCTCAACCCTTTCCCTGTAAGGAAAAAGTCACTCTTATTGATGTTTAACCTAACACCCACTGATCCTCCTTTAGTTACTTGCAGGATCCAATGGACCCATTTATCCCCAAAGCCTCTTTTCCTAAGTAGCTCTTCAAGGAAATCCAAATCTACCTTGTCAAAAGCCTTCTCATAGTCTAGCTTAAGTACTAGCCCTGTCTCTTGGTAGAGTGGATGGAGTGTAGGATCTCATGAGCTGTAACCACACTTTCTAAGATATGTCTACCTTTAAGGAAGGTTGACTGGTTACTAGCTATAAGCCTTTGTAGGATCCTAGCTAGTCTATTTGTAAGGACCTTGGTGAAGATCTTGAAGCTACAGTTAAGCAAACTAATAGGCCTAAACTTTTTCATACTGGAAGCATCAGCTTCTTTTGGAATTAGAGTAAGCATAGCAAAATTAAGCCTATGGATAGCCAGTTCCCCTTGATGAAAGACTTCAAACATGGGTATCAGGTCTTTTTAACCAGTTCCCAAAAGTGCTGGTAAAAAAAGAAGGGGATACCATCTGGGCCAAGGGCACCATCAGAGTATGACTCAAAGACAGCCTTTTTGATTTCCTCTTCCAAGAAGGGGGCCTCGAGGGCCTCATTTTCAGCGATATTAACTTTTTCTTCATCAGAGAAAAAAGTTGGGTCTAACTAGATCCCACTTCTTTCTCCTTCTTGAAGAGATTTTTTATAGAAGTCACATGCAATTCCAAGCATTTCCTTAGTATCAGTGACTGGCCCAAGTGGACCATCCAAAGAGTGGATAGCTGTCTTCCTCCTCCTTTGATTTGCCAGTTCATGAAAATACTCAGTATTCTTGTCTCCTTCTTTAATGTCTCTATCCCTAGATCTCTGCTTAGCTTTGATCTCCTCTTGGAGATAAATTTTCTGGAGCTCACTATGTGTGAATTTGAGCCTAGCTGACTCAGAGTCAGAGAGCATTACTGTTTCAGATTTGATGTCTAGTTTGTCACTACTAGGGAAAACCCTAGCAGTAGCGCTGGTTTTGTGCTCACTAGTAGCGTGGGTAGGCGCGCTACTAATAAGGCGCTACAGCTATTGCTTAGCAGTAACGCGTGCCGGCGCGCGCTACTGCTAGGACAAATAGCTGCAGTGTTTGTTCAACCCTACGCTACTGCTAATGAAACTAGTGGCAACGCGTTTTCCCTCCATTGCTACTAGTATTCATTTTTTATTTTTTATTTTTAGTGTATTTATGCGGTTTTCTCTCCATCGTACAAATATTGGTACAATACCAGTTATGAGGTTTACATCATTATGTCCATAACAGTGTGTCAAATGAAGGTGGATTAGGTTCAAGTGGAGGCAATATGTGGTGCATGTCAAAAGTATACTACTAATCCAAACTTGATCTAGTTTGGACTAGTAGTACTTTCGATGTGCACCACATATTGCCTCCACTTGAATCTAATCCGCCAGGACAAGCTATTTAATCATCATCATAGTCATTATCACCAACAATATTTATTTAATCACCACTAACACTAGCTAATAATAATCATCATAGTCATTACCACCAACACTAGCTATTTTATCATCATAGTAATAGTGTAGCACATCATCATCTTCAAACTCATTTCTAACTAGCTAATCACTCCTGCTGCTCTCTCGCAGGTAAAATAACATAAACCATGTATAGCTCTCCTCCTTGATCAAGTTAGAGCATGCAGATGAACCTGTCTCCTAATCGTGGGTAGCGCATCTGTTTGCTGCCCCCTAGTACTTCTCTGCGCTTCCTCATCACATATTTGGTCCAGTCTTGCACTATTAAGCATCCATCGCTAATCTTGAATGCACTAAAGTAATATGTAGGATATCTTGGTCGTAAGATAATAATACTCATGGTACCTTTAGTCTCGATCCCATAAGGCACGACATTCATCGGGACTCCCTGTTGAAAAACATCGTATGGTAACATACTTAGCAATGAAGTTTAGCTTCAAAAATAATGTATGGCAAAGATGCACTGAGGACAAATATTAAAAATCTTACCATCCTTCCTAAAAAGATGTGACCGTAGTTCATTACGAACACTATTGGTCGCACGTTTTCAGTACTAACATTCTAAATTCAGGAAGAAAATTTGTCTTGACAGTATCAAGATCCGCAAGCCATGAAACATAATGACTAAGCTCCTCGCAGTTGAGTTCAGTCCCGGCACAGTATACAGTCCTGTCTACCAAGCCCTGGACATGTTTGCTTGCACCGAAATAAGCTATCAATAGAAACTAATTGTCAACTATTTTTGAATAAACAATATCAAAGACATAAATATGGTTGAGAAACTCACATTTTGGTATAACTGGAGGCGTCTGCACATCGACCCAGATGTCGGTATTACCTTCGATATCATCTTCCAGACGAATATCAAAGGTGATAACCATATCAGGCTCAAATGCATAAGTCTTGCATAGTGCTCGCCATGTTTTGCATCCAAAATAGGTTTAGTCGTCTGAATTGTATAATTTTGCATGGAAAATATAACCATGCTCGGTCTTCAAGTAAAATTGCTTTACCTCCATAGTACGACTGCAACCTATCTTATCCAATATAAAAACTCTTGCATGGCAAGGGATACGCTAGTAGAATAGTAAAAACAAATTATAAGTTGAAGCAAATGAAGCATATGTCATGCTTAATTACGAAAAAAGACTTGTCGTTGTGACTTACTGTATCCACTTCGAAGTTCTCGTCCAGCTTGATGCTGAAGCGCCTATCATCATCTAGGAAGATTCCGTCGCACAGGCCGCGCTCGTCTTCGCAGTATTTGCAAATACCGAAATCCTTTTCGTCGTCAAACATTTCCTATGTTCATAGTTAAAACATTAATTGAAAATCGACCGAAGACAACTACCAGGATACTCAACACACAAATCCGGGGCACTCGATATTTCCTACATATTCTGGCACAAGTCATGCCAAAATTCATGGAAAAATCTGGCATGACCTTTGCTAAAATAGGACATATCGAGCGCCTAAAATTTGCCGGAACGGAAATGAATCAACACTCCGACAAAACATAGGCCACTTGGAGGTGTAACCTGCAAACATGACCGGCCACTTGGGTAAGCACATATCCTATTTGAGCAACACAATATATAAATTTCAGAATATCTTATAGGACTCAAATTAGCATGCATTGAATAAGCAAAAGTAAATCATCTCATGCGTGTTCGTACATCGTCGAATATTATCACTAATAGATCCCGAATAGTGTCATACATATAACATCACTAATACAACTAAAACCCTAGCACACGATGGGTATCGGTGCAGGCGGTGGACACCCACAGAGAAGGAACCATCACGGGATCATAGCTCTAGTGAGATCCCTGGAGAACCTGCCAGGTATTGGAGAACCTGTGCTCCAACACAGACAAGTAGCGACGGACGTGCGTGTCCTCCTCACCGACACGGTGACGCACCATCTCCGCGAGGTCCTCGAGCCTCTGGACCGTCACTGGCCCACGCGACCGCCACCAAAGAAGGTTCGGGTCAATGACAGGCTGGCTCCTCACCAACTTGCGCCCCCCGGTAGGTAGCGCCTCCCAGTACCACCCCGGTGGAGCCCAGTCCTGGACATGGCCCATCTGTTCAAGAAGGTGTCGTCCTCCGCCGACTCGATGACGAGGATGCGGGATAGGCATCGTCCACGTCGATGCGGGAAAAATTGCTTTAACTAAAACAATAGCAACAAGTTCTTACTTACTAGTTTTATTAATTCAATTAGTTCTTACTGAAAATAAACTTACTATAAATAAAAATAAACTAGTACCTAGCTAATTAGTACCTAGTTCTTACTAACTAATTAGTACTCCGTCCGGCCGAAAATACTTTTCGAAGGAGTGAATGTATCTAGACGCATTTTAGTTCTAGATACACCCATTTTCATCCATTTCTCCGACAAGTATTTCCGGACGGAGGGAGTACCTAGGAACTCCTGCCCTAATTACCATATAGGTATCCATTTTTTAACTAGGGTTCATACTACCTAATTAAATAGGGTTAATACTAATTGTAATTAACTAACTAGCACAAAAAATAGCCTAGGGTTCATACTATAGCACTAAATAGCTAGGGTTCATACTAAGCAAACAAGAGGGATCGAAAGGGGAGAGTGCTTACAGAGGGCGGCCGGGGAGAGAGATGGGGTCGGGGGAGACGGCGGCACCGAGGCGCGGCGAGGCAGGGTCGGGGGAGATGGCGGCGAGGCGGGGTCGGGGGAGACAGCGGCGAGGCGGGGTCGGGGGAGACGGCAGCGAGGCGGGTAGAGGGAGATGGTGGTGAGGCGTGGTCGGGGGAGACGGCGGCGAGGCAGGGTCGGGGGAGACGGCCGCGAGGCAGGGTCGGGGGAGACAGCGGCGAGACGGCGACGAGGCGGAGGCGACGAGGGGGAGAAGAGAGAGTGGGGAATTGGGGGAGGAAGCAGAGGAGAGGGAATCAGGCTGCGCGGGGGGTTAGGTGAGAATAGCTTTAACAGTAGCGTGGGGAGGAAAAACGCGCTGTTGCTAAAATCCGTAGTAGTAGCGCCGTTTCTAGAAGGGCGCTACTACTATACCTAGCACGTCGGGACCGGTGTGGCAATTGTAGTAGTAGCGCATTCTGTTCCTACCACGCTACTGCTAAGGGGGTAACAGTAGAGCGGTTTCGCCAGACGCGCTACTGCTAAGTAGCAGCAACGCCTCATTTTAACAAGCGCTACTGGTAAGATTCTGTGTATAAGGTTTTCTATAGTAGTGTGTCATATTCCTCTAAAAGGATTTTCTTATATCTTCTAAGTTGGGCCTCTTCATTAGAGCTCCAACCTTTGGTCACTCTTCTAAGTTTTCTCATCTTCTCTTGCCAATTGTCTAGAGGGTTGCCCATAAGGGTGGGTTCATTCCAAATTTTGGCAATTAGATTGGAGAAGTCCCCTCTAAGAAGCCACCATTTTTCCATCATGTAGCTGCTACTTTTAGGCATTTGCTCTACACCAGACTCCCAAATAATGGGAGCATGGTCACTACCACATCTAGGTAGAGCAATGCAGGAGGCTAGTGGAAATATTTTTTCAAGCTCTGTATTGCAGAAGAGCCTATCTATTGTAGACATGATTAAGTCTACCTGGTTATTAGCCTAGGTGAATTTTCTACTAGATAGCTTGATTTCCAACAGACTCCAAATCTCTATCCAAGCATTGAAGTTGTCACACCATCCATTGTTGACTACACCATTGCTTTTTTTTCTCTAGCATATCTAACTAAATTGAAATCCCCCCAATCAGGGTGGGGTATGGATTCTCTATGAACAAGGAGTGAAGCTCAGAGATAAATGCTTCCTTCCCTTCCTCATAGGGAGATCCATAAACAGTGATGATTCTAAAGGTAACATCCTTGCTCTTCATCTTAAGAACACAACTAACTGAGTAATCAAGATGAGACCAGGAGATGATCTCAAACAGGTCGACATCCACACCCATCAGGATGCCTCCAGCAGAGCCTTTAGATGGGAGGTGGTGCCAGGAGAAGTTCCTACTACCTACTAAGGATTTAAGGTAGGAGTCAGAAAAATCCTCTTTTTTGGTTTCCTGGAAACCTAGAACAGATGCCTGCAATTTCCTAATTGTATCAACTATAAGGTTTTTTCTCCCTGGAGCAGAGATGCCCCTGACATTCCAAAAAACAGCATTCATTGGGGAACCATTGTCCTGGGGTGCTTGCCCCGTTTGTGTTTACATACTAGGTTCCACACTACAACAGAGTCAAAACTATTACTATGATCCACCCCACTATCCAAATGCCTTTGGGGGGGGGGGGGGTGAATCCTGAATCAGGATCAACATTCCTGTCAGGATTCAGACTTCTAGGGAAAGGTAAGTTAAGGTTATTCTCATCTCTAGAGTCTAAATCAATTCCTATTTTGGAAGCTACTGAAATAAAATGATGATTATTGAAGAGGGAGAAAGGTGTGGATTTTTTTACCTTGCTCTTTTTTTGTTGCTGCATCTTGAGCCTCTTTGAGTTGTTGAGCTTTTTGTAGGATTATTTTAGGGTCCCCAGCATTTCTTGCACTGGCTCTAGGTGCCTGTATGGGACCCCACTTATCTGCCTTCTTAGATGTATGGTTCTAGAGAGGTGGGTATTCCACCTCATACTGATTGTTGATCAGTGTTCCATCCAGTCGCAGGGGCTCCTTGTTCTGCATCTCCTCTTGCAGCTCTTCCCACTCATCCTCTGTGTCTATGTCCTCATTGTTCCATCCCTCCATTTCCCTTAGCAAGCTAAAACCATCTACATTATCATCGTTGCTTCTCATGAAACAGCTCAGAGCACTCTCCTTGGCCTGTTGCAGGTCTTCTGGAGCTTGTGCTTTCAAGAGAGAGGTGGGTGTGGGGTCACAGTCAGTTGGTTGTGGGTATAGCTCTTGTCACTTTTCCCACTTCCAGCATTAGAGTTGCTGGCAGCTCCAGACTTAGCACTTTTCTGCACCTCTGTGCCACCAGATCCCCCTTCACTTCCTTTATCAGTGTCCACAGAGACAGAACTGTTGGCTTTTGGAGGCTCTTGAATTACTACCTCTGCATCTACCTGGGGTGGTTCCACCTTAACTTGGATCCCATATAGCTTCCCATGGATCCCAAAAACTCTTTCCTGTGGAATTCTCCTATGGTCCTTGCATGATATTTTGACCATTATTGTTTCATAGAAGCTCTGGAAGTTGTGCTGCCAGTCAACATCCAGCAGAACCCCAAAAGTTGATGTGATCTGGTCAAAGACTGTCCACTCACACCATTTAGGGTTTAGTTTCCTGAGTTTCAGCTAGACTTCTTGGAGCTCCTCCTCTGCTGTGACATCTCCCAACCAGGCTTCCACCTTGACCATAGTGTTCTCCTTAGTCAGTCCAAAGCATGGGTAACTAGCCACTTGCTCCACATCAATCTCTGGGGGAAACTTGACCAGAAAGGTCCATTCATCCAGCTTGTTGATGGCCCATGGCCAGTTGGTTTTGTAAATACTAGCAAAGTCCTTAGCTAACTCTTGCTTAGTGAGTTCCCCTTGCTCCACAAAGACTATCCCCACATTTTTGAGCCAACCCTGATGTTGGGCATTGACATCAGGCATATCCAAGTGGTAGAAGCCCAAGCCCTGTGCAGCACCACCCACATATTTGGCAGCTGAGTGAGGTCTTCTCCTGGTAGGGCAATCTTTCACTTTGTGAATAATCATCTTGCAGATTAAACATCCTTTTGGCTTGGTGCACTTCTCTTTGTGGTGCCCCGGATCTCCACAATTGTAGCAAGTGGCACTTGTATAGGACATCAAGCCAGGGTTGAACTGTTGCTTCTGAGCCACATCTTGCTTCTTTTTCTGCAGAACTTTCCCTTGGGTCTTGCTCTGCTATGAGCTCCCTCCCTGGTTGTTGCTGGGATCCAACGATTGGCCCCCTGCTTGCCCTTGAATCTGCTGCGGTGGAGGGCCGTACCATTGTTGCTGCATGCCCCCCACGACTGTTGCGGAAATTGGCCATGGAATTGACCGGGGAAAGCCCACGGTGGGGGGTGGCCCCTGATATCCAAAGCCAAAGAATGGCGGATGTCCCCCGCCGGCACCCATACCTGAATTCATCTACTCCTGCTGCCAGTTGTTGGAGTTTTTCCCCCGCCCCCTTTGTTTCTTCCAATGCCACGGCCTCTCCCTCCCTCCATCGTGGGATCTGTAGCGGCGACAGCAAGGCTTGGCGAGGACGGGGCGGCAGCGGTGTTGGGTGGGGAGGATGGGTAGTGGAAACCCTAGACTCATCCCCCCCCTCCCTACTTTTTATACTACTCCACAGCTGACTGTACATGAGCTCTGCTTTGTCACCATGGCAGGCTGGAAAGCAACCTGGTGATCTGGACGCCTTTCCCCCCAAATTTTTGTATGCTCTTTTGGCGCTTATCCTTCTCTGAACCACTCTGAATCCGCCAGCAAGCTCCATAACCAACATGGCTTCAACTTCCTTGGAAACTCTCATCTGCCTTGGTTGGGGCACATCAACTTTTCCATTAGATCCAGACTCTCCTGCGAATGCGCACAATAGAAGGCCTCCCATCACACTCTTCTGGCCTTGAATATCGAGGTCCTTGCTGCCAGTGCCCACGCGATCACCTCCGATGGCTGGGTGGCTTGATTTGGCGCAATCAGAGGGATCTCCTCCTCCTCTGCGTGCATCAGAACGCGAGCCACCAGTTTCTGGGTTGATTCTACGCCCCTCCTGGGCAGCCTCAACTCTCTCTACAGCTTCCTTGTGAGATCCACAATCTGCAGATCTTCCACCGCCCTCTCCGATGTTACTTCTCGCACACTCATGACCAGAGTGGTAGGCAGAGTAAGCTCGGGTTTCTCCTACGATGCCCTCAGCAAGCCCCAGTCCGCAATCCATATCCTGATATTCTGTGAGCTCCGAATCCAGCCAAAATTGCCTTGCCCACTCATGACACACAGATCCAAGTGCGCCACTATTGCAGGATGCCACAACTCTCGGTCCATGGCCGGGGCAGGGGAGAGGTATGGCCAGGGGTCGACCTCTTCTGAATCCGCAAGCGGCCCCAATGACATCTTCCCCTCGATGCATTCCCATCTTGCCCGCCTTTGCGGATCCATGCTCCTTGCCTCCGCCGGCGCCAAATTGACGAAATCCTTCGGGAGGCGGTTGGGTGCAGCATCCTCCTCTTCTCCTCCCAATTGCCCTCGAAATAGATCCGTCGCACCAGATTGAGGAGCTCGTGATCCGCGGTGGTGCCATAGGTCTCGATCCCCCACGATGCCCATACCTTCATCTTCGGATCTGGCTCCGCCTCTGCCTTCTGCCGCAGCTCCCTCCACTCCTTGACGCAGAGGAGATAGGAGGATGCGTCGTCGTGGATCCACGTGGCTCTCTCCGTCCACCTCCGCATCCTCGTCGCCCGCAGCGTCTCTGGTGACACCGACCCACTCGGGCGCAGCATCTCCGGGAAGGCCCAATACACGAAGGAGGGAGGCATGTGCGGGATTGTTGAGCCCGGGCGAGGAGGCGAGCATGTGGATCTGTCGACCCTCGACATGGGGGGCGGGGTGTAGGGCAGGGGGGGGCTCACCGCCGCGGTGGAATCGTCGGCGAGGTGGGGTGGGTGGGGTGGAGTCACGGTCACCAGAGCGGTGGGTGGGGTGGGCGGGGTATTACTCTCCGCAATTTCGACAATCACCGTAAATGTTTGAACTTCTCCTTGCAAACATCTTATTTTCTTTTATATGGGAAATGAATGTGTTAGTGCATAGTAATATCATGGTACCGAAGTCTTGAGGTCATATCATGGTACCATGCTAGATTTCATTTTGTTTTGACACCATTTACCTTAAAAAATGCAAGTAATTGTTTTTAGTTTTCCCAACCAAAATTTTGATTTTTTTTTCGGGATAACATTTACCAAGGTACTTCAGAATTCAAATGTGATCTTTCTGCCAAAATGGTAGGCTTTTCTAAATGTACATGCATCTCAAATTTGAATTATACAATAGTAAATAGCTAGAAATTCATTTGATGGCTAAATAGTAGAAATGAATTTAGCAAAATGTGTCATTTTTACAAGAATAATCTAATGTAGTTTGTTCCATGTAGAAAATATTTGTAGCATTTTCATAAATAATTTTGGAAGGTTTTACACATGGTAGCTGAAATTGGCAAATGAAATACAAATTATCAAATAACAAGATGGAAAATGGATGTATATTAGTACATAGTCGCGGGATATTGCTATACTCCAAATTTCAAGCTTAAATGATGAATAAACTTTGATGTATAATTTAATCTTCATACATTCCCTTTGTATGATATGTCGCTTATACAGAGATGCTGGAGTTACAGAGCAATGTATAGTCCAACTTTTATGTAACTGCTTGAAATTTTGAACACCGCTTCGTGACATAACATCATGGCACCATGCCAAATTTCATATTTTTTTGACATCATATACCTTTTTCTAAATATTGGAACACAAAAAATACAAGTAAGGGTTCGAATATTCTGAACTAAATATTAAAGTTTTCCAACATTTTTCTAATAACATCTACCTAGGCACTTAGGGCATCTCCAAGGGAGACGCTCAAAACACCGGTATATGTCTGGCCGGACACATTTGTTCACTTTTGTAATCCAATAGGGACATGTATGAGTCCGCCGAGCTATCCGGACGTCCAAATTCCGGTATTTTGGAGACAAACATGGGGAGTTTTGCCAGAGTCCGGACATGCATGTCCCTCTCTTCTTTCTCTCCTCCCATTTCACACATGCATGGTCCCGCTCTTCTCTCTCTCCTCCCAACCCACAAATATTCCACCACATGCATGGTCCCCGCCTATTTTTTCCCCTCCCAACCGGATACTTTGCAATTAGTGTTGGATTCTTCTCTCCCGCATCATGTCCGCGGACCACGCACAGACACAAAAACGGACATATATCGAAGGAATTTGCGGGTCGCCGTTGGAGATTCCCTTAAGAACTTAAATATGATTTTTTTAAATGTACTGATTTTTTGAATATACTTGTAGTTCAATTTTGAATTGTGCCCAGTAAATACCTATAAAGTCATTTAATGTCTAAATAATAGCAGACAGTTCCAGAAAAATTCCTAACTTTGGCAAGAACAATCTAATGTAGCATGTTCCACGTCAAAAAGGTTTAGAGCATTTCTAATAAATACTTATGGAAGGCATTACACACGGGACATAAAATTGGTCTTAAAAAATAATAATAGTAGTAGTATATTCAAAATAAATACATAAATAGGACATGAATGAAAGAATATAACATGTTCCATGTGGGAAAATCTGAGCACTCCGGAAAAATATCTATGAAACTTTGTATTAACATGACAATTAAGAAGGTGCAAATGAAAGAATGTAGTTTGCTCAAAAACATTAATATTTTCATGTATAGGAGTGAAACTTCAAAGAAAAGTTTTCACATGTAAATAGAAACAATTTTTTCATGGGTAATTTTTAATGAATATTCAAAAGAAACATTTTTATAGGATTTGGTGGCCCAAACTTGATAGTGAGGATCGTGCTATTGTCCAAGATGACATTCGTTTGTGTTACTGAAGATCTTGAACGCATAAAGATATTCGTTAGAAACTCTGAAATGACATAAAGATACCCGCAAGAAAAGGAATGACATAAAGAATTTTTTCGCAAAAATAATAAAAAAACCAAGCCAGAAAGGACATGATGATTAGAATGCACCCAACTGACCCGAGCAGCTGCGATAACGTTCCCAGCTAGGCGCTCACTGCACACTGACCCAACGCCGCCGTAAGGTGATCGAGCCGCAAACCAAACAAAACCGATGGAAGGTAGGTAGCTAGCCACCACCAAGAAGATCCAAAACGACGTCTTTTCCAGCGACCAGGTGTCCCGGGCGGCACCTACGTGCGCCGTATACATCGAACATACTCCAATGATATTTTGGAGGATGTAACTGAATGAATGGCATTACGGCACGAGGCCACGTAAGAGTAAGATAGAGCAATCTGGAGAACGCCCTCAGATTCCCAGCAGCTTCCTCGGCGATTTTTTTACAGTTTTGTTCGCTGGATCGCCGTCGATGCCCGTCGCCGTTACCACTTACTGAACGATTTCCTTTTCTTTTTTAACCTTAATAGCGAACAATTCCCGGGAGTCCCTGTCAGTGTCATCTCGTCTCGTCCCCTTTGTCGAAAAAATCTCGTCTCGTCCCGACCCGAATCTTTCTATGTTTGGCCATACCGATCACACACGCAGCTCGCTGACCTTTGCTTTTGTCATCCCTGTCAGTGGCCTGATTGGGTTCGCTTTCGCTTTATCCATTTACTACTACCTAAAAAAAAGGTAATAGCACCCCAGGTATCCTAACTTGCACAAAATGTGATGATTCAGTCCCAAACTTATAAAATGTAATATCACTATACCCCAACTTGCAATGCATGTGACGTTTTAGTCCCAGGCCAATCACAGCTCGACAATTGGCAGCCAGGTGGCTGGCCCGGTCAACGCACGCACGTTTGCAGAAACCCCCTGCACTTTTTCGAAAAGACGTAGCTTGAGAAACATACGCCGAACTTGGAAAAGAACTGTGGAAATTTTCGTGTGTGAACTGTCTCCTTTGCTTCTTCGTCTTCTTCTTCTTCTCCATTTTTTTATTGTTGTTCTTCTCCTTTGCTAATACACCGACACGTTCTTATTATTTTATTCTACCTTGCCGATGCACCGACACTACAGTCTAACGAAGCATGTTCATCATTATTTTATTTGTTTGAGCAGCACTTCCATCATATGGAACTGCTTTACATAATTATAATGTGTGTCATTTGTTGTATTAAGCCTCTACGAAAAGAAAACAAAACCCTCATTAGCTAGCTCCACCAGTTATTGTGAGCTGCACAAACCATTAGCTGGTAGCAACTGGAAAGATGGTTTAGCTCATCAGATCTGAAGAGAAGCAGTGGACGGCATCTATATCTATATCATCAAGACAAACATAGGAGCAGTCGATCACGAATCTGCATTAGCTTTTTATTTACCGCAGGAGGCAAAAACATAAAGCAATCGATCGGCCAACATTTACATCGCACCCACGAACCCAAAAGAATGGAAAGAACCACCAGGCTGCAAGTGGGATGCACCGCGGGCTGCCCACTTCCCATAATTTATGTGGGAAGCCCGTCAAAACCCACATCTTGTTTATGTGGGATAAGTGGGATACCCATTTAAATTGTGCAAAGTAGTGGTTACACAGCCGTGAAGGTGGCTCGGTGGTTGTCTTGTTCATGAACCTCAACATTCAATGGAACACAAAGACACATGCTATACTACAGAGGCCCGGAGAACACTGGTGCAGAGCAGAGAGCAATACTGCACGCAGATTTGCCTTGTATACTTTGTACAAAGACACATGCTGCTGAATCCTCTTCTAGAATTTTTTTTTGAAAAGGGGAATTCCCCGGCCTCTGCATCAGAAAGATGCATACGGCCATCTTATTAGCCAAATAGATAAGTATCTACATGGTTCGAAAGGTCGCCAAAAGTAATAAAAAAGTACAGAAAGCTCACACAGAGCCTAAAAAAAGGCTAGAAACACCCACTAGCCAAGACAAGATGCCACAACCGGCCGGCCCAAAGTAGATAGGGAAACTAAATACCTATCCTATTACATGACCGCCATCCAAACCGGTTGAAGATATCCCGAGCTACCATCTCCCAGCGGAAAGACCCAGTAACCAAATGCTTCCTGGCCGCCGTCTGGGTGAGTAGCGACCACGAACGGATCAGTGCCGTAGATCGGAAAATGACCTGCAAAAAATGTATACATGATAATCTGTTAAAGACCAAATCATTTCTGCAAGTCCAGAGAGTCCACAGCAAAGCACAAACTCCAACCCGAATATGTCTCGCTAAGCCAGACTCAATCCCATTAAGCCAAGTCCCAAATAACGCATTAACAGAATTCGGTGGAGTGATATTAAAGGCAATGTAGACTGTCTGCCAAAGTACCTTGGCCAACGGGCAATCAAAAAAGAGGTGTTTGATAGTCTCATCCCGATCGCAGAAACTACACCTAGTAGGTCCTGTCCAATTACGCTTTATCAAATTATCCTTAATTAAAATAACTTGTTTATGGACAAACCACATAAACACTTTTATTTTCAAAGGAACTTTGACGTCCCAAATATTTTTAGATGTAGGAATGGAGTTCAAATTGATAACATCAATATACATTGATTTAACCGTGAAAACTCCAGACTTACTCAATTTTCAGCGTAATTCATCGGATTGTTGTGAAAGCTGAATCCTCTTCTAGAATAGCTCCTCACATATTTATATCAAAGAAAACATTAACTACATAGAGCCATTACACTAAATAAAACTGCCACATGTATCGATTGAATTACAACTATAAATCTGTAATGAACAATTTCAACAGTGTGACTCTGACCAAACCAAACCCCAATATGATCTTACTCAATATAGTTGAAGCCATCGCTATTAAAGTTCAGTTAGCACTAGCAAAAATATTTCTGAGAATCAAACAGGACACAATCAGCTCCGGCCTCCTGGGGTAAGAAACAATTCAATAGGCAATTCAGTCAGAGTCTCTGTTCCTATATACTAAACACCCCTCACAATGTTATGAACATGTATACATGAAGGAACTTTGATTGAAAACAATATACATCAACTGACCATAGCTCCTAAATTTAACAGCAACAAAACCAGGAGCTTCAGTTTCATCCATCGTTTCTGCACTGTTCTTGCTGATCCAACTGAAGTGCCGGCTCAAGTACTGAACTCAAACTCTGAAACTGAACCCATCGGTCTTCTTGCACAGCAGCAATCTTCTTCTTGCAGCCAGAGTGCCAGACCTTGAAGGCCATAGTGGAGGTAGACGGCGGCGCTGGGGCAGGCATGGAGGAGACGAACGGCTGCGCTGGTCCGGCCGTAGAGGAGCCACCAGCATACAACTCGGTATCTATTATATGTAGAGACATCAGATCCACCCACAAAAAAGAAAAGAAAGCAGCAGGGTAAACTACAATTCTAAATTCCCAGATATAATCGTGTTGCGAGCCATCTTACCCATCGATCTCACATGAGACCTGAATCTTCTCCTTCTTCACGAGCTTGCAAAGCAATCTGCTTAATGCGCCATTGCCTGGCCGTACTGGAAGCTCTGGGTGTAGGCGAACTGCGGCGCAGGCTTGCACTGCTGGTCGGCGGCCCTTTGCGCGGAGGACGCGGTGTTGGGGAACGTTGCAGAAAACAAAAATTTTCCTACTCGTTTCACCAAGATCATCTAGGAGTTCATCTAGCAACGAGTGATTAGATGCATCTACATACCTTTGTAGATCACGCACGGAAGCGTTCAAAAGAACGGTGATGATGTAGTCGTACTCGACGTGATCCAAATCACCGATGACCAGCGCCGAACGGACGGCACCTCCGCGTTCAACACACGTACGGGACGGGAGACGTCTCCTCCTTCTTGATCCAGCAAGGGGGAAGGAGAGGTTGATGAAGATCCAGCAGCACGACGGCGTGGTGGTGGATGCAGGGCGTCACAGCAGCAGGGCTTCGCCGAGACTACGAGGGAGAGACGTAACGGGGGAGGTGGAGGCGCCAGGGGCTGGTGTATAAGTCCCTCCTCTCCCCCACTATATATAGGGGTGCCAAGGGGGGGGCGCCGGCCCTAGTAGATGAGATCTACTAGGGGGGGCGGCGGCCAAGGGGAGGTTTCCCTCCCCCCCAAGGCACCTAGGGGTGCCTTCCACCACATGGACTCTTCCATGGTGGAAACCCTAGGCGCATGGGCCTATAGGGGCTGGTGCCCTTGGCCCATCTAGGCCAAGGCGCACCCCCTACAGCCCATGTGGCCCCCCGGGACAGGTGGCCCCACCCGGTGGACCCCCGGGACCCTTCCGGTGGTCCCGGTACAATACCGATAACCCCGAAACTTGTCCCGATGCCCGAAATAGCACTTCCTATATATAATTCTTTACCTCCGGACCATTCCGGAACTCCTCGTGACGTCCGGGATCTCATCCGGGACTCCGAACAACATTCGGGTTTCTGCATATACATATCTTCATAACCCTAGCGTCACCGAACCTTAAGTGTGTAGACCCTACGGGTTCGGGAGACAAGCAGACATGACCGAGACGACTCTCCGGTCAATAACCAACAGCGGGATCTGGATACCCATGTTGGCTCCCACATGCTCCACGATGATCTCATCGGATGAACCACGATGTCGAGGATTTAATCAATCCCGTACGCTATTCCCTTTGTCTATCGATATGTTACTTGCCCGAGATTCGATCGTCGGTATCCCAATACCTCGTTCAATCTCGTTACCGGCAAGTCACTTTACTCGTACCGTAATGCATGATCCCGTGACCAGACACTTGGTCACTCTGAGCTCATTATGATGATGCATTACCGAGTGGGCCCAGTGATACCTCTCCGTCATACGGAGTGACAAATCCCAGTCTTGATCCATGTCACCCAACAGACACTTTCGGAGATACCCGTAGTCTACCTTTATAGTCACCCAGTTACGTTGTGACGTTTGGCATACCCAAAGCACTCCTACGGTATCCGGGAGTTACACGATCTCATGGTCTAAGGAAAAGATACTTTGACATTGGAAAACTCTAGCAAACGAACTATACGATCTTGTGCTATGTTTAGGATTGGGTCTTGTCCATCACATCATTCTCCCAATGATGTGATCTCGTTATCAATGACATCCAGTGTCCATAGTCAGGAAACCATGACTATCTGTTGATCAACGAGCTAGTCAACTAGAGGCTCACTAGGGACATGTTGGTGTCTGTTATTCACACATGTATTACGATTTCCGGATAACACAATTATAGCATGAATAAAGACAATTATCATGAACAAGGAAATATAATAATAATGCTTTTATTATTGCCTCTAGGGCATATTTCCAACAGTCTCCCACTTGCACTAGAGTCAATAATCTAGTTACATTGTGATGAATCGAACACCCATGGAATTCTGGTGTTGATCATGTTTTGCTCTAGGGAGAGGTTTAGTCAACGGATCTGCTATATTCAGGTCCGTATGTACTTTACAAATCTCTATGTCTCCATCTTGAACATTTTCACGAATGGAGTTGAAGCGACGCTTGATGTGCCTTGTCTTCTTGTGAAACCTGGGCTCCTTGGCAAGTGCAATAGCTCCAGTGTTGTCACAGAAGAGCTTGATCGGCCCCGACGCATTGGGTATGACTCCTAGGTCGGTGATGAACTCCTTCACCCATATTGCTTCATGTGCTGCCTCCGAGGCTGCCATGTACTCCGCTTCACATGTAGATCCCGCCACGACGCTTTGCTTGCAACTGCACCAGCTTACTGCCCCACCATTCAAAATATACACGTATCCGGTTTGTGACTTAGAGTCATCCAGATCTGTGTCGAAGCTAGCGTCGACGTAACCCTTTACGACGAGCTCTTCGTCACCTCCATAAACGAGAAACATTTCCTTAGTCCTTTTCAGGTACTTCAGGATATTCTTGACCGCTGTCCAGTGTTCCTTGCCGGGATTACTTTGGTACCTTCCTACCAAACTGACGGCAAGGTTAACATCAGGTCTGGTACACAGCATGGCATACATAATAGAACCTATGGCTGAGGCATAGGGGATGACGCTCATCTCTTCTATATCTTCTGCCGTGGTCGGACATTGAGCTGAGCTCAATTTCATACCTTGTAACACAGGCAAGAACCCCTTCTTGGATTGATCCATATTGAACTTCTTCAATATCTTATCAAGGTATGTGCTTTGTGAAAGACCTATGAGGCGTCTCGATCTATCTCTATAGATTTTGATGCCTAATATATAAGCAGCTTCTCCAAGGTCCTTCATTGAAAAACTTTTATTCAAGTAGGCCTTGATGCTGTCCAAGAGTTCTATATCATTTCCCATCAAAAGTATGTCATCTACATATAATATGAGAAATGCTACAGAGCTCCCACTCACTTTCTTGTAAACGCAGGCTTCTCCATAAGTCTGTGTAAACCCAAACGCTTTGATCATCTCATCAAAGCGAATGTTCCAACTCCGAGATGCTTGCACCAGCCCATAAATCGAGCGTTGGAGCTTGCACACTTTGTCAGCATTCTTAGGATCGACAAAACCTTCCGGCTGCATCATATACAATTCTTCCTTAAGGAAACCATTAAGGAATGCCGTTTTGACGTCCATTTGCCATATTTCGTAATCATAGAATGCGGCAATTGCTAACATGATTCGGACGGACTTCAGCTTCGCTACCGGTGAGAAAGTCTCATCGTAGTCAACCCCTTGAACTTGTCGATAACCCTTAGCGACAAGCCGAGCTTTATAGATGGTCACATTACCATCCGCGTCTGTCTTCCTCTTAAAGATCCATTTATTTTCTATGGCTCGCCGCTCAACGGGCAAGTCAGTCAAAGTCCATACTTTGTTTTCATACATGGATCCTATCTCGGATTTCATGGCTTCTAGCCATTTGTCGGAATCCGGGCCCGCCATCGCTTCTTCATAGTTCGAAGGTTCACCGTTGTCTAACAGCATGATTTCCAAGACAGGGTTGCCGTACCACTCTGGTGCGGAACGTGTCCTTGTGGACCTTCGAATTTCAGTAGGGGCTTGATCAGAAGTATCTTGATCATTGTCATTAACTTCCTCTCTAGTCGGTGCAGGCACCTCAGGAACATTTTCTTGAGTTGCGCCATTTTCCGGTTCAAGAGGTAATACTTCATCAAGCTCTACTTTCCTCCCACTTACTTCTTTCGAGAGAAACTCTTTCTCCAGAAAGGACCCATTCTTGGCAACAAAGATCTTGCCTTCGGATCTGAGGTAGAAGGTGTACCCAATAGTTTCTTTTGGGTATCCTATGAAGACGCATTTTTCCGACTTGGGTTCGAGCTTTTCAGGTTGAAGTTTCTTGACATAAGCATCGCATCCCCAAACTTTTAGAAACGACAGCTTAGGTTTCTTCCCAAACCATAATTCATACGGTGTCGTCTCAACGGATTTCGACGGAGCCCTATTTAAAGTGAATGCGGCAGTCTCTAAAGCATAGCCCCAAAAAGAAAGCGGTAAATCGGTAAGAGACATCATAGATCGCACCATATCTAACAGAGTGCGATTACGACGTTCGGACACACCATTACGCTGAGGTGTTCCAGGCGGCGTGAGTTGTGAAACTATTCCACATTTTCTTAAGTGTGCCCCAAACTCGTGACTCAAGTATTCTCCTCCACGATCTGATCGTAGAAACTTGATTTTCCTGTCACGTTGATTTTCAACCTCACTCTGAAATTCCTTGAACTTTTCAAAGGTTTCAGACTTGTGTTTCATTAAGTAGATATACCCATACCTACTTAAATCATCAGTGAGGGTGAGAACATAACGATAGCCACCGCGAGCCTCAACACTCATCGGACCGCACACATCAGTATGTATGATTTCCAATAAGTCGGTTGCTCGCTCCATTGTTCCTGAGAACGGAGTCTTGGTCATTTTACCCATAAGGCATGGTTCGCACGTGTCAAATGATTCATAATCAAGAGACTCTAAAAGTCCATCAGCATGGAGCTTCTTCATGCGTTTGACACCTATGTGACCAAGGCGGCAGTGCCACAGGTATGTGGGACTATCATTATCAACCTTACTTCTTTTGGTACTCACATTATGAACATGTGTAGCATCACGTTCGAGATTCATAAAGAATAAACCATTCACCATAGGAGCATGACCATAAAACATATCTCTCATAAAAATGGAACAACCATTATTCTCAGATTTAAAAGAGTAGCCATCTCGAATTAAACGAGATCCCGATACAATGTTCATGCTCAAAGCTGGCACTAAATAACAATTATTAAGGTTTAAAACTAATCCCGAAGGGAGATGCAGAGGTAGCGTGCCGACGGCGATCACATTGACCTTGGAACCATTCCCGACGCGCATCGTCACCTCGTCCTTTGCCAGTTTCCGCTTATTCCGCAGCCCCTGCTTTGAGTTACAAATGTGAGCAACTGCACCGGTATCAAATACCCAGGAGCTACTACGGGCACTAGTAAGGTACACATCAATTACATGTATATCACATATACCTTTTGTTTTGCCGGCCTTCTTATCCGCTAAGTACTTAGGGCAGTTCCGCTTCCAGTGACCGCTTCCCTTGCAATAAAAGCACTCAGTCTCGGGCTTGGGTCCATTCTTTGGCTTCTTCCCGGCAGCTTGCTTGCCGGGCGCGGCAACCTCCTTGCCGTCCTTCTTGAAGTTCTTTTTACCCTTGCCTTTCTTGAACTTAGTGGTTTTATTGACCATCAACACTTGATGTTCCTTCCTGACTTCTACCTCTGCTGATTTCAGCATAGCAAATACTTCAGGAATGGTCTTTTCCATCCCCTGCATATTGAAGTTCATCACAAAGCTCTTGTAGCTTGGTGGAAGCGACTGGAGGATTCTGTCAATGACCGCATCATCCGGGAGATTAACTCCCAGCTGAGTCAAGCGGTTATGCAACCCAGACATAGTGAGTATGTGCTCACTGACAGAACTGTTTTCCTCCATCTTACAGCTGAAGAATTTGTCGGAGACTTCATATCTCTCGACCCGGGCATGAGCTTGGAAAACCATTTTCAGCTCTTCGAACATCTCATATGCTCCATGTCTCTCAAAACGCTTTTGGAGCCCCGGCTCTAGGCTGTAAAGCATGCCGCACTGAACGAGGGAGTAGTCATCGAAACGTGCCTGCCAAGCGTTCATAACATCTTGTTCTGCAGGGAGAACGGGTGCGTCACCAAGCGGTGCTTGTAGGACATAATCTTTCTTGGCAGCTATGAGGATGATCCTCAGGTTCCGGACCCAGTCCGTATAGTTGCTGCCATCGTCTTTCAGCTTAGTTTTCTCTAGGAACGCGTTGAAGTTGAGGACTACGTTGGCCATTTGATCTACAAGACATATTGCAAAGATTTTAGACTAAGTTCATGATAATTAAGTTCAACTAATCAAATTATTAGTGAACTCCCACTTAGATTAGACATCCCTCCAGTCATCTAAGTATTACATGATCCGAGTTAAACTAGACCGTGTCCGATCATCACGTGAGACGGACTAGTCAACATCGGTGAACATCTTCATGTTGATCGTATCTTCTATACGACTCATGCTCGACCTTTCGGTCTTCTGTGTTCCGAGGCCATGTCTGTACATGCTAGGCTCGTCAAGTCAACCTAAGTGTTTGCATGTGTAAATCTGTCTTACACCCGTTGTATGTGAACGTCTGAATAAAACACCCGATCATCACGTGGTGTTTTGAAACAGCGAACTGTCGCAACGGTGCACAGTTAGGGGGAACACTTCTTGAAATTATTGTGAGGGATCATCTTATTTACTACCGTCGTTCTAAGTAAACAAGATGCAAAACATGATAAACATCACATGCAATCAAATAATAAACGTGACATGATATGGCCAATATCACATAGCTCCTTTGATCTCCATCTTGGGGCTCCATGATCATCTTGTCACCGGCTTGACACCATGATCTCCATCATCATGATCTCCATCATCGTGTCTCCATGAAGTTGCTCGCCAACTATTACTTCTACTACTATGGCTAACGCGTTTAGCAATAAAGTAAAGTAATTTACATGGCGTTTCTTGATGACACGCAGGTCATATAAAAGAATAAAGACAACTCCTATGGCTCCTGCCGGTTGTCATACTCATCGACATGCAAGTCGTGAATCCTATTACAATAGCATGAACATCTCATACATCACATATAGATCATTCATCATTCATCACAACTTTGGCCATATCATATCACAAACCACTTGCTGCAAAAACAAGTTAGACGTCCTCTAATTGTTGTTGCAAGTTTTACGTGGCTGAATTAGGGTTCTAGCAAGAACGTTTTCTTACCTACGTTAAAGCCACAACGTGATTTGTCAACTTCTATTTACCCTTCATAAGGACCCTGTTCATCGATTCCGCTCCAACTAAAGTAGGAGAGACAGACACCCGCCAGCCACCTTATGCAACTAGTGCATGTTAGTCGGTGGAACCGGTCTCACGTAAGCGTACGTGTAAGGTTGGTCCGGGCCGCTTCATCCCACAATACCGCTGAAGCAAGAAAGGACTAGTAACGGCAAGAAAGTTGACAAATCTACGCCCACAACAAATTGTGTTCTACTCGCGCAAGAAGAACTACGCATAGACCTAGCTCATGATGCCACTGTTGGGGAACGTTGCAGAAAACAAAAATTTTCCTACTCGTTTCACCAAGATCATCTAGGAGTTCATCTAGCAACGAGTGATTAGATGCATCTACATACCTTTGTAGATCGCGCACGGAAGCGTTCAAAAGAACGGTGATGATGTAGTCGTACTCGACGTGATCCAAATCACCGATGACCAGCGCCGAACGGACGGCACCTCCGCGTTCAACACACGTACGGGACGGGAGACGTCTCCTCCTTCTTGATCCAGCAAGGGGGAAGGAGAGGTTGATGAAGATCCAGCAGCACGACGGCGTGGTGGTGGATGCAGGGCGTCACAGCAGCAGGGCTTCGCCGAGACTACGAGGGAGAGACGTAACGGGGGGAGGTGGAGGCGCCAGGGGCTGGTGTAAATCCCTCCTCTCCCCCCACTATATATAGGGGTGCCAAGGGGGGGCGCCGGCCCTAGTAGATGAGATCTACTAGGGGGGCGGCGGCCAAGGGGAGGTTTCCCTCCCCCCCAAGGCACCTAGGGGTGCCTTCCACCACATGGACTCTTCCATGGTGGAAACCCTAGGCGCATGGGCCTATAGGGGCTGGTGCCCTTGGCCCATCTAGGCCAAGGCGCACCCCCTACAGCCCATGTGGCCCCCCGGGACAGGTGGCCCCACCCGGTGGACCCCCGGGACCCTTCCGGTGGTCCCGGTACAATACCGATAACCCCGAAACTTGTCCCGATGCCCGAAATAGCACTTCCTATATATAATTCTTTACCTCCGGACCATTCCGGAACTCCTCGTGACGTCCGGGATCTCATCCGGGACTCCGAACAACATTCGGGTTTCTGCATATACATATCTTCATAACCCTAGCGTCACCGAACCTTAAGTGTGTAGACCCTACGGGTTCGGGAGACAAGCAGACATGACCGAGACGACTCTCCGGTCAATAACCAACAGCGGGATCTGGATACCCATGTTGGCTCCCACATGCTCCACGATGATCTCATCGGATGAACCACGATGTCGAGGATTTAATCAATCCCGTACGCTATTCCCTTTGTCTATCGATATGTTACTTGCCCGAGATTCGATCGTCGGTATCCCAATACCTCGTTCAATCTCGTTACCGGCAAGTCACTTTACTCGTACCGTAATGCATGATCCCGTGACCAGACACTTGGTCACTCTGAGCTCATTATGATGATGCATTACCGAGTGGGCCCAGTGATACCTCTCCGTCATACGGAGTGACAAATCCCAGTCTTGATCCATGTCACCCAACAGACACTTTCGGAGATACCCGTAGTCTACCTTTATAGTCACCCAGTTACGTTGTGACGTTTGGCATACCCAAAGCACTCCTACGGTATCCGGGAGTTACACGATCTCATGGTCTAAGGAAAAGATACTTTGACATTGGAAAACTCTAGCAAACGAACTATACGATCTTGTGCTATGTTTAGGATTGGGTCTTGTCCATCACATCATTCTCCCAATGATGTGATCTCGTTATCAATGACATCCAGTGTCCATAGTCAGGAAACCATGACTATCTGTTGATCAACGAGCTAGTCAACTAGAGGCTCACTAGGGACATGTTGGTGTCTGTTATTCACACATGTATTACGATTTCCGGATAACACAATTATAGCATGAATAAAGACAATTATCATGAACAAGGAAATATAATAATAATGCTTTTATTATTGCCTCTAGGGCATATTTCCAACACGCGGGCAGCGAGGCGCTGCGTGGTGGGCAGCGAGTGGTCGGACCGGGGAAACGGCAGGGGGTTTTGTGAAAAAATGCGCGCGCTGACCGGCCCAGCCACTTGGCAGCCAATTGCCGAGCTGTGATTGGCCTGGGACTAAAACATCACATTGGATGCAAGTTGAGGTATAGTTTGGTCTAGTTTTACAACTTTGGGACTAAATCATCACATTGTATGCAAGTTAGGGTACCTGGGGTGCTATTACCTCCTAAAAAAAGATGAACGTGTTCCCCTAAAAGAAAAGTGATCGTGTGTGTGGCCTCCGGACAGCCTCCGGGGTGATCGAGATGCCGATGACATCGGCCGATGCGTGGCGGCGGACACATGCATGCGCATATTACCAGCGTGCCGACGCGCAAGTGAACGGGGGAATCAATCAACTTGCTAATTATGTACACACTTTGGTTTAGGGCTTGTTTGGTTCCAAATAAGTCATCAACTTATAAGTCGAAAAATGGAAAAAATGATTTATTTTGCCAAACAGACCCAACTTATAAGCCACCCCAACTTATAAGTCATAAGTTGCTTCACCCCAACTTAAAACTTACAAGTCACCCCTTTTGCATGGGTCCCATCACCTGCATGATGTGCATTGATGTGGGAAGGTGTGGTCAGGTGACTTATAAGTCAGGTGATAACCAAACGAGCGTGATTTATAAGTCATTGGTTTTAAGGGCCAGTTTTTTTGGGCAGCTTAAAAAATAAGTTGCCTCTTCCCAGCTAAAAAAATAAGCCATCTTCAAAAAAATTGAGACTTCTAAATTAGTTATCCCTTAACTAGTTTAGAAGCCGCAACGAATAAAAAAGGCGGCTTATGAGAGAAGTTGGGAATGAGACGGCTTATTTTTTAAGCAAGCAAAAGAACTGACCCAGAAAAGCTCGTCTCCTTAAATTAAGATAAGATAAAAGAGTGGTGGTTCTTTTTGTCTCAATCAGGAGGAGTGTCTTGTCCGGCGCACAACCGATGGATGGAGCACGTGAGGATTAAGAAAGGGCTGGGAAGCTCGATCGGTCTTTTATCGTAGTTGACATAAGATAAGATCCTGCGGTTAGTGGCAGCTTTGTTTTGCACGTACTTCCTTTGTAAACTAATATAAGAGTGTTTAGATCACTATTTTAATATTCTGAACAATCTTATATTAGTTTACGGAGGGAGTACGTCGTTATCCTGAATTGTTCTTGACCAGGACCACCTGCATTCATCCACCCGAGGACCACATGCTTATTAGCTAGTCTAATGGGTCTGTTCAAATCACTGCAGACATAATATAAGCAAACTGTTACTCGCTTTGCTAGGTTCAAGTAAGTAAACTGCAAACAGATCAAATTACAGCACGGTCGCACGACCGGACCGGACGTCGGTCGCATGTTCTACGCACATATGGCATGGCAGCACACACGCACTAGCTTTTTTTTTTCAAAAAGAAGGGTCTTCCCGGTCTCTGCATCAGAACGATGCATACAGCCACATAAATATATAAATAAAGTTGTTCTACAAGATCGTAAAGTGTGAAAACAAAATAACAGCGAGCTCACAAATAGCCACAACACCAGAAACACAAGGCCCAAAAGCCACAACCGGCTGGCAAAACAAAGATAGGTAAACTAATTGCCTATTCTATTACAAGACCGCCATCCAAACCGGTTGAAGATATCCCGCGCTAACATCTCTCACCGGACAGATCCAGTAACCAAACGCTCCCTAGCCTCCATCGGAGTGAGTAAGGACCATATACGGATCAGCGCGGTAGCTCGGAATAAAACCTGCAAAAAATGAATATTCGTTATTCTATTAAAGGTTAAATCATTTCTGCAATTCCAAATTGCCCACAACAAAGCACATACTCCTACACGAATATGTCTGGCTGTTTCAGACTCTATCCCAACAAGCCACGTTCCAAATAACGTACCGACCGAATTCGGAGGAGTAATGTTAAAGGCAATATGCACCGTATGCCACAAAACCTTTGCCAAAGGGCAGTCAAAGAAGTGGTGCTTGATGGTTTCATCCCGTTGACAAAAACTACACCTAGTAGATCCTGTCCAGTTGCGCTTAATCAAATTATCCTTTGTTAGAATGACTTGTTTATGCACAAACCACATAAAAACTTTAATTTTCAAAGGAACTTTGACTTTTCAAACCTCTTTGGAACTAGGAATAACACTTGAGTTAATGACATCGATATATATCGACTTGACAGTGAACTCACCAGACCTAGTAAGCTTCCAACACAACTTATCGGGTTGGTGAGATAGCTAAACCTCCATCAGTCTATTCACCAAATGAAGTCACGCTTCCCACCGGTCGCCCACAAGCGCCCTCCTAAACTGAATATTAAGGGGAATGGACTGCAAAATCGTGGCAACAAGAGCATCACGTCGTTGAGCAATACGATACAGGGACGGATACTGAAGCGCCAGCAGCGTTTCACCAAGCCAAGTATCCTCCCAGAAGCAAGTGGTGTTACCATTACCGACTATAAACTTAGTTCTATTAAAGAACGTGGCTTTGACTCTCATAAGCCCCTCCCAAAACGGTGAGTCAGTGGGTCTCACTGTCACCTGGGACAACGTCTTGGACTGCAGATACTTATTACGAACAATCTGTGCCCACGTGGCCTCGGTGTCAACTAAAAGTTTATACAACCACTTGCTGAGAAGACATCTGTTTTTGACTTCAAGATTCTCAATACCAAGGCCCCCCCCCGGTCCTTTGGTCGACAGATGATATCCCATTTGGCTAGTCAGTATTTTCTCTTTGTTTCATCACTCTGCCAGAAGAACTGGGATCGATAGAAGTCCAGCCTTTTCCTAACACCAACTGGGACTTCGAAAAAAGATAAGAGAAACATAGGCATACTCGTGAGCACCGAATTAAAAAGGATCAGTTGGCCTCCATAAGACATGTGTTTCCCCTTCCAGCAATTTAGTTTCTTCTCAAACTGGTCTTCGATGCTCTTCCATTCTCTGTTTGTCAGCTTACGATGGTGAATGGGTATATCTAAGTAAGTGAAAGGTAACGCCCCCAATTCACATCCAAACAATTGCCTATAAGTCTCTTGTTTCTCATTAGCTCTACCAGAGCACAACAACTCACTTTTATGAAAATTGATCTTCAGTACGGTCAATTGTTCAAATAAGCATAACACCACCTTCATATTTCTAGCTTTCGCCAAGTCGTGCTCCATAAAGATGATTGTATCATCAGCATACTTGTAGGATCAAAAGTATGTCTAGAGGGGTGGGGGTGATTAGACTACTTGACCAAATAAAACTTATCATTTTCCCAATTTTAGTCTTTGCCAGATTTTAGCTAACTTAGCACAAGTCAAGCAATCTTGACACAATTCAAGCAATCATGCAAAGAGTATATGAGCAGCGGAAATTAAAGCATGCAACTTACAATAATGTAAAGGGAAGGGTTTGGAGAATTCAAACGCAATTGGAGACACGGATGTTTTTGTCGTGGTTCCGATAGGTGGTGCTATCGTACATCCATGTTGATGGAGACTTCAACCCACGAAGGGTAACGGCTGCGCGGGTCCACGGAGGGCTCCACCCAAAAAGGATCCACGAAGAAGCAACATTATCTATCCCACCATGGCCATCGCCCACGAAGGACTTGCCTCACTAGCGGTAGATCTTCATGAAGTAGGCGATATCCTTGCCCTTACAAACTCCTTGGTTCAACTCCACAATCTTGTCGGAGGCTCCCAAGTGACACCTAGCCAATCTAGGAGACACCACTCTCCAAAAGTAACAAATGATGTGTTGATGATGAACTCCTTGCTCTTGTGCTTCAAATGATAGTCTCCCCAACACTCAACTCTCTCTCACAGGATTTGGATTTGGTGGAAAGAAGATTTGAGTGGAAAGCAACTTGGGGAAGGCTAGAGATCAAGATTCATATGGTAGGAATGGAATATCTTGGCCTCAACACAAGTGTAGGTAGTTCTCTCTTAGAAAATGTAAGTTGGAAGTGTAGGTTCGTTCTGATGGCTCTCTCCACGAATGAAGAGGAGATGGAGGGGTATATATAGCCTCTGTCGTGGGAACGACTCCGATAGTAAGAGAGGGGTAGGATAACGGAGCATGATCTATCGAGATGCATATGGGTGACACGGTGGTTTTAGCGAGTTCGGGCCTCTCACGGTGGAGATAACAACCCTACGTCTTGTGCTCCGGAGAGGCTTTGTTTTATCTGAGTATATATCCGGAGATTACAATGTGTGTGTGAGAGAGAGGAACGGATTCCCATGCGTGAGCTAAGTCCTGAGACTAATGGTGAAAAGAGAGAGAGGTGAAAGAAAAGAAACCCCCTGAGTCTAGTGGTGAGGGGTGGCTTATATAGAGTGCGCCACCCCCTCACCTCCTATGTTACAAAGTGGAGTATCAATGCCATAATACCTGGCCACTACAAAACCGTTATGCTGACTATTGGTCTCGCATATCCGAGTGAGTTACCCGGCCGAGTGGAATGAGCTTGTCGAGTGGAGTGCCGTGCTCCGAGTGGTTGTTGTCGTCCGAGTGACTTTCAAGTTGCGGTACATCTGGACGGCGATCTGGCCCAGGGGCCCAGTACAAAGTGTACGGTGTCCATGGGTAGGGTCTTTAGGTCAGGCCTGTTACCCTACCCCCAATACATGTCCTCGTCATTAGCCCCCGAATCGGTCGAGGTTGAGCGGGTCGAGTCGAGGTGAATTCCCAGATGAGTCGAGTGCTATGGAGGCACTTATGAACTTCCTTTGGTCACCCGACGGTCTTATCTTTGCTTGTTGCCTTGACAGATTCTAGTCTGCGTGGTGCCCGAGTAAAATGAGCTCAAATGGGTATGCGGAGGAGTGTTGATCTTACCTCATAGCAAATTTTTTTGAGTGATTTGGAGCTGGTTCTGCATCGAGTAACTGGTTACTCAGAATTTCTTCATGCTTGGAACGTGTCTTTTTTTTTGTTCGGCCGTCACTCGGACCGGGCGGACCGTTCCGAGTGGATACCATTCCAGTGGGGGCACGCTGAGTGCACCCACTAGGTGTAGTCCCCGAGACTGCCGTCGACTTCGGGCAGTCGGCGGGAGTCTTAGAGCCTGTCTTTTTTGTTGTTGTTTGGCCGTCACTCGGACCGGTCGGACCGTTCCGAGTGGATACCAACAGTCGGCGGGAGTCTTAGAGCCTGTCTTTTTGTTGTTGTTTATCACTTGGACTGGTCAGGCCGTACCGAGTGGAGATTACTCCAGTGGGGGCACGCTGAGTGCACCCACTAGGTGTAGTCCCCGAGACCACCATCGACTGCGGGCAGTCGGCGGGGGTCTGAGAGAACTAAAAATCTTCTTAGCTGGTACTGATCGAACTTGTTCTTCTCTGACTCGAAGGTCGAGTGATTCTGGAGCTGGTTTTGCATTGAGCAAAATGTTTCTTTCCGAGTTCTCTTCCAGTGGGGGCACGCTGAGTGCACCCACTGGGTGTAGTCCTCGAGCCTCTGTCGGAGTAGATGAGCCTGGCAGAGGGTTTAAGTCTCCTGGTAAACCTCCATGCAGTCGATACAGTAAATATCTTTTTAGTCTGGAATTGAGTCAATCCTGAAATTGAGTCAATCGGATGCATCTTCAGGCACTTGACGTGGTAAATAAGCTCAGCATGGAGCTGAGTCAGTCGGACTGATCTTCGTGCACTCGGCACAGTAAATAAATTCAGCCTAGAACTCAGTCAAGCAGGTGAATCTTCGTGCTCTCGGCACGGTGAATGAATTCGGCTTTGAAACTGCCGACTGTAGAAAAAAGCCGGACACTCCAGGGAGTAATCGTTCCAGTAGTACTTCTTATATTGATCGTTATATTTTGCGTGAAAGGGGTATTTGCAAGAGTATATTGTATCCGTAGAGGAGCTTCGTTTTCACCCTTTTGCATGAAAGGGGTATTTGTCCGAGTGGACGTGCTTCACTTATAGATCTTCGGTGAACCGAGCATATATGGTCAGAAGAATATTCCTGATGTGATCAATAGGTTGACCAAATGGGCGTAACCCTTGAGGGTGACATGGCCAACTGTCGTGCATAGCCCCCGAGTGATGCTCGAAGGAGGTAAGCTTGCTACAGAATGCGATATGAGGTTTGACCATATGAGTAACTTAGTCGTTCCCGTGCTGGGGGTGTAGAGGTAAAGACATGTCCAACTGATGGTGACGCGCGAGGCGGCAGAGGGGCGATGATGTGTACAACCGAGTGACGATCCGTGGGGCGGTCGAGTGGTGAAGACGTGCACAACCGTGTGGCGACGCACAGAGCGGTCGAGTGGTGAAGACGTGCCCAACCGAGTGGAGACGCATGGGGCGGCCAAATGGTGATGACGTGTGAAGTGGTCGAATGGTGAAGACGCGCGCAACCGAGTGGCAACGCACAGAGCGGTCGAGTGGTGAAGACGTGCCCAACCGAGTGGTGACGCGTGGGGCGGCCGAATGGTGATGACGTGTGAAGTGGTCGAATGTAGGACTACATATCTAGCCAAGTGAAGATGCATGGGGCAGCCGAGTGGTGAAGACGTGTACAACCAAGTGGCGGCGCGCGAGGTGGCTAAGGCGAAGTCGTGTGCCACCGGACGGCGAAAATGGTCCTCGGAGGACTTAGTCGAATGCTTTCGAAGCTTATGTAGTGACGAGGTCAGTGTAACGTGGTTGCGGCGCGAGAAGACCGGTGTGCCAACTGATTCTGAGTAGGAATGAAGATGGCATGCAAAGCGTCTAGGCGATTACTAAACTTGTCGAAGTGGCGGATCGGATGCATTTGTTGAAGTGATGGATCTGCCAGGTGATGAAGTAGTCGACCACTCAGGAGAGTGTCATTCCAAATGAGATGCAGCCCCCGAGTGAGGCGTAGCCCCCAAGCATACTACAGGTTTTGACAACGAACATGTCAGAACACGAGAAATATAGTTTTGAATGGATGATTTGCAATTCATCGAGTTAGACTCGGGTAAAGATGGGGAGAATCTTCCGAGTGATGCTCGAAAGAGGCAAACTCACAAAAGAGTGAAGTGTGAAATTTATTATAAAAGGGACTTATCTGTCTCATGCCTGACAAGGTCTATATCATTGATACGATGAAGAGGATTCCACAGAGGGGTTGGCCGGATGTGTTTGAAGTCAACAGAGCGACAAGGTAGGTGTTGTGGTGCACTAGGACCGGTACGGTGACCGGGTCCGAGCAGTGATGAAGTTGGCACATAGGGCCATCGAGTGATCACGTAACTTGTGTAAAAAATGGCACAAGCCAACGAAATAATTTCTCGAGGAAATTCGGTGTGTGCTTAAATGATTTGTGTGAATAACACCCATAGACACCCGCTGGGAGTGCAAGGGGCTTGCGGGTTAACCAGCAAGAGTCTGAAAGAGCGAAGGATCAGTTCGAACTTGTCGAAGCGATGGATCCGACTGAACTCATTGGAATATTGGCTCAAATAAAATGGAAGCTGGACTCGGGAGTCACATAACCAGTACTAAGCAAGTATGTGAAAATAAGCAGCCGAGCATAGAGGTACACTCGGTGGTGCGGCCTTCGAGTGAAGGTGATGTGTGAATTACAGGATACTCGGAAATAACAGAATGTAAAATGACTTAGCTGTCTGAAGGCGCACGAGTGGCCGAGTGGTGATGAGGCGACCAACGGAGCGGCGATGCGTGGAGCGACCTAGTGGTGATGAGGTGACCAACCGAGTGGCGACGCGCGGAGCAGCCGAGTGGTGATGAGGTGACCAACTGAGTGTGGCGACACGCAGAGCGGTCGAGTGGTGATGGGGTGACCAACCGAGTGGCGACACGCGGAGCGGCCCAGTGGTGATGAGGTGACCACCCGAGCGGCGACGCGCGAAGCGGCCCAGTGGTGATGAGGTGACCACCCGAGTGGCGACGCGCGGAACGGCCGAGTGGTGATGAGGTGACCAACCGAGTGGCGACGCGCGAAGCGGCCCAGTGGTGATGAGGTGACCAACCGAGTGGCGACGCGCGGAGCGGCCGAGTGGTGATGGGGTGACCAACCGTGTGGCGACGCGCGGAGCGACCGAGTGGTGATGAGGTGACCAACCGAGTGGCGACACGCGGAGCGGTCCAGTGGTGATGAGGTGACCAACCGAGTGGTGACGCGCAGAGCGGCCGAGTGGTGATGAGGTGACCAACCGTGTGGCGACGCGCGGAGCGGTCGAGTGGTGATGAGGTGACCAACCGAGTGGCGACGAGCGGAGCGGCCCCGTGGTGATGAGGCGACCAACCAAGTGGCGACGCGCGGAGCGGCCCAATGGTGATGAGGTGACCAACCGAGTGGCGACGCGCGGAGCGGCCGAGTGGTGATGAGGTGACCAACCGTGTGGCGACGCGCGGAGCGGCCGAGTGATGATGAGGTGACCAACCGAGTGGCGACACGCGGAGCGACCGAGTGGTGATGAGGTGACCAACCGTGTGGCGACGCGCGGAGCGGCCCAGTGGTGATGAGGTGACCAACCGAGTGGCGACGCGCGGAGCGGACCAGTGGTGATGAGGTGACCAACCGAGTGGCCACGCGCGGAGCGGCCGAGTGGTGATGAGGTGACCAACCGAGTGGCGACGCGCGGAGCGGCCGAGTGGTGATGAGGTGACCAACCGAGTGGCGACGCGCGGAGCGGTCCAGTGGTGATGAGGTGACTAACCGAGTGGCGACGCGCGGAGCAGCCGAGTGGTGATGAGGTGACCAACCGTGTTGCGACGCGCGGAGCGGCCCAGTGGTGATGAGGTGACCAACCGAGTGGCGACGCGCGGAGCGGCCGAGTGGTGATGAAGTGACCAACCGTGTGGCGACGCGCGGAGCGGCCCAGTGGTGATGAGGTGACCAACCGTGTGGCGACGCGCGGAGCGGCCGAGTGGTGATGAGGTGACCAACCGTGTGGCGACGCGCGGAGCGGCCCAGTGGTGATGAGGTGACCAACCGAGTGGCGACGCGTGGAGCGGCCGAGTGGTGATGAGGTGACCAACCGTGTTGCGACGCGTGGAGCGGCCCAGTGATGATGAGGTGACCAATCGAGTGGCGACGCGCGGAGCGGCCGAGTGGTGATGAGGAGACCAACCGTGTGACGACGCGCGAAGCGGCCCAGTGGTGATGAGGTGACCAACCGAGTGGCGACGCGGGGAGCGGCCGAGTGGTGATGAGGTGACCAACCGATGGCGACGCGCGGGGCGCCGAGTCAGACAGGTTGATGAAGCCGCGGGCATCCGGGTGACGATGACGTGCGGGCGGCCGAGTGCCAGTGGACCGTCCGAGTGGATGTTGACCGGAGCGAATGTCGTTGGTGTAAATCTCCCGTGTCGCATCGGTCAATTAACCATCCGAGTAATTTCGCCCGAGCATGTGTGCGAACTGTCCGAGCGTAGCTTTAGTCCTGTACGAGTGAACCTGGGTTCGAACAGGAATGAGACTGTTAAGCTACCGTCGAATAAATTGAGAAATGATTTGTAAAATGATGGGAGAGGATAAGATTGTTCCCCTGAGTTCGTCGTCGTTGAAGTGGAGAGTGACGAGCGCCGTCAGCCCATGGCCAAGCATCGAGGCCGGAGGGAGGAGCGGCGGCGCGAATGGGACGGTGCCAGGTCAGGCTTGTGCTCACCGCTACGAGAGCTGCTGCTGAGCAGTTGGTGCTCGGGGACCAAGAGCCGTATGTGGGAGCTCATTGATGACATTGCAGACGAAGCCGGCCGAGACAGCGTCTGGCAGACGGCGCCGGTGTCCGTGTGTGGAGGCTCGATGACGGCTTCGCAGATGAAGCCGGGGACGACATGTTGAAGCCAATCATCCGAATAACTTACACGTTAATTGTCTAGAGTGCATAAATCATCTCTGGACAGGCTGGCCAAGTGGACCAATTTGTTAGCCGGCCGAGTGAAAAGGTCAATCGGCCGAATGAACCACACATGAGCTGAAATCCGGTCGTGACGCCATCAGCCGAGTGCAATAAACGATGAGTCGGTCGGGTGACGTTGTTCGTCTCAGAGGGTGCTTGGATACAAGGGACTATTTTTAGTCTGACTAAAAATAGTCTCTTTTAGAGGCTAAAGTTCCAAGCACCCCTGACTAAAGAGAGGCTAGGACTAGTCTTGAGGCTAAAATCTTTTAGTCATGGAAAACCTACTAAAATATGTATTAGCTCTCTCTCTCCTCATTTAATTCTTCTCCTTAGTTCTGGATTGGAGGGTTTGGAGGATAATAAATGCTCAATAACTAGATTTTAGTCTCTTTAGTATTTGGATCCAAGCATGGGTGAGACTAGCAAGTTTTAGTCCCACTATTTTTAGTCATGGGACTAAAACGTATCCAAGCATGCTCTCAGTGCCTGCAAGTTAGCAAGTACACGTACACCCACAGATATTTTTGTTGGACTAAATATCCATGTACGGATTTTGCAAGGATTAAAGGCCAAGGATGGTTATGCATGCATGCACAATTAACTGGCGTAGTAACTGCGGAAGTTTTGGCTACAGTAATTAATTGCTTAATGAGCTACAGTAATTAACCGCTTAATGAGCCGCTTAATGAGCTATGGTAATTAACTGCTTAATTAGGCGATTAAATTAATGAAGGATTATGAGGCGCTCGTTATGCGCTCGGGATAGTGGGTTACATACCTTTTGATGTAGATGATGCATCTGTCCGAGTGTAAACTTGTGCTTGTCCGAGTGTACCAGAGTACCGGCCGGCTCGGAGTAGTGGACCGGGTTGGCCGTTTTGAAGTCAACGCAAGCTGCATGTGCGCTGGAGGCTGATGCAGGTGGCTGCCGAAAAAAAAATGGATCAACGCACCTTGTTTGAATGGCTGATTAATGAGGCAGCTAATTAATCCCGGCGTTGAAGACTCCTTCCGTTTCCAAATTTTCCTGCATGCAGTTAATTGATGGAAGAAACAGCCCACCTCCTGACCATGTAGGAGTACGCAAAATCTGCATGTAAGAGGCATTAATTAACGCTAATTAAGCCATAATTAAAACATAGAAGTTTCTACATGTGATGCGGGTTGGAATTAGGAGAGTTGTGAAGGCAGTCCGGAGTCCGGAGAGCTCCGCTGCGGTGAAAAACTGCCGGTCTTGCCGGAATCATTCGGCAGTCGAGAGGCGGCGACGAGAAGGATGAGTGGCTGGCCGCAGCCCAGGGGCCTGTGACGCGGGCCGGCGCGGCCAAGGGCGAGGCCGACGCGAGCACCGGTGGCCGCGTTTCACTGCTCGGGGAGCCGGAGCTGTGTGCCGGTCGAAGTAGTGCTTCGACGCCCGCGGAGCCGGGCCGAGTGGAGGCAAGCCGTGCCTCGCCGCCCGAGGAAACGTGTCGAGCGCCGGTCGTCGTGCTAACGGGTGGACAACACCGCTTCGTCGTCTGGGAGCCGAGCCACCAATCAGAAAAGAGCGACGTCCTTTTGTATGAGCTCGTGTGCACAGGAACAAACAATAGTCAGATCAATGGTTGATTGTAAAGAGGATAAGTTGAGATGAGCAACTCCCTGATCTTTTTGTACGATGAGTAGTATTTTGTGTGATGGTCGGGACTCCAATAGTCAAAATGGGTAGCGATGGTTGTTTGATCTCGGGAGACCATCCAAGAAAGCTTGGGTCACCTGCCAAAATTAGTTTGTTGCCGGCGATTGAAGAAAAAACCATGTGCATCATGGCTCGACAGACGCCATGCCCCACGGTGGGCGCCAACTGTCGTGGGAACGACTCCGACAGTAAGAGAGGGGTAGGATAACGGAGCATGATCTATCGAGATGCATATGGGTGACACGGTGGTTTTAGCGAGTTCGGGCCTCTCACGGTGGAGATAACAACCCTACGTCTCGTGCTCCGGAGAGGCTTTATTTTATCTGAGTATATATCCAGAGATTACAATGTGTGTGTGTGAGAGAGGAACGGATTCCCATGCGTGAGCTAAGTCCTGAGACTAATGGTGAAAAGAGAGAGAGATGAAAGAAAAGAAACCCCCTGAGTCTAGTGGTGGGGGTGGCTTATATAGAGTGCGCCACCCCCTCACCTCCTATGTTACAAAGTGGAGTATCAATGCCATAATACCTGGCCACTACAAAACCGTTATGCTGACTATTGGTCTTCGCATATCCGAGTGAGTTACCCGACCGAGTGGAATGAGCTCGTCGAGTGGAGTGCCGTGCTCCGGGTGGTTGTTGCCGTCCGAGTGACTTTCAAGTTGCGGTACATCTGGACGGCGATCTGGCCCAGGGGCCCAGTACAAAGTGTACGGTGTCCATGGGTAGGGTCTTTAGGTCAGGCCTGTTACCCTACCCCCAATACATGTCCTCGTCAGCCTCCACACAAAATCTAACCGTTACACACAACTTGCCAATCTCGGTGGGACCGAATTGAGAAACTCGGTCGGACCGATTCAGCAAATCTAGTGACCGTTAGGTTTTTTGGTGGGACCGACATGCAACTCGGTAGGACCGACATGGTTAGGGTTAGGGCATAACGTAATCTCAGTGAGACCGATTACACAAACTCGGTAGGACCGATTTTTGTAATAAGCTAACCAGAGAGTTGGTCAGGTAAACTCGGTGGGACCGATTCGCTCATTTCGGTGAGACCGAAATGTTACGAAAGGGGAAACAGAGAGTTTACATTGCAATCTCGGTGGGACCGATCGCTCATCTTGGTGGTACCGAAATATTATGAAGGGAAACCGAGAGATTACAATCCCATCTCGGTGAGACCGAGATCCCTATCGGTGAGACCGGTTTGCCTAGGTTTTGTGGCAGTGGCTATGACATCTGAACTCGATGGCGCCGGATAGAAAGAATCGGTGGGGCCGAGTTTGACTTTTGGTTTAGGTCATATGTGGATGTGGGAAAGTAGTTGAGGATTTTGGAGCATATCACTAAGCATTTTGAGCAAGCAAGCCGTTAAGCAACACCTCATCCCTCCTTGATAGTATTGGCTTTTCCTATAGACTCAATGTGATCTTGGATCACTGAAATATAAAATGTAGAGTCTTGAGCTTTGAGCTTGAGCCAATTATTTTGTCCTTAGCATTTTGAGGGGTTCACTTTTCTCATCCATACCATGCCATTCATTGAGCTTTCCTGAATTATTTATCTTGAAATAGCATTAGCTCAATGAGCTATATGTTGTTAGGAATTACCAAAACCACCTAGGGATAGTTGCACTTTCAATCTCCCCCTTTTTGGTAATTGATGACAACATATAGATCAAAGCTTCGACAAATGATAATAAGATTGAAAAACATTGTCGCTTTGAGAAGTATGTGAAAGGCAAGAGCTCCCCCTAAATTTGTGCATAGTTTAAGATTTGCTTTGGACTGCAAATGCACAATGGGTTAGGATTATGAGTTATTCTTCCATGTCACATACATCTTGGTGGAGCGCTCAAAATGATAATAATTAAATATATGCACTCATCACCAAGCAAAGTGAATGATCATATAGAGATAAAAGGATAATGTCATCCAACAAGCATTAAGGTAGCATCGTATATGATCAACCACATGATCATCCAAGTATCTCACAAAAGCAAATAGTATCTCAAACAAGCAAATAAAGTTCAACCACCAAAACAAGAGAGAATAAAAAGCAACGCTCTCTCTCGAAGCCTATGATCTATACATGTTTCTCCCCCTTTGGCAACAAGTTACCAAAAAGTTCATAGAAAATGCATAGTACTAAATCGACTCTCAGGCTTGGTCTTCAGCTGGTGGTGCAGATATGACTCCAAGGACGAAGGCATCAGTTGATGAAGATGGAGCTGGTGGAGTAGGTGCTGGAGCTGGTGGCACTGAAGCTGTAGCTGGTGCATATGAAGTTGCTCTAGTGTCTGGAACAGGCACTGCAGCAGATCTCTGTCCTCTGGGCACTCTAGCAAAAGCATCAGTGGTAGTCTTACCCTTCCTATCCTGCATGTCATCCTGAAGTTGCTCAACAACTGACTGTATCTCAGTAACCTTCACATCTAAATCATAGAACTTCTGCTCCATGATTCTCTCCAAGCTCTCCTGGTTTTGAGTCAGGGTAGCCAATCCCTTCTCAATCCTTAGAGTGGAGGCAATCAAGTAGCCATGCTGATCTTGCTTGCTCTTCAGGAAATACTAAGATGCCTCACCAATGGTTGGCATCTTTGCAGCCTTTTCAGTCCTTGCGTTCTCCTTCTTCGCTTGTGCTTGCACAGAAGATGGTTCATTTTCATCCATAACCACTATGTTGTCCTCAAAATCTGGGTAGATAGGCATGTGTTCCTTGTCCAAGAGGTATGTGCCAGTGCCCATCTTGGAGTTGATTAGCTCCTAGATCTATGGAGCATACCCACAACTTCTCTTTTGGTCAGCAGTTGTCCTCTTGATAGTTTCCACTATGAGGCTCATGACCTTGAACTTTTGAGGCACATCAAATATGTGAAGCAGGTTCATAGCATGGCCTCTGATCATCTTGTGATCACCTGACTTAGGCCAAAGAGTGTGCCTGAGGATCCAGTTTATTATTGGCAATCCCGACAGAAGGTAATGTACTGATCCAAACTTGTGTGTCTCAAGAGCAGCATCTGGGATCTCTCTGTACATATGTGCCATGGAGTTGTGATCCTTCTTCTTCTTGGCATAGACATCCAAGTCATCCTCATTTCCTTAGGTGCATTTATCAAATTTTCCCATTCTTCAACTGTTGATTGGTACCTAGTACCTTTAGACATCCAAACAGTCCTTCCATCTGGATAGAAGTGAGATGTGGAGTAGAACCTCATAATAAGCTCATCATTCCACTTTGTGAGCTTCTGCCCAACAGAGTCATCCAATCCACAAGCATTGAAACTGTCATACACTCCTGGATAATGCTCTTCATTCTTCTTGATGTACTCCCAGTCCACCCATCTCATATCACAGACTATTGGCTTCTTGTCAAGCAACACTGTCTCATAGAAGTCCTGTTGTTCCTTTGTATGGAACCTATGTTGGAAATATGCCCTAGAGGCAATAATAAAAGGGTTATTATTATATTTCCTTATTCATGATAATTGTCTTTTATTCATGCTATAACTGTATTGCCCGGAAATCGTAATACACGTGTGAATACATAGACCATAACATGTCCCTAGTGAGCCTCTAGTTGACTAGCTCGTTGGTCAACAGATAGTCATGGTTTCCTGACTATGGACATTAGATGTCATTGACAACGGGATCGCATCATTAGGAGAATGATGTGATGGACAAGACCCAATCCTAAGCATAGCACAAGATCGTGTAGTTCGTTTTGCTAGAGCTTTTTCAATGTCAAGTATCTCTTCCTTAGACCATGAGATCGTGTAACTCCCGGATACCGTAAGAGTGCTTTGGGTGTACCAAACGTCACAACATAACTGGGTGACTATAAAGGTGCACTACAGGTATCTCTGAAATTGTCTGTTGGGTTGACACGGATCGAGACTGGGATTTGTCACTCCGTATGACGGAGAGGTATCTCTGGGCCCACTCGGTAATGCATCATCATAATGAGCTCAAAGTGACCAAGTGTTTGGTCATGGGATCATGCATTACGGTACGAGTAAAGTGACTTGCCGGTAACGGGACTGAACGAGGTATTGGGATACCGACGATCGAGTCTCGGGCAAGTAACATACCGATTGACAAAGGGAATTGTATACGGGGTTGTTCGAATCCTCGACATCGTGGTTCATCCGATGAGATCATCGAGGAGCATGTGGGAACCAACATGGGTATCCAGATCCCGCTGTTGGTTATTGCCCGAGAGCCGTCTCGGTCATGTCTACGTGTCTCCCGAACCCGTAGGGTCTACACACTTAAGGTTCGGTAATGCTAGGGTTGTATGAATATGAGTATGCAGCAAACCGAATGTTGTTTGGAGTCCCGGATGAGATCCCGGACGTTACGAGGAGTTCCGGAATGGTCCGGAGGTAAAGAAAACTATATAGGAAGTGGTATTTCGGCCATCGGGAAAGTTTCGGGGTCACCCGGTATTGTACCGGGACCACCGGAAGGGTCCCGGGGGTCCACCGGGTGGGGCCACCCATCCCGGAGGGCCCCAAGAGCCGAAGTGGGGAGGGGAACCAGCCCTTAGTGGGCTGGTGCGCCCCCCTAGGCCCACCCCCTGCGCCTAGGGTTGAAACCCTAGGGTGGGGGCGGGAGCCCCACTTGCCTTGGGGGGTACTCCACCCCCCTTGGCCGTCGCCCCCTTGGGAGATTGGATCTCCCAGGGCCAGCGCCCCTCCTAGGGGCCTATATAAAGGGAGGGGGGAAGGGGGCAGCCGCACCCTGAAGTCCTGGCGCCCCTCCCCCTGCTACACCTCTTCCTCCTCCGTCACGTGCTTGGCGAAGCCCTGCCGGAGTGCTGCTGTTCCACCACCACCACGCCGTTGTGCTGCTGCTGGAGCCATCATCATCAACCTCTCCTTCCCCCTTGCTGGATCAAGACGGAGGAGATGTTACGCTGACCGTACGTGTGTTGAACGCGGAGGTGCCGTCCGTTCGGCGCTTGGATCTCCGGTGATAGGATCACGACGAGAACGACTACTTCAACCCCGTTCTTTTGAACGCTTCTGCGCGATCTACAAAGTGGTATGTAGATGCAATCTCTCTCCCATGACTCGTTGCTTAGATGAACTCATAGATGGATCTTGGTGAAACCGTAGGAAAAATTTTAATTTTCTGCAACGTTCCCCAACAGTGGCATCATGAGCTAGGTCTATGTGTATTTCTCTATTGCACGAGTAGAACACAATTTTGTTGTGGGCGTAGATCTTATCAACTTGCTTGCCGCTACTACTCTTATCTTGCTTCAGCGGTATTGTGGGATGAAGCGGCCCGGACTAACCTTACACGTACGCTTACGTGAGACCGGTTCCACCGACTGACATGCACTAGTTGCATAAGGTGGCTGGCGGGTGTCTGTCTCTCCCACTTTAGTTGGAGCGGATTCGATGAAATGGGTCCTTATGAAGGGTAAATGGAAGTTGACAAGATCACGTTGTGGTTATTCGTAGGTAAGAAAACGTTCTTGCTAGAACCCAATTGCAGCCACGTAAAAGATGCAACAACAATTAGAGGACGTCTAACTTGTTTTTGCAACAATTGTCATGTGATGTGATATGGCCAGAAGTTGTGATGAATGATGAATGACATATTGTGATGTATGAGATCATGTTCTTGTAATAGGAATCACGACTTGCATGTCGATGAGTATGACAACCGGCAGGAGCCATAGGAGTTGTCTTTATTTTTTTGTATGACCTGCGTGTCATTGAAGAACGCCATGTAAATTACTTTACTTTATTGCTAAACGCGTTAGCCATAGAAGTAGAAGTAGTCGTTGGCCTGACAACTTCATGAAGACACAATGATGGAGATCATGATGATGGAGATCATGGTGTCATGCCGGTGACAAAGATGATCATGGAGCCCCGAAGATGGAGATCGAAGGAGTTGTATGATATTGGCCATATCATGTCACTACTATATAATTGCATGTGATGTTTATTATATTTTATGCATCTTGTTTACTTAGAACGACGGTAGTAAATAAGATGATCCCTTATAAAAAATTTCAAGAAAGTGTTCCCCCTAAATGTGCACCGTTGCTAAAGTTCGTCGTTTCAAAGCACCACGTGATGATCGAGTGTGATAGATCCTTACATTCACATACAACGGGTGTAAGACAGATTTACACATGCAGAACACTTAGGGTTAACTTGACGAGCCTAGCATGTACAGACATGGCCTCGGTACACAAGAGACCGAAAGGTCGAACATGAGTCGTATAGAAGATACGATCAACACGGAGATGTTCACCGATGATGACTAGTCCGTCTCACGTGATGATCGGACACGGCCTAGTCGACTCGGATCGTGTAACACTTAGATGACTAGAGGGATGTCTGATCTGAGTGGGAGTTCATTAAATAATTTGATTAGATGAACTTAATTATCATGAAGTTAGTCTAAAACTTTTGCAAAATATGTCTTGTAGATCAAATGGCCAACGCTCATGTCAATATGAACTTCAACGCGTTCCTAGAGAAAACCAAGCTGAAAGATGATGGCAGCAACTATACGGACTGGGTCTGGAACCTGAGGATCATCCTCATAGCTGCCAGGAAACAATATGTCCTAGAAGGACCGCTAGGTGATGCACCCGCCCCAGAGAACCAAGACATTATGAATGCTTGGCAGACTCGTGCTGATGATTACTCCCTCGTTCAGTGCGGCATGCTTTACAGCTTAGAACCGGGGCTCCAAAAGCGTTTTGAGCAACACGGAGCATATGAGATGTTCGAGGAGCTGAAACTAGTTTTCCAAGCTCATGCCCGGGTCGAGAGATATGAAGTCTCCGACAAGTTCTATAGTTGTAAGATGGAGGAAAATAGTTCTGTCGGTGAGCATATACTCAAAATGTCTGGGTTGCACAACCGCCTGTCCCAGCTGGACATTAACCTCCCGGATGAGGCGGTCATTGACAGAATTCTTCAGTCGCTCCCACCAAGCTACAAGAGCTTTGTGATGAACTACAATATGCAGGGGATGGTAAAGACCATTCCTGAGGTATTTTGAATGCTGAAGTCAGTAGAGGTTGAAATCAAGAAAGAACATCAAGTGTTGATGGTCAATAAGACCACTAAGTTCAAGAAGGGCAAGGGTAAGAAGAACTTCAAGAAGGACGGCAAAGATGTTGCCGCGCCCGGTAAGCCAGTTGCCGGGAAGAAGTCAACGAATGGACCCAAGCCTGAAACTGAGTGCTTTTATTGCAAGGGGAAGGGTCACTGGAAGCGGAACTGCCCCAAATACTTAGCGGACAAGAAGGCCGGCAACACTAAAGGTATATTTGATATACATGTAATTGATGTGTACCTTACCAATACTCGTAGTAACTCCTGGTTATTCGATACCGGTGCCGTTGCTCACATATGTAACTCACAGCAGGAGCTGCGGAATAAGCGGAGACTGGCGAAGGACGAGGTGACAATGCGCGTCAGGAATGGTTCCAAGGTCGATGTGATCGCCGTCGGCACGCTACCTCTACATTTACCTAGGGATTAGTTTTAAACCTCAATAATTGTTATTTAGTGCCAAGTTTGAGCATGAACATTGTATCAGGATCTCGTTTAATACGAGATGGCTACTCATTTAAATCCGAGAATAATGGTTGTTCTATTTATATGAGAGATATGTTTTATGGTCATGTCCCAATGGTCAATGGTTTATTCTTAATGAATCTCGAACGTAATATTACACATATTCATAGCGTGAATACCAAAAGATGTAAAGTTGATAACGATAGTCCCACATACTTGTGGCACTACCGCCTTGGTCACATTGGTGCCAAGCGCATGAAGAAGCTCCATGCTGATGGACTTTTAGAGTCTCTCGATTATGAATCATTTGACACATGCGAACCATGCCTCATGGGGAAAATGACCAAGACCCCGTTTTCCGGAACAATGGAGCGAGCAACCAACTTGTTGGAAATCATACATACCGATGTGTGCGGTCCAATGAGTGTTGAGGCTCACGGAGGATATCGTTATGTTCTCACTCTCACTCATGACTTGAGTAGATATGGGTATGTCTACTTGCTGGAACACAAGTCTGAGACCTTTGAAAAGTTCAAGGAATTTCAGAATGAAGTAGAGAATCAACGTGACCGAAAGATAAAGTTCTTACGATCGGATCGTGGAGGAGAATATTTAAGTCACGAATTTGGTACACACTTAAGAAAATGTGGAATCGTTTCACAACTCAGGCCGCCTGGAACACCTCAGCGTAACGGTGTGTCCGAACGTCATAATCGCACTCTATTGGATATGGTACGATCTATGATGTCTCTTACCAATTTACCGCTATCATTTTGGGGATACGCTCTAGAGACAGCTACATTCACTTTAAATAGGGCACTGTCTAAATCCGTTGAGACGACACCATATGAATTATGGTTTGGGAAGAAACCTAAGCTGTCGTTTCTAAAAGTTTGGGGATGCGATGCTTATGTCAAGAAACTTCAACCTGAAAAGCTCGAACCCAAGTCGGAAAAATGCGTCTTCATAGGATACCCTAAAGAAACCATTGGATATACCTTCTACTTAAGATCCGAGGGCAAGATCTTTGTTGCCAAGAACGGATCCTTTCTGGAAAAAGAGTTTCTCTCGAAAGAAGTAAGTGGGAGGAAAGTAGACCTCGATGAAGTACTACCTCTTGAACAGGATAGTAGTGCAGCTCAGGAAAATATTCCTGTGATGCCTACACCAACTGAAGAGGAAAACAATGATGATGATCAAGGTACTTCGGATCAAGTTGCTACTGAACTTCGTAGGTCCACAAGGACACGTTCCGCACCAGAGTGGTACGGCAACCCTGTCCTGGAAATCATGTTGTTGGACAACGGTGAACCTTCGAACTATGAAGAAGCAATGGCGGGCCCAGATTCCAACAAATGGCTAGAAGCCATGAAATCCAAGATAGAATCCATGTATGAAAACAAAGTATGGACTTTGACTGACTTGCCCGATGATCGGCGAGCGATAGAAAACAAATGGATCCTTAAAAAGAAGACGGACGCGGATGGTAATATCACCATCTATAAAGCTCGACTTGTCGCTAAGGGTTATCGGTAAGTTCAAGGGATTGACTACGATGAGACTTTCTCTCCCATAGCAAAGCTTAAGTCCGTCCGAATCATGTTAGCAATTGCCGCATACTATGATTATGAGATATGGCAGATGGACGTCAAAACGGCATTCCTTAACGGGCATCTTAAGGAAGAACTGTATATGATGCAGCCGGAGGGTTTTGTCGATCCTAAGAATGCTAACAAAGTATGCAAGCTCCAGCGATCCATTTATGGGCTGGTGCAAGCATCTCGGAGTTGGAACATTCGCTTTGATGAGATGATCAAAGCGTTTGGGTTTACGCAGACTTATGGAGAAGCCTGCGTTTACAAGAAAGTGAGTGGGAGCTCTGTAGCATTTCTCATATTATATGTAGATGACATACTTTTGATAGGAAATGATATAGAATTCTTGGACAACATTAAGGCCTACTTGAATAAGTGTTTTTCAATGAAGGACCTTGGATAAGCTGCTTATATATTAGGCATCAAGATCTATAGGGATAGATCGAGACGCCTCATAGGTCTTTCACAGAGCACATACCTTGATAAGATTTTGAGGAAGTTCAAAATGGATCAGTCCAAGAAAGGGTTCTTGCCTGTACTACAAGGTGTGAGATTGAGCTCGGCTCAATGCTCGACCACGGCAAAAGATAAAGAAGAGATGAGCGTCATCCCCTATGCCTCGGCCATAGGATCTATTATGTATGCCATGCTGTGTACCAGACCTGATGTAAACCTTGCCGTAAGTTTGGTAGGAAGGTACCAAAGTAACCCCGGCAAGGAATACTGGATAGCGGTCAAGAATATCCTGAAGTACCTGAAAAGGACAAAGGACATGTTTCTCGTTTATGGAGGTGACGAAGAGCTTGTCGTAAAGGGTTACGTTGACGCTAGCTTCGACACAGATCTGGATGACTCTAAGTCACAAACCGGATACGTGTATATGTTGAATGGTGGAGCAGTAAGCTGGTGCAGCTGCAAGCAGAGCGTCGTGGCGGGATCTACATGTGAAGCGGAGTACATGGAAGCCTCGGAGGCAGCGCATGAAGCAATATGGGTGAAGGAGTTCATCACCGACCTAGGAGTCATACCCAATGCGTCAGGGCCGATCAAACTCTATTGTGACAACACTGGAGCTATTGCCCTTGCCAAGGAGCCCAGGTTTCACAAGAAGACCAGGCACATCAAGCGTTGCTTCAACTCCATCCGTGAAAATTTTCAAGACGGAGACATAGATATTTGCAAAGTACATATGGATCTGAATGTCGCAGATCCGTTGACTAAACCTCTCTCGCGAGCAAAACATGATCAACACCAGAACTCTATGGGTGTTCGATTCATCACAATGTAACTAGATTATTGACTCTAGTGCAAGTGGGAGACTGTTGGAAATATGCCCTAGAGGCAATAATAAAAGGGTTATTATTATATTTCCTTATTCATGATAATTGTCTTTTATTCATGCTATAACTGTATTGTCTGGAAATCGTAATACACGTGTGAATACATAGACCATAACATGTCCCTAGTGAGCCTCTAGTTGACTAGCTCGTTGGTCAACAGATAGTCATGGTTTCCTGACTATGGACATTAGATGTCATTGACAATGGGATCACATCATTAGGAGAATGATGTGATGGACAAGACCCAATCCTAAGCATAGCACAAGATCGTGTAGTTCGTTTTGCTAGAGCTTTTTCAATTTCAAGTATCTCTTCCTTAGACCATGAGATCGTGTAACTCCCGGATACCGTAAGAGTGCTTTGGGTGTACCAAACGTCACAACGTAACTGGGTGACTATAAAGGTGCACTACAGGTATCTCCGAAAGTGTCTGTTGGGTTGACACGGATCGAGACTGGGATTTGTCACTCCGTATGACGGAGAGGTATCTCTGGGCCCACTCGGTAACGCATCATCATAATGAGCTCAAAGTGACCAAGTGTTTGGTCATGGGATCATGCATTACGGTACGAGTAAAGTGACTTGCCGGTAACGGGACTGAACGAGGTATTGGGATACCGACGATCGAGTCTCGGGCAAGTAACGTACCGATTGACAAAGGGAATTGTATACGGGGTTGTTCGAATCCTCGACATCGTGGTTCATCCGATGAGATCATCGAGGAGCATGTGGGAACCAACATGGGTATCCAGATCCCGCTGTTGGTTATTGCCTGAGAGTTGTCTCGGTCATGCCTACGTGTGTCCCGAACCCGTAGGGTCTACACACTTAAGGTTCGGTAACGCTAGGGTTGTATGAATATGAGTATGCAGCATACTGAATGTTGTTCGGAGTCCCGGATGAGATCCCGGACATCACGAGGAGTTCCGGAATGGTCCCGAGGCAAAGAAAACTATATAGGAAGTGGTATTTCGGCCATCGGGAAAGTTTCGGGGTCACCCGGTATTGTACCGGGACCACCGGAAGGGTCCCGGGGGTCCACCGGGTGGGGCCACCCATCCCGGAGGGCCCCAAGAGCCGAAGTGGGGAGGGGAACCAGCCCTTAGTGGGCTGGTGCGCCCCCCTAGGCCCACCCTCTGCGCCTAGGGTTGAAACCCTAGGGTGGGGGGGGGGGGCGCCCCACTTGCCTTGGGGGGTACTCCACCCCCCTTGGCCGTCGCCCCCTTGGGAGATTGGATCTTCCAGGGCCGGCGCCCCTCTTGGGGGCCTATATAAAGGGAGGGGGGAAGGGGGCAGCCGCACCCTGAAGTCCTGGCGCCTCCTCCCCCTGCTACACCTCTTCCTCCTCCGTCACGTGCTTGGCGAAGCCCTGCCGGAGTGCTGCTGTTCCACCACCACCACGCCGTTGTGCTGCTGCTGGAGCCATCATCATCAATCTCCCCTTCCCCCTTGCTGGATCAAGACGGAGGAGACGTTACGCTGACCGTACGTGTGTTGAACGCGGAGGTGCCGTCCGTTCGGCGCTAGGATCTCCAGTGAGAGGATCACGACGAGAACGACTACTTCAACCCCATTCTTTTGAACGCTTTCGCGCGATCTACAAAGTGGTATGTAGATGCAATCTCTCTCCCATGACTCGTTGCTTAGATGAACTCATAGATGGATCTTGGTGAAACCGTAGGAAAATTTTTAATTTTCTGCAACGTTCCCCAACAACCTATAGTCCACAACAGTTCTCCTCTTGACTACATAAGGGTCAGTTAATCTCCACTGTCTGAGTCCTGCATCCTTCCTCAGCTTCATATCCTCAGCTACAGGATGAACATCATTGTGATCTGGAATTTTGGGCTTCAACTTCCTCAAGACATGTTCCTCATCATCTTCTTCTTCAACAGCAGCTTCAGGCACTGGGGCCTTGTTCTTCTCTCCAGCTGGAATGTTCCTTGTATTCCTCTTGGGTGCAGCTTTGGGCTTTGGAGCAGCTGCCCTGGGAGCTTGTTTGGGCTTTGATGAAGAAGCCCCTGACCTGATAGCATTACCCATAAGCTTTTGAGCTTTAGGTGTTGGTGCAGCAACCTCTTCCTCTTCTTCTTCTTCCATCATGGAAGGCTTTCCAACAACTCTGGCCATGGTCTTCTTGACCCTTTCCTTCCTCTTCTTCCCTTATGCAGCAGCCTCTTTGGGTTCAGATTCCAAAGGTACTTGGGTGGAAGCTCTAGCTTTAGACATGGGAATTCTTCTTGCAGGTGCTTTGGTCTTCATACTAGGCTTAGTGGCAGCAGCTGTGCCATACTCCTTCTTGAGCACCTTCTTCTTGGAAGTGGCCTCATCCTCAACAGCCACATAGTCTTCATCCTCAGACTCTGAGATTCTCTTCTTTCTGGCCCTGGTGGCTGCCTTGGGTAAGTTGCTGGGTGTGCTCCTGCTACCATCATAGCTGCTTGAGGGACTAGTGCCCTCACTCAAGTGAACCTGCTCCTCAGACTTGTTCTTACTGTCACTTTGATCAGACATATTGCAAACACTAACAGCAGACCCTGTGAATAGATGTAGATGAGGTAGAGTAGATGAGCATCACAAAATACAGAGGCTTTTGCAAAAGAATGAGTCAAAAACTTAGTTTTAGTTTTCCATAGAAAGCATTTCAGATCTACCGATTTGTAAACTCGGTGATACCGAAGCAGCTTTTGGAACCTAAACTAGTGAACTCGGTCAGACTGAGTCATAGTTCGGTGGCACCGAGACTGCTAGGGTTTCACAAAGTCCTGAACTCTGTCACACCGATTTGCAATTCTTGGTCAGACCGAGAATCACATGTGCAATGGCCTTGGCCAAATCGATGGAACCGATTTCTACAACTCGGTTGGTCCGAGATGGTTTCGGCGGAAACCTAACCCTAAATTTTCAATTCACAACTAAACTATAGAGTGTTTTCGATGGATAAGATGATCTCAATCGTGGCAAGATACATGGCAACACAATGTGCTAGGAATTCAGAGTGGGATTAGCAGAAGGACCAAGTCCATACCCTAGTTCGGTGATGGACTTGCTACGGCAGCAACGGCGGAGACAATTCCCATTAACGGCGGTGGAGACTAGCAGTAGGAGGCAGCTGGCGACGAGGAGGACGATCCGGAGACCCAGGGAGGCAGAGCAGGCTGAGCGCGGGCGAAGGGATTCTGAGAAATTTCCAAATTTTTGCCTGGGGATATATATAGCCTGACCCTGTCGGTGTGACCGAGTGGAACAACTCGGTGGCACCGAGATGCATAACTGCAAACAGTTACTGCAACTCGGTGTGACCGAAAAGTTCAAATCGGTTGCACCGAGATTGAAAACCTAGATCGACTGAGTGATCTTGGTATGACCAAAATGGATTTCTTGGTCAGACCAAAACGCACAAAGAAGTTTTGGAAGTTTAAGTCTATGACGAATCGGGGACTCCGAGTGCTCCCACACAGAGTGGTTCGAATCTGACTTGATCAAACTTTGTGATGTAGCATGAATAGAGTTTGAGACAAGAAAAGCATAGATAGCTAGAGAAGGTTCTTAGGCATTCTTGTCCATCCACTTGGCAAAAGAAAGGAAATCAAACAATTAAAACAACAAGTGGATGTCCTTGAATGAGTGAAATATGCAACCAACATGTTCACACAATAAGATGACAAATGAAATATGTTGCAAAGCATGCACAACCATTCTAGCATCTATCAATCAATTGGCGATGACTAGGTCATCTATATATGAGTATATTGACTTAGGAGTCAAATGAGAACATTTGATCATAGGTCATACTCATCGTTTAAGCTCAAGTGGGGTTGCCACTTTTACATAATGCATTGTTGTGTTCACACCATTAGAGTTGCTTTAGTTCAATTCTTAGAGTAAAGCCCCCCCTAGATGTGAGATCCCCCTTAAGAGGGATGAACTAACCTTGGGTTTTGTCAATAATGACTTCATGTAGGTGTTGAAGATGTGGATGCTCAATGTTGATGTAGATCATTTGGAGCAATCCTTTGGAGTGAATTGCACTTTCAATACCTACACGGGTTAGTCCCACAAGGAACAAACAAGGATATCCATAGACATAGAGTGATGCATACACAAGATGATGTCCATGAAAGCATTTGGTTACCTTGTCCCTTGTCTTACTAACAAGAGGGTTTGTGACTCCTTGAACTAGTGCAAGATGTGGAAGTTGATTGCACTTATCCTTGCCAAAATAATAAGAGTGAAGTATGTTGGCGGAGTCACCCTCAAGAACTCTCTAGTTCTTCTTCTTCGGGATCCACATCATCTTGATGGGAATCCTTGGAGTTGTAGTCGTACTTGATGAAGTAGAACTTGATGTCGTCTTGGGAACCCACTTTACCAAGGCCTTAGGAGCTTCTTCAAATGAATCAATCTCCTCATGAAGCTTGTCCTTGCCTTTTTGCTTGTGGTCTTGTGGTGGAAGATCATCTTGAGATTGTGTTCCTTTGAAGGAAGTAGGATCATACTTCTCTTGTTGAGGAACAAACTTAGTCTTGGGGTATTGATCTTCTTCCCACTCAACTCCATTGGCATTGAACTTTCGTTCAAACAAACACATTGGTTCTTCCGGTGCCTTCCTTGCTTGCGTACAATTTCCTCAAATTGCTTACTCCCGGCAAGGCTCTTGTAAACACCTTTCTCTATAATTTCCTTCAATAAGCTATTTTCTTGCTCAAGTGTAACTTGGCTAAGAGAATCATTAGTGGAATCAAGAGAACTACTATAAGCAACAACATTGGATTTAACATGATTATTGTTACTACTAGAGGAAGAATCCTTCTTGTTCTTGTTACTAGACTTGACTTGAGGCATGTAAGTAGGTAAGAGTAAACTCTTGGCAATGTAAGAAGAACTTTTCTTGCGAAGATCACCATTGATTGCCTTTAAGAAATCATGCTCTTGCTCAAGATTGAGCTTTTCAAAGTGTAACTTCTCATGAGTCCTTAAAAGTTCTCGATGATCTCCTAAGATAGTTTCATGAGCTAACTTAAGAGTGTTTAGTTCTCTCGTTAGAAGCCCAATCTTCTCCTTATCATTGTCATTCGTTTTATCTTGATTAGCATGATTAATTGACATTTAGTCATAGTATTCATCACTAGAGTTGTCAATAAGTAAATCATCATCACCTAACAAGTCATCTTCATCACTATTGAAATCAACATACTCGGGGTGTGTTACCTTTGGGCCTTTATCCATGAAGCATCTTCCAAGTCCTTCATTTGGTGAATCAAATATGTCGTAGGAGTTGGTTTACACAAGTGCTAGACCGACAACACCTTCATCTTGAGTATGTTCGGAGTCGGAGTGATAGCTTCTCTCAGAGTGATGGTCGGAGTCGGAGTCGGATACCCATTCACCAACATGAGCTTGATGTCTTCATTTTGTGTAGCTTCTTGATGACTTGTCCTTTCTTTCTGAATCCTTGCATCTCCGGGATGTTCTTCGTTCATAACAATCATATCTACTCCTCTCTCTTGGTGGTGATTCTTCTCTTCTGCTTCTCCTCTTAGGTGATTCCTTTCTTCTTTTGTAGGGAGTCGTACACTCATTGGAATAGTGTCCGGGTCTTCCACAATTGTAGCAATTACGCTCTCGACTAGAAGATCTTTTGTCATAGTAGGACCTTGACTTGGAGCTTCTTTCCTTGCTTCTACTCTTGTAGAACTTGTTGAAGTTCTTCACCATTAGGCTCAATTCTTCATTGAAGGTTTGTTTCTCACTTGATGATGTGGGAGCTTCACATGAGGCTTTGTAAGCACCACTTGACTTGTTGTGGAGCTCCTCCTTATCCTTGAGTGACATCTCATGAGCAACAATTCTTCCAATGACTTCTGTTGGCTTGAGATTCTTGTAATTGGGCATCATTTGGATCAATGTGCACACGGTATCATATTTCCCATCCAATGCTCTTAGGATCTTCTTGATTATGAATTTGTCGGTCATCTCTTCACTTCCCAAGCCGGCAATCTCATTTGTAATGAGAGCAAGCCTAGAGTACATTTCAGCGACGCCTTCACCATCCTTCATCTTGAACTTGTCAAGTTGACTTTGAAGCACATCCAACTTGGATTCCTTGACGTAGTTGGTACCTTCATGCATATCAATCAAAGTATTCCAAATTTCCTTTGCATTCTCAAGACTGCTGATTTTGTTGAATTCTGCGGGGCACAATCCGTTGAAGAGGATATCACAAGCTTGAGCGTTGTATTGCAGCATCTTCAACTCATCCGTGCTAGCATCACGGTTCGGTTCTCTCCCATCAAAGATTTTACCTTGCAAGCCAATACACACAATAGCCCAAACGGCGGGGTTATATCCAAGAATATGCATTTTCATCTTATGCTTCCAACTAGCAAAATTAGTACCATCAAAGTAAGGACCTCTACGGTGGTAGTTTCCCTCGCTAGATGCCATACTCTCCTAGGTTGTGAAACCAAGGCTATGATTACCAAAAGCTATGGAGATCAAAGAAAATGGAGACCAAGGCTCTGATACCACTTGTAGGATCGAAAGTATGTCTAGAGGGGGGGGGGGTGATTAGACTACTTGACCAAATAAAACATATCCTTTTCCCAATTTTAGTCTTTGGCAAATTTTAGCTAACTTAGGACAAGTCAAGCAATCTTAACACAATTCAAGCAAGCATGCAAAGAGTATATGAGCAGCAGAAATTAAAGCATGCAACTTGCAAGAATGTAAAGGGAAGGGTTTGGAGAATTCAAACGCAATTAGAGACACGTATGTTTTTGTCGTGGTTCCGATAGGTAGTGCTATCGTACATCCACGTTGATGGAGACTTCAACCCACGAAGGGTAACGGCTACGCGAGTCCACGGAGGGCTCCACCCAAGAAGGGTCCACGAAGAAGCAACCTTGTCTATCCCACCATGGCCATCGCCCACGAAGGACTTGCCTCACTAGCGGTAGATCTTCATGAAGTAGGCGATCTCCTTTCCCTTACAAACTCCTTGGTTCAACTCCACAATCTTGTCGGAGGCTCCAAAGTGACACCTAGCCAATCTAGGAGACACCACTCTCCAAGAAGTAACAAATGGTGTGTTGATGATGAACTCCTTGATCTTGTGCTTCAAATGATAGTCTCCCCAACACTCAACTCCCTCTCACAGGATTTGGATTTGGTGGAAAGAAGATTTGAGTGGAAAGCAACTTGGGGAAGGCTAGAGATCAAGATTCATATGGTAGGAATGGAATATCTTGGCCTCAACACAAGTGTAGGTGGTTCTCTTTCAGAAAATGTAAGTTGGAAGTGTAGGTTCGTTCTGATGGCTCTCTCCACGAATGAAGAGGAGGTGGAGGGGTATATATACCCTCCACAAAAAATCTAACCGTTACACACAACTTGCCAATCTCGGTGGGACCAAATTGAGAAACCCGGTTGGACCAATTCAGCAAATCTAGTGACCGTTAGGTTTTTTGGTGGGACCGACTGATACGTCTCCAACGTATCTACTTTTCCAAACAATTTTTCCCTTGTTTTTGACTCTAACTTGCATGATTTGAATGAAACTAACCCGGACTGACGCTGTTTTCAGCAGAACTACCATGATGTTGTTTTATGTGTAGAAAAGAAAAGTTCTCGAAATGACCTGCAAACCCACGGAGGGACTTTTCAGAATTAATAAGAATTTTTGGCGAAAGAATCAGGGCCAGGGGCCCAAGGCCTGTCCATGAGACAGGGGGCGCCCCCCCTAGGGCGCGCCCCCCTATCTCGTGGGCCCCTGGACCTCCTCCGACCTCAACTCCAACTCCATATATACCATCTCGGGGAGAAAAAAATCAGAGAGAAAGTTTCATCGCATTTCACGACACGGAGCCGCCGCCAAGCCCTAATCTCTCTCGGGAGGGCTGATCTGGAGTCCGTTCGGGGCTCCGGAGAGGGGGATTCATCGTCGTCATCATCATCAACCATCCTCCATCACCAATTTCATGATGCTCACCGCCGTGTGTGAGTAATTCCATCATAGGCTTGCTGGACGATGATGGGTTGGATGAGATTCACCATGTAATCAAGTTAGTTTTGTTAGGGTTTGATCCCTGGTATCCACTATATTCTGAGATTGATGTTGCTATGACTTTGCTATGCTTAATGCTTGTCACTAGGGCCCGAGTGCCATGATTTCAGATCTGAACCTATTATGTTTTCATGAATATGTGTGTGTTCTTGATCCTATCTTGCAAGTCTATAGTCACCTATTATGTGTTATCATCCGACAACCCCGAAGTGACAATAATCAGGATACTTCTCGGTGATGACCGTAGTTTAAGGAGTTCATGTATTCACTATGTGTTAATGCTTTGGTCCGGTTCTCTATTAAAAGGAGGCCTTAATATCCCTTAGTTTCCACTAGGACCCCGCTGCCACAGGAGGGTAGGACAAAAGATGTCATGCAAGTTCTTTTCCATAAGCATGTGTGACTATTTACGGAATACATGCCTACATTACATTGATGAATTGGAGCTAGTTCTATATCACCCTATGTTATAACTATTGCATGAGAAATCACATCTGGCATAATTATCCATCACTGATCCATTGCCTACGAGATTTTCATATATTGTTCTTCGCTTATTTACTTTTCCGTTGCTACTGTTACAACTACTACAAAAACCCCAAAACATTTATCTTTATTGTAGCTACTGTTACCATTACTATCATACCTCTTTTGCTACTAAATACTTTGCTGTAGATACTAAGTTATCCAGGTGTGGTTGAATTGACAACTCAACTGCTAATACCCAAGAATATTCTTTGGCTCCCCTTGTGTCGAATCAATAAATTTGGGTTGAATACTCTACCCTCAAAAGCTGTTGCGATCCCCTATACTTTTGGGTTATCAAGACTAATTTCTGGCGCCGTTGCCGGGGAGCATAGCTCTATTCTGTGAGTCACTTGGGATTTATATCTGTTGATCACTATGAAGAATTTGAAAGATGCTAAGACCAAGATTTTTCCCTCAACTACGAGGGGAGGTAAGGAACTGCCATCTAGCTCTGCACTAGATTCTCCTTCCGTTATTGATAGGCTTGCGACACCTAAACCTGCTGCCGCTATGAATTCTGATATGTCGCATGTTATTGATGATGCCACTTCTTCTATGCATGATGAAACTACTTCTGTGCGTGATACTACTTTGCCATTAGGTGAATTTCTTGATGAACAACTTGCTAGAGTTAGGGGGAATGAAAATGTTGAAGAACCTATTATTGATGATAGTGATGATGAACGTTCCCCCAATGATTATGTATTACCTGTTGTTCCTAAGGGTTATGTTATGAACAAAGAAGTTGCTGAAGCTATTCTTGCTTGCAATGATAGAAATGATCTTAAGAAATTATTAGCTAAATGGAAGCAGCAGTCTCTTAATGCAAGAATGAAACCTGATCCTACTTTTGCTACTTCACCTATCTGTGTTACCGATAAGGATTATGAGTTCTCCGTTGATCCTGATATTATTACTTTAGTTGAATCTGATCCTTTTTATGGCCTTGAATCTGAAACTGTTGTTGCACATCTTACAAAGTTGAATGATATAGCCACCCTATTTACTCATGATGAGAAGTCTCACTATTTATATATCCTTAAGATATTTCCGTTCTCATTAAAGGGTGATGCTAAGACTTGGTATAATTCTCTTGCTCCAGGTTGTGTGCGTAGTCCCCGGGATATGATTTATTACTTCTCTGCTAAATATTTCCATGCTCATAAGAAACAAGCTGCCTTGCGGAAAATATATAATTTTGTACAAACCAAAGAAAAGAGTCTCCCACAAGCTTGGGGGAGGCTTCTCCGGTTGCTTTATGCTTTGCCCGATCATCATCTTAAGAAAAATGAAATACTTGATATCTTTTATAATGGACTAACCGATGCTTCCAAGGACCACTTGGATAGTTGTGCTGGTTGTGTTTTCAGGGAAAGAACAGTCGATGAAGCTGAAATATTATTGAATAATATGTTGACTAATGAAAATAATTGGACTCTTCCCGACCCAGTTCCTGAAGTAATTCCTGAACCAATTGAGCCAACTCCTGAGCCTATCCCTAAACCCACTCCGAAGAAGAGAGGTGTTTTATTTCTCAGTCCTGAAGATATGCAAGAGGCAAAGAAATCAATGAAAGAAAAAGGTATTAAAGCTGAAGATGTTAAGAATTTACCTCCTATTGAAGAAATACATGGTCTGAATATACCGCCTGAAGAACCACATTGTCTTGATAACCCGACACAGGTAGTAAAGGTAAATTCTCTCTATAGATACGATAAAGTTGAAATACCCTCTACTAAATTTCATAGCCCATGCTTAGATGAATTTGATGACTTTATGGCTAGACAAGAAAGTTTTAATGCTTATGTTGGTAGAGAGTTAAAGAATAATGCTTTTGACATAGGACTCGTAGGTGATATTCTGGCTAGAGTTAAAGATGAACTTCACCGCGTTAGCAAATATGCTTCTATGGTTGCTACTCAAGCTGAGCAAGTACTCAAAGCTCAAAATGATTTGATTGATGAATTGAATAATAAAAATGACTTTGCCGTTAGAGTGGCTACTAGAACTGGTAGAATGACTCAGGAACCTTTGTATCCCGAACGCCACCCTAAAAGGATTGAACGAGACTCTCAGAATAATAATCTAGATGTTCCTAGTTCTTCTAAGAAGAAGAAAAAGAAGAATGATAGGACTTTGGAAACTTCTAGTGAACCTAATATAGAAACACGTGAGAATCCCAATGATATTTCTATCTCTGATGCTGAAATACAATCCGGAGATGAACATGAACCTGATGATAATGCTAATAATGATGTTCATGTAGATGCTCAACCTAGTAACACTAATGATGTAGAGATTGAACCTGTTGTTGATCTTGATAACCCACAATCAAGAAACCAACGTTATGATAAGAGAGATTTTGTTGCTAGGAAGCACGGTAAAGAAAGAGAACCATGGGTTCAGAAACCCATGCCCTTTCCTCCTAAACCATCCAAGTCAAAGCATGATGAGGATTTTGAGCTCTTTGCTGAAATGATTAGACCTATTTTCTTACGTATGCGCTTAACTGATATGCTTAAAGTAAATCCTTATGCTAAATATATGAAGGGTATCATCACAAATAAAAGAAAGATATTGGAAGCTGAAATTTCCACATGCTTGCTAATTACACTTTTAAGGGTGGAATACCAAAGAAACATGGAGATCCGGGTGTTCCAACTATACCATGCTCCATTAAAAGAAATTATGTTAGAACTGCTTTATGTGATCTTGGAGCCGATGTGAGTGTTATGCCTCTCTCTTTATATCGTAGACTTGAATTGAGTAAGTTGACACCTACTAAAATATCTTTGCAAATGGCTGATAAATCAACTGCTATACCTGTCGGTATTTGTGAGGATGTGCCTGTTGTGGTTGTGTCACTATCTTAACGGATTTTGTTATTCTTGATATTCCTGAGGACGATAGTATGTCTATTATCCTTGGTAGACCTTTTCTTAATACTGCAGGGGCTGTTATTGATTGCAACAAAGGCAATGTCACTTTTCATGTTAATGTGTAACGCCCCGGATACAACTTTCCATATTCGTAACTCCGACTCTTGCCATTTCCGGCTATGTGATTTATTATTTCCTCCGTGGTTGGGTTTTTGTCTGTTGTTTTGCATTTTGTTCTTGTTATGCATCTCATCTCATAACATCATGCGCATTGCATCGGCATCGTTTTCATAAAACTTGCATCCGTTCGGGTTCCGCCGGTTCTCTCCATTGTCCGTTCGGAGTCCAGACACACTTGCACGCGCCCGCGGCACCTCCGAAATATTATTTTATAAGTGGCATAAAAATGTTCTCGGAATGGGTTGCAACTTGTCGTGCGGTCTTATTATAGTGTAGACAGGCCGCCTGTCAAGTTTCGTCACATTCGGAGTCCGTTTGACTGCCCAACCGTTAAATATGTAACCGCGATATAGTCGGTATATTCGTCGGACGTTTCGGTCTCCGAAACCATTGCCGGGCTGCATTTCTCTTCTCTCCCCTCAGCTCAAAACCTCTCTCTCACAGCCCACTAATCCCTCCTAGGCCCAGCCTAGCTTCCCCTCTGTCCGGAGCCGCACGATCGCGATCCGAGGGTCCAAAACCCCAACCCTAACCCCCTCCTTCTATAAATAGCAGCCCCCCTTCCAAATTTGGCACCCCTAACCCCTCTCCTCCTTGTTTTCGCAGCCTCCTCCCACCTCGGGGGCCGCGCCGCCGCCTTCCCCCTCCAAATCCGGCGCCAGCCACCTCACCCGTGCCACTTGTCGCGCCTCCATTGGCTCCGCCACCGTTGACCACAACCTCCTCCAAACCCAGGGCGCCACGCGTCTCCCCGCAGGCTCCCGCCGCTGCAGGCCCGCCCAGGCCCGCGGGAAGCCCCTCCGAGCCCATCTGGGCCCAGGTCGGCCCGACCCCGCGCCGCCGTCCGTGCCCCTGTGCCTCGCCCCGATCCAGGGAGGAGAGGAGCTCCTCCCGTTCGCCTCGCCGCCGACCGCATCGTCCCGCCGCCTCGTCAACCTCGCCGCCGCGGCTCCAGGTCGTCGCCGGCGCCGCGCCTCCCTCTCTCTTCGTCCTTCCGGCGCCCGGCGCCGCCACCCTTCTCCTCCCCGCGCCTAGCCGGAGCCCGCCATCGCTAGCCAGGAGCTCCACCGTCGTCGATCTGGTTGGGGTCGCCGTCCCCATCCCGGATCTGGTTGGTGCTCGACCACCGGCGCTGGATCCTGCCTTTTCCCTCGCCCCCTCGCCGCTCCGGTAGCCGGAGACCCCAGCTCCGGTGCCCCTCTTCACCGCAGCGCCACCAGCCTCCTCGCTCGGGAGGACTCCGACCCCAACGAGCGCCCCGCATCCGCGTGGGCCTCCCCAGCGCCCCGGCCCAGCGCGCTGACCTCCAGGCCCGCGTCGCCTCTCCATCGGCCCAAGCCGGCCTGCCAGGCCTCCTCCACCGAACCGGCCCAAGGCCCAGGGTGAGCAGCCCCCTGGCCTTTCCTCTGTTGGGCTAGTCAGTTTCGGCCCGTATAGTGTTTTTTTCCTGCCTGCGAGTTTAGCTATTATCCTGTGATGTACCAGTTTTGCAGATTGGACCCTAAACTTCATGCATATAATATCTCTCAAACTGTGCATCGGATTAAAATAATTTATATATGTAAAATGCTTAGAATTTTGTGTAGATTAATAATATGCCATTTTCATCCATGTTTAAAATGTTTAAATTGTTGTTTGCATTAATTTGCATAAATGCCATGCTAAAATGATTTATTTCATAACTAAATAACCGTAGCTCCATTTTAAATAAACTTTATATGTAAATGGGGTGGAAAATGCCTAGATTAACATGGTGCACTTTATGTTGATGTTTAACAACATTAAAACTGTGTTTAGGGCAGAACAGTACCAAATCCATAATTTGCATATGGGGATTTTTGGGAATTGTTGTTTGTTGTTTCCGGCCTCATTTAAATTTGCCTAGATAGGTAGTTTCATTATGCTTTACCTCTTGCCATGTTTAACAACATTTAATATTGTTTGGTAGCTTAAACGAGATCAACTAAATAACTCGATGTGGTGTTTCGTCAATATGCAACTCATTGCATATTGAGCTCCACTTAACTTGTAGTATTGTTTGTTGCACTTGCCATGCCATGCCTCATTAAACCGGACATGCATCATACTTGATTGTGCATCATACCATGATTATGCTTGTGTGTTCACTATGTTGCTTGCTTCTTTCCGGTGTTGCTTCTTAGTTCCGGTAACGTTGCGCTCATGAGGATTCGTTCGACTGCTCCCGTTCGTCTTCTTCATGGACTCGTTCTTCTTCCTTGCAGAATTTCAGGCAAGATGACCGCTACCCTGGATCTCACTACTATCATTGCTATGCTAGTTGCTTCGCTATGCTGCGTTACCTATCTGTTACTCTTCAAGCCATCCCAAATTGCCATGAACCTCTAACCTTTGACACCTTTCCTATGCAAACCATTGTTTGGCTATGTTACCGCTTTTGCTCAGCCCCTCTTATAGCGTTGCTAGTTGCAGGTGAAGTTGAAGATTGCTCCATGGTGGACAGGATTTTGGTTGGGATATCACAATATCTCTTATATTATTAATGCATCTATATATTTGGTAAAGGGTGGAAGACTCGGCCTTTTGCCTAGTGTTTTGTTCCACTCTTGCCGCCCTAGTTTCCGTCATACCGGTGTTATGTTCCCGGATTTTGCGTTCCTTACGCGGTCGGGTGATTTATGGGACCCCCTTGACAGTTCGCTTTGAATAAAACTCCTCCAGCAAGGCCCAACTTTGGTTTTACCATTTGCCTCACCACCACCTATACCTTTCCCTTGGGTCTGCCAACCCGAGGGTCATCTTTATTTTAGCCCCTCCCCATGCCAATGCTTGTCTAAGTGTTGGTCTGAACCGAGCGATGTCCGGCGCCCCCTGGGCAACCAGGGTCTATGCCAACCCGACGTTTGGCTCATCCGGTGTGCCCTAAGAACGAGATATGTGCAGCTCCTATCGGGATTTGTCGGCACAGCGGGAGGCTTTGCTGGTCTTGTTTTACCATTGTCGAAATGTCTTGTTAACCGGGATTCCGAGTCTGATCGGGTCTTCCTGGGAGAAGGTCTATTCCTTCGTTGATCGCGAGAGCTTGTCATGGGCTAAGTTGGGACACCCCTGCAGGGTATAATCTTTCGAAAGCCGTGCCTGCGGTTATATGCAGATGGGAATTTGTTAATGTCCAGTTGTAGATAACTTGACACCAGATCCGCATTAAAACGCATCAACCGAGTGTGTAGCTGTGATGGTCTCTTCTCGGCGGAGTCCGGGAAGTGAACACGGTTTCTGGGTTATGTTTGACGTAAGTAGGAGTTCAGGATCACTTCTTGATCATTGCTAGTTTCACGACCGTTCCTTTTGCTCTCTTCTCGCTCTGATTTGCGTATGTTAGCCACCATATCATGCTTAGTCGCTGCTGCAGCCTCACCACTTTACCCCTTCCTTTCCTATTAAGCTTTGCTAGTCTTGATACCCATGGTAATGGGATTGCTGAGTCCTCGTGGCTCACAGATTACTACAACAACAGTTGCAGGTACAGGTTATGCGATGATCATGACGCGAGAGCGATGTTTGCTTGTCTTGGAGTTCTTCTTCTGCTCCTTCTTCGATCAGGGGATAGGTTCCAGGTCGGCAGCCTGGGCTAGCAGGGTGGATGTCGTTTGAGTTTCTGTTTGTGATTCATCCGTAGTCGGATGATGCTCTGATGTATTGTGATGTTGTATTCGAGTGGCATTGTATGCCTTATGTATGTATCCCCATCTATTATGTAATGTTGATGTAATGATATCCACCTTGCAAAAGCGTTTCAATATGCGGGTCTATACTTGGTGGGACCTTCGAGTTCCTTTTGGATAGGGTCGCATATTGGGCGTGACAAGTTGGTATCAGAGCCTCGACCGACCCTAGGAGCCCCCTTGTTTGTTGGCCTTTGTTGAATCTAGAAGAAAACTATTTTGAGTCTTAGGATTATATATATCGGAGAGTAGGATTCTTTTTACTCCCCAGCCCCTTCGTCGCTCTGGTGAGGTCTCCTGACATAGATGTTTTGTCTTTCCTCTCCTCAAATTTCACTAAAAAAAATTTTTAGGATCACGCGGGTATCTTGGAATCGTTCTAATGGTTTTGTGACGAGAACATTGTTCTTGGTGCCTCCTGTCTATTATGTGGCTTTGACCCGGGGAGTTGAGCTCCGAGGTGTTGTCGTCTCAATTTTATCGTTGCAGTTCTGGAATACCTGAGTTTTGCCGACATCGAAAATCTCTTTTATGCAGTTGTTGGTGAGATAACCTCGACGTCACCCAGTACTTGGGAGTTCGGGAGTATTGCCATAACTCGTATAACGGATGCTTTTCGAAGGTTGAGGTACACAATGTCCGAAGGTTTCTGGGTTATGTGTTGACGGATGGATACAGCTGGATGTAGGGATTGTTAGTTTGGGTGAGATATATATTGCTTCCCCTGTATCCCCAACACCAGATTGCATAACCAGAAAGTTTCGGGAGTTTATAGGTGGGAATTGAAGTAGCTCCTAGAATATCTTCCCGACAGATGCATGATATGGGATTGGGTAAATCTCTATCATATGTATTTGTTCCGGCTTATTCTGCAAGCCAATTCTTTGTTTTGTTTTATTTGTGGTATTCGAGTTGCTTCAATGTCAAGTGTTGAATCCATACCTTTCATAAACGGTGTTCTCATATTCCTATGTGAATACTAATCCTTCTTGATCATCGAGGTCGTCATGTCAATTCTTTTTCAACCGGTGTGCTTCTCTTCAAGTGGTTCCAATCATTTTCAACATCCGCAAGATCAACTCTAAGTTTTCTCACCGGTGTTTGTTTCGTTCATCCCAAGTTGTCTTTGTTTTTCCCCACCCTCCCACCCTTTTCTTCAAGGACTCATATATTTTAATCAAGTATCCATTTATTCATATGAAGTCTCTTCACTCTTTTCAATCAATGTTCTTACCCGGTGATTATCATGAAGTTGGCCAGGAGTTTCAAGTTCATCATCCTTCGTTCTTTTTCTTCTCCGGTGGATCCATTTCAAGCTTTAAGTGTTGATCATATTCTTTTCCTCGTGTCAAATGCTTTTTCATACCGGTGCACCTCTTAATCTTTCACTTCTCGCTATTCATTTGTTCTGGAGTGCTGAAGATATCTCGGAAGACTTGTGTTTCCATTCTCAATTCGTTCAAGATATTTCGAGGTTGTTATCTCATTCAGTCATTTAATTCAACCGGTGCAATCCCCCCTTTTCAATCAATTGTTCAACGATGTTTCTTTCGAGTGGGCCCTAACCCACAGGTCTTTTCCCAGGATCTTACCTGACTCTTCTAATTTTCTCGGAGCTATTCCCAAATACTTTTGAAGTTTGATGTAAGAATGATTTATCATAAGTCATATGTCCTTCTCCAAGATCTTTCAAATTCTTTCATCGTTGGTTCAACCTTTCTAATTTTCATCCCGGAATATCTCAACAATTCTTGGTGGTGTTCTTCGTCGTCATTCTCGGATCTTGAAGACCGAAGAAGGATTTCTCTTAAATCTTGGTCCGTTCTCTTGAAGATTAATAGTTCTAGCTTATGTCATCCTCTCATAATTGTTTTCGATTGTGAGAATTCTTTTCAACCATCTAATGCATTTCAGGAGTTGCTTCCTTTCTTGATAATCCGAATGCCATCATTTCTGAATATTACTCATTCTCAACCTTCAACTCTTGTTCTCCAAATCTTACCGGTGAATCGTTCTAATACCCTCTAGTCAGTTCATGATCTCTTCGTTCTCATGTATCTAAATCGCCTCAAGTATCTTCATTCGTTTTCCAATTCTTCCCGGTGAATTGTGCCTTTGCTATGGTCTTTTTCAATTCTTTCGATGGTTCATTCAAGATTTCACTTTCTTCGTTATCGTATCAATTCATCCATTCTTTCGTTGTTTCAATCCCACCGGTGGTTCCATCAAGACCTTCTCAAGTTTGCTCTATATCTCTCTTAATTCTTTCTACGAGAATAAGTAGTATGCCAAATCCGTTGCTTGTCATCAATTTAAATTGGTGAAGGATAGGCAAGACATAATTCTTATTCTTGTTTCATCCAAGTGAGTAATTCTTTTCTTCCGGAGATTGTTCATGATGAAGTAATTCTCCGTTCTAGTGTTTCATCTTTTCTTTCCGGAGTTCCAAGTTCTCTCGGTTATATCATCGCAAAGCTCCATCTAAATCATTGCAAGGCTTCACCTTGTGTTTCCAACTTCTCTTTCTTTCTATCATCTTTTTATTACCGGAGTTCTTCATGGAAGATCTACATGATGGTTCATCAAGGATTCTTTTCATTCTTCAATTGTTCTTCAAGATTTCTCTTGAAGCTAAGATCCGCCAAGCTATACTCAAAATTAAACATGGTGCTCAACACATGTTTTGTTTTGAGGAGTTCAAGTATTCTTCATCTTGCATTCCGAAGTGCAATCCTTTCTACCTTATCTTTTGAGATGGTGTTGTGTCATCCTTGGAAATTTCTCCTCATGTTTCTCGATTCACATGTTGTCAAGAATGAGGTATTTTAAACCCATCATTTTCTTCCTTGGAGTTATCCTGGTTAAAATTTCACCTAAAAGCCTTCCCAAAGGAATGTTGCTAATTGTGGTGCTTATCAATGACCCACGTTCTCGAATGATCCTCTTGGTGAAAGAAGTTTCTCTTATCTTCATTGATCTCAACCAATCAATTATTTCTATTAGTGGCGGGTTGTCACCTCAAGTTTTGAGATGTCTACATAAGCGAGGATCATACCATTTCGTTGTTGGTTTTCCAACAACTCCGTTCAATCCTTCTTTGCAAGGATGCTTTCCAAGTTCATTTGTGGCAGAAATTGTCATTTTCTTCTCCGCCCCTTTATCCCAACAATCTAGCTTCTATTCTTTCGTTCCTGAGGCATTGTGATGCTGCTCTTTTCACTCATCATCTTGCTTTGGCAAGATCATGTTCTTCTCCTTGCTTCTCCATTTAACCGGAGTGTTGTGTCATCTCTTCAAGGCTTTCATCTTATCAAGTTTTGCCTCTCTTTTCAACCTGGGTGCTGTCTGAAATCCTTCTTACCCATTATGCCATTCTTTCAATAGTTCCGGAGACAGTGTGTTGTTGGTTTCATCAAGTATCTTCCCATCTTCTCAAGTTCATGTTCTATTCCTTCCATGTTCAACCGGAGTGCTGCCCAAATTATATCAATCTTATTCCTTCTCCATCTTGTTTTAACCGGAGTGGTTTCGAACTCTATCTTGTCCATTAAACTCTTGATTCATGTCTTTGCAACCTTCAAGTTCTCGTAATGTTCCTTGTTCCTCTTTTCTAACGGACTGTTTGTAATCTTGGTCATCTCTGTTGTTTTGTTTCTTTCAATTTGTTCAACCTCTCAAGGTTCGTGGTTTCACTCGTTTGTCGAAGAAGCAACTTAGTTTACCGCTTATCTTCCTCTTCCTTTTCCCTCCGGTGCCATCCTAGATCTCGGGACGAGATCCTCTCGTAGTGGTGGAGTGTTGTAACGCCCCGGATACAACTTTCCATATTCATAACTCCGACTCTTGCCATTTCCGGCTATGTGATTTATTATTTCCTCCATGGTTGGGTTTTTGTCTGTTGTTTTGCAGTTTGTTCTTGTTATGCACCTCATCTCATAACATCATGCGCATTGCATCAGCATCGTTTTCATAAAACTTGCATCCGTTCGGGTTCCCCCGGTTCTCTCCGTTGTCCGTTCGGAGTCCAGACACACTTGCACGCGCCCGCGGCACCTCCGAAATATTATTTTATAAGTGGCATAAAAATGTTCTCGAAATGGGTTGCAACTTGTCGTGTGGTCTTATTATAGTGTAGACAGGCTGCCTGTCAAGTTTTGTCGCATTCGGAGTCTGTTTGACTGCCCAACCGTTAAATATGTAACCGCGATATAGTCGGTATATTCGTCGCACGTTTCGGTCTCCGAAACCATTGTCGGGCTGCATTTCTCTTCTCTCCCCTCAGCTCAAAACCTCTCTCTCACAGCCCACTAATCCCTCCTAGGCCCAGCCTAGCTTCCCCTCTGTCCGGAGCCGCACGATCGCGATCCGAGGGTCCAAAACCCCAACCCTAACCCCCTCCTTATATAAAGAGCAGCCCCCCCTTCCAAATTTGGCACCCCTAACCCCTCTCCTCCTTGTTTTCGCAGCCTCCTCCCACCTCGGGGGCCGCGCCGCCGCCTTCCCCTTCCAAATCCGGCGCCAGCCACCTCACCCGAGCCACTTGTCACGCCTCCATTGGCTCCGCCACCGTTGACCGCGCCCTCCTCTAACCCCAGGGCGCCACGCGTCTCCCTGCAGGCTCCCGCCGCCGCAGGCCCGCCCAGGCCCGCGAGAAGCACCTCCGAGCCCATCTGGTCCCGGGTCGGCCCGACCCCGCACCGCTGCCCGTGCCCCTGTGCCTCGCCCCGATCCAGGGAGGAGAGGAGCTCCTCCCGTTCGCCTCGCCGCCGACCGCATCGTCCCGCCGCCTCGTCAACCTCGCCGCCGCGGCTCCAGGTCGTCGCCGGCGCCGCGTCTCCCTCTCTCTTCGTCCTTCCGGCGCCCGGCGCCGCCACCCTTCTCCTCCCCGCGCCTAGCCGGAGCCCGCCATCGCCAGCTAGGAGCTCCGTCGTCGTCGATCTGGTTGGGGTCGCCGTCCCCATCCCGGATCTGGTTGGTGCTCGCCCACCGGCGCTGGATCCGGCCTTTTCCCTCGCCCCCTCGCTGCTCCGGCAGCCGGAGACCCCAGCTCCGGCGCCCCTCTTCACCGCAGCGCCGCCATCCTCCTCGCTCGGGAGGACTCCAACCCCAACGAGCGCCCCGCGTCCGCGTGGGCCTCCCCAGCGCCCCGGCCCAGCGCGCTGACCTCCAGGCCCGCGTCGCCTCTCCATCGGCCCAAGCCGGCCTGCCAGGCCTCCTCCACCGAACCGGCCCAAGGCCCAGGGTGAGCAGCCCCCTGGCCTTTCCTCTATTGGGCTAGTCATTTTCGGCCCGTATAGTGCTTTTTTCCTGCCTGCGAGTTTAGCTATTATCCTGTGATGTACCAGTTTTGCACATTGGACCCTAAACTTCATGCATATAATATCTCTCAAACTGTGCATCAGATTAAAATAATTTATATATGTAAAATGCTTAGAATTTTGTGTAGATTAACAATATGCCATTTTCATCCATGTTTAAAATGTTTAAATTGTTGTTTGCATTAATTTGCATAAATGCCAGGCTAAAGATTGCTCCATGGTGGACAGGATTTTGGTTGGGATATCACAATATCTCTTATATTATTAATGCATCTATATATTTGGTAAAGGGTGGAAGACTCGGCCTTTTGCCTAGTGTTTTGTTCCACTCTTGCCGCCCTAGTTTCCGTCATACCGGTGTTATGTTCCCGGATTTTGCGTTCCTTACGTGGTCGGGTGATTTATGGGACCCCCTTGACAGTTCGCTTTGAATAAAACTCCTCCAGCAAGGCCCAACTTTGGTTTTACTATTTGCCTCACCACCACCTATACCTTTCCCTTGGGTCGGCCAACCCGAGGGTCATCTTTATTTTAGCCCCCCTGGGCCAATGCTTTTCTAAGTGTTCGTCCGAACCGAGCGATGTCCGGCGCCCCCTGGGCACCCAGGGTCTTTGCCAACCCGACGTCTGGCTCATCCGGTGTGCCCTGAGAACGAGACATGTGCAGCTCCTATCGGGATTTGTTGGCACAGCGGGAGGATTTGCTGGTCTTGTTTTACCATTGTCGAAATTTCTTGTAAACCGGGATTCCGAGTCTGATCGGGTCTTCCTAGGAGAAGGTCTATTCCTTCGTTGATCGCGAGAGCTTGTCATGGGCTAAGTTGGGACACCCCTGCAGGGTATAATCTTTCGAAAGCCGTGCCTGCGGTTATATGCAGATGGGAATTTGTTAATGTCCGGTTGTAGATAACTTGACACCAGATCCGAATTAAAACGCATCAACCGAGTGTGTAGCCGTGATGGTCTCTTCTCGGCGGAGTCCGGGAAGTGAACACGGTTTCTGGGTTATGTTTGACGTAAGTAGGAGTTCAGGATCACTTCTTGATCATTGCTAGTTTCATGGCCCTTCGTTTTGCTCTCTTCTCGCTCTGATTTGCGTATGTTAGCCACCATATCATGCTTAGTCGCTGTTGCAGCCTCACCACTTTACCCCTTCCTTTCCTATTAAGCTTTGCTAGTCTTGATACCCATGGTAATGGGATTGCTGAGTCCTTGTGGCTCACAGATTACTACAACAACAGTTGCAGGTACAGGTTATGCGATGATCATGACGCGAGAGCGATGTTTGCTTGTCTTGGAGTTCTTCTTCTGCTCCTTCTTCGATCAGGGGATAGGTTCCAGGTCGGCAGCCTGGGCTAGCAGGGTGGATGCCGTTTGAGTTTCTGTTTGTGATTCATCCGTAGTCGGATGATGCTCTGATGTATTGTGATGTTGTATTCGAGTGGCATTGTATGCCTTATGTATGTATCCCCATCTATTATGTAATGTTGATGTAATGATATCCACCTTGCAAAAGCGTTTCAATATGCGGGTCTATCCTTGGTGGGACCTTCGAGTTCCTTTTGGATAGGGTCGCATATTGGGCATGACAAAGGCAATGTCACTTTCCGAGGAAACAATCTCAAGTTATTGATGGTAAATGTCACTTTTCATGTTAATGGTAAAGAGCATACGGTACACTTTCTGAGGAAACAATCTCAAGTTCATTGCATAAATACTATTGAAAAAGTTCTAACTATCATTTTTGGAGGTTTTGAATTTCCTCTCCCTACTGTCAAAGAAAAAGTATGATATTCTTATTGTTGGGGATTTTCATATCCCCGTTGAGGTAACTTAGTGTTATTCGAAATTTCTCCGGTTCCATGTTATTCGGAATGAGTTTGATAACAAGACTTGATCAACCTTGTTAGCAGGTTCATTTTGATTATCACGAGATGGATGAAACTAGAAGGCACAACCTTCTGTACCCTCTTTTTACTTTCTGTTATTTAGAATAAATGAAGCAAACATAATATTATCCGTCTGTTTTCTGATTTATCCGTGCAATAAAAAATAGTCTGAAAATAAAAGTGCTCCAAATGCCCTGCAAATTTAGTATGATTTTTTCTAGAATATTTGGGGATTTTAGGCACTGAAAACACTGCAGGAGGGCCAAGCACCAGGCCACGAGAGAGGAGGGTGCCCCCCCTGTAGGGCGTGCCCCCCTGTCTCGTGGGCCCCTGGTGGCTCCCCTCCACTTATGCCAGCACCCCCACACTTCATCTTCTACCCAAAAAAAATCCCCATCCATCTCAAGCACGAGTTCTAGCTCGTTTTGCTGCGATTTTCGATCTCTTAGCTCAAAGCTCCATTCACAAAATTGCTTTGGGAGATTGTTGCTTGGTATGTGACTCCTCCATTGGTCCAATTAGTTTTTGTTCTAGTACTTTATTCATTGCAAATTTTTGTTGCTTAGGTGACCATGTTCTTGAGCTTGCATGTTAAATTTTTGAGGTCCCAAGCAATCTCAATGCATGATATAGGCTCTAGGCATTTGTAGGAGTAGTTGCTATCAATCTTGTTTAGTTTTATGCACTTTTATTTTGAAGTTACTAAAAATTTCAGAAATTTTTAGAGAAAGAAATATGCTTAGAAGAATGTATCAAGGTGGTTCCTCGGCAAAGAAAGGGCCAAGGATTGCTATACGTGAGCAAGACGTTGAATTGCCGAGGAATGCATATGTACGGGCTTGTGAGTGGCCATCCAATGATTTTATGATCAAAGCAGGCTTCAAGGAGGAATTTTACGCGTATGTGCGTAATGCTGAGATGGAGAACTTCTTACAAGATAAGTGTCCTCAGTACTCTCAATTGACTGATTCCTTTGTGCAGAGGTTTAAATATAACTGTACGCGTAATTCTCCTAGTGTCCTATTTGATATTTATGATACATCTTACACCGTGGACTTAGAGGATTTTACAACTACTTGCAAACTCCCGCAGTGGGGTAATATTAATGATCCTCCCAAATCTGAATTTAGAGATTTTCTTGCTAGTATTACTGTGGGAAAATCTAGGGACATAGCACAAGCTACTATAGGGAGCATTCATTTTCCTGCTATACATTATTTTGCTCTCTTTATTGGTAGATGTATTAATGGTAAGGATGAAGCATGCCACATGTGTGTACCTGATCTGAGTATCCTCAAGAGTGCTGTGTTCGGTTTTAAAGGCTATAATTTAGGGGCAATAGTTGCACGTAGGTTGCAGAATAACAGTAGAAAGGGAAATTTATTTCGAGGAATTTATGCAACCCGTGTGGCTAATTTTCTTGGTATAGCCCCACGAGAAGGAGATATGATAATGCCTCCTGTTTATCTGGATAAAGAAGCTATGTTTAGTCATCATTTTCTTGAGAGGAATGTACAATTCCTCCATTATCGACTAATCTATGATAGACGCAACGTCGTCCCTGTCACTCTTCCTGCTCCCTACCTTTTTTATTATCAGGCAAAAACAAGATATGTTGTCACCAGGGAAGAAGCCACTGAATATGAGAGGGGAATGGAGGCAGCTCGCCAACACGCTGCTGCTCAGGAGGCTGTTGCCTCTGCATCTCAGTACAACCCCAGTTTCACTTATGGATATCAGCCAGGCGGTCCTTGGTATTAAACCAACTTAGGCCAAAAGCCTAAGCTTGGGGGAGTACGTATTTCTCACCGACTTTACATTCATGTTCACACGCTAGTCGTCGGTGCTCATACTCTTTCATTGTATTATCCATGCTAGTTTAAATTCTTTTTCTAGTTTTCTTCTTGTGTGTTTAATAAACCTTAAGAAAAACCAAAAAATTAGTTAGTTTAATTTCCTTGCTTGTAGTAGAAATTAAAATGAAAAACCAAAAAGATTTCTAGTTCTTCTTTTTACTTGTTGGGAGCTTTCCCATGTAAATAGTTTTATTTTATTTTCTTTCCTTTGGGGGTCGAGAAGACCATATTGAAATGCTTAGTGGCTCTCATATGCATTATTGTTTATTTAATTAGAGCCCATATTACTTGTCTTCTCTCTTGAGTTGAATGCTTGCAGATTCCAGCTTAGTCCAATGCACGTACACTCTTATTATTATACACATCGTTCGGTCGTGCGAGTGAAAGGCAATAATGACGATATATGATAGACTTATTGGGATGAGAAAAGCTGGTATGAACTCGACCTCTCTTGTTTTTGTAAATATGATGATTCATCTTCCTGGGTCAGCTATTATGAAGTAAACATATTTGCAATGACATTTAGAGATTATAATTACTTGTGCCATGCTTGATTAGCTATGAGTTATAATGGTTTACCTTGCATGCCAACATGCTAATTAGAATGATTATGATGTGGTATGATGGTATGGTATCCTCCTTTAAATGAATTGAGTGACTCGACTTGGCACATGTTCACGCATGTAGTTGAATCAAATCAACGCAGCCTTCACGATATTTATGTTCATCGTGGATTATATCCTACTCATGCTTGTACTTGGTGTAAATTAATTTTAATGCATGCTTACGACTGTTGTCGCTCTCTCAGTTGGTCGCTTCCCAGTCCTTTGCTATCCTTCACCTGTACTAAGCGGGAATACTGCTTGTGCATCCAAACTCCTTAAACCTCAAAGTTGTTCCATATGAGTCCACTATACCTTCCTATATGCGGTATCTACCTGCCGTTCCAAGTAAATATGTATGTGCCAAACTCCAAACCTTCAAACGAAATTCTGTTTTGTATGCTCAAGAAGCTCATGTAACAACTAGGGCTGCCTATATCTTCCATGCTAGGTGGGTTATTCTCAGAGGAGTGGACTCCGCTCCTCATTCATGAGAAAGGGCCGGTAACCAGGATGCCCAGTCCCATGATCCAAAAAGATCAAAGCAAATCAAAATAATTAAACAAAACTCCCCCAGGGTTGTTGTATGTTGGAGGCACTCGTTGTTTCGAGCAAGCCATGGATTGATGCTTGTTGGTGGTTGGGGGAGTATAAACCTTTACCATTCTATTTGGGAACTGCCTATAATGCATTTAGTGTGGAAGATACAGCCATCTCAAGGTGTTGTGTTGACAGCGAAAGTATGCCGCTCAAAATGTTATTCAATCTCTATTTTAAAATCGAGCTCTGGCACCTCTACAAATCCCTGCTTCCCTCTGCGAAGGGCCTATCTATTTACTTTTATGTTGAGTCATCACCCTTCTTATTAAAAGCACCAGCTGGAGAGCACACTGTCATTTGCATTCATTATTATTGGTTTATATTGGGTATGACTTGACTGGATCTCTTTTACCATGAATTATAATGTTTAGTCAGTCCTTGATCTTTAAAGGTGCTCTGCATTTATGTTTTGCGGTCTCAGAAAGGGCTAGCTGTTGGAAATATGCCCTAGAGGCAATAATAAAAGTATTATTATATTTCAATGTTCATGATAAATGTATTTTATTCATGCTATAACTGTATTATCCGGAAATCGTAATACACGTGTGAATACTTAGACCACAATATGTCCCTGGTGAGCCTCTAGTTGACCAGCTCATTGTGATCAACAGATAGTCATGGTTTCCTGACTATGGACATTGGATGTCGTTGATAACGGGATCACATCATTAGGAGAATGATGTGATGGACAAGACCCAATCCTAAGCATAGCATAAAAGATCGTGTAGTTCGTTTTGCTAGAGCTTTGCCAATGTCAAGTATCTCTTCCTTAGACCATGAGATCGTGTAACTCCCGGATACCGTAAGAGTGCCTTGGGTGTATCAAACGTCACAACGTAACTGGGTGACTATAAAGGTGCATTACAGGTATCTCCGAAAGTAGCTGTTGGGTTGACACGGATCGAGACTGGGATTTGTCACTCCGTATGACGGAGAGGTATCACTGGGCCCACTCGGTAATGCATCATCATTATGAGCTCAATGTGACCAAGGTGTTGGACACGGGATCATGCATTGCGGTATGAGTAAAGTGACTTGCCGGTAACGAGACTGAACAAGGTATTGGGATACCGACGATCGAGTCTCGGGCAAGTAACGTACCGATTGACAAAGGGAATTGTATACAGGGTTTGATCGAATCCTCGACATAGTGGTTCATCCGATGACAACATCGAGGAGCATGTGGGAGCCATCATGGGTATCCAGATCCTGCTGTTGGTTATTGGCCTGAGAGCGTCTCGGTCATGTCTGCATGTCTCCCGAACCCGTAGGGTCTACACACTTAAGGTTCGGTGACGCTAGGGTTATTAGGAAGACTAGTATGTGACTACCGAATGTTGTTCGGAGTCCCGGATGGGATCCTGGACGTCACGAGGAGATCCGGAAGGGTCCGGAGGTAAAGATTTATATATGGGAAGTTGTCAAACGGACACCGGGAAGTTTCGGGGTCATACCGGTATTGTACCGGGGCCACCGGAAGGGTTCCGGGGGTCCACCGGGAGGGGCCACCCCTCCCGGGGGGCCACATGGGCTGCGTGGGGCAGGGAGCCAGCCCCTGGTGGGCTGGCCGCACCCCCCTCCCTTGGGCCCATGCGCCTAGGGTTGAGGGGGAACCCTAGAGGGGGCGCCCCCCTTGACTTGGGGGGCAAGCCACCCTCTCCCCCTCTCCCCTTGGCCGCCGCACCCCCCCTAGATGGGTTCTAGGGGGCCGGCCCCCTTATCCCTTCCCCCTATAAATAGAGGGGTGAGGGGAGGGCAGCCGCACCATCCTCCAAGGCGCAGCCCTCCCCTCCCCAATACCTCTCCTCCTCCGTTGTGTGCTCGGCGAAGCCCTGTCGGAGTACTGCTTCTCCACCATCACCACGCCGTCGTGCTGCCGGTGGAGCTGTCTTCCTCAACCTCTCCTTCCCCCTTGCTGGATCAAGAAGGAGGAGACGTCTCCCGTCCCGTACGTGTGTTGAACGCGGAGGTGCTGTCCGTTCAGCACTTGGTCATCGGTGATTCGAATCACGTCGAGTACGACTACATCATCACCTTGCAAGCTTCCGCACGCGATCTACAAGTGGTATGTAGATGCAAACTCTCTCCCTTGACTCGTTGCTTAGATGAACTCATAGATGGATCTTGGTGAAACCGTAGGAAAATTTTAATTTTCTGCAACGTTCCCCAACAGTGGCATCATGAGCTAGGTCTATGCGTAGTTCTCTTTGCACGAGTAGAACACAATTTTGTTGTGGGCGTGGATTTTGTCATCTTACTTGCCTCTACTAGTCTTTTCTTGCTCAACGGTATTGTGGGATGAAGCGGCCCGGACCAACCTTACACGTACGCTTACGTGAGACCGGTTCCACCGACTGACATGCACTAGTTGCATAAGGTGGCTGGCGGGTGTCTGTCTCTCCCACTTTAGTTGGAGCGGAATCGATGAACAGGGCCCTTATGAAGGGTAAATAGAAGTTGACAAAATCACGTTGTGGTGATTCGTAGGTAAGAAAACGTTCTTGCTAGAACCCAATTGCAGCCACGTAAAAGATGCAACAACAATTAGAGGACGTCTAACTTGTTTTTGCAGCGATTGATCATGTGATGTGATATGGCCAGAAGTTGTGATGAATGATGAATTGTGATGTATGAGATCATGTTCTTTGTAATAGGATTCACGACTTGCATGTCGATGAGTATGACAACCGGCAGGAGCCATAGGAGTTGTCTTTATTTTTTGTATGACCTGCGTGTCATTGAATAACGCCATGTAAACTACTTTACTTTATTGCTAAACGTTAGTCATAGAAGTAGAAGTAGTCGTTGGCGTGACAACTTCATGAAGACACGATGATGGAGATCATGATGATGGAGATCATGGTGTCAAGCCGGTGACAAGATGATCATGGAGCCCCGAAGATGAAGATCAATGGAGCTATATGATATTGGCCATATCATGTCACAACTATATAATTGCATGTGATGTTTATTATGTTTATGCATCTTGTTTACTTAGGACGACGGTAGTAAATAAGATGATCCCTTACAAAATTTCAAGAAGTGTTCTCCCCTAACTGTGCACCGTTGCTACAGTTCGTCGCTTCTAAGCACCACGTGATGATCGGGTGTGATGGATTCTTACGTTCACATACAACGGGTGTAAGACAGTTTTACACAGCGAAAACACTTAGGGTTAACTTGACGAGCCTAGCATGTGCAGACATGGCCTCGGAACACGGAGACCGAAAGGTCGAACACGAATCGTATGGAAGATACGATCAACATGAGAATGTTCACCGACGATGACTAGTCCGTCTCACGTGATGATCGGACACGGGCTAGTCGACTCGGATCGTGTAACACTTAGATGACTAGAGGGATGTCTAATCTAAGTGGGAGTTCATAATTTGATTAGAACTTTATTATCATGAACTTAGTCTAAAACCTTTGCAAATATGTCTTGTAGATCAATGGCCAACGCTAATGTCAACATGAACTTCAACGCGTTCCTAGAGAAAACCAAGCTGAAAGATGATGGCAGCAACTATACGGACTGGGTCCGGAACCTGAGGATCATCCTCATAGCTGCCAGGAAACAATATGTCCTAGAAGGACCGCTAGGTGACGCTCCCGTCCCAGAGAACCAAGACATTATGAATGCTTGGCAGTCTCGCGCTGATGATTACTCCCTCGTTCAATGCGGCATGCTTTACAGCTTAGAACCGGGGCTCCAAAAGCGTTTTGAGCACCACGGAGCATATGAGATGTTCGAAGAGCTGAAACTAGTTTTTCAAGCTCATGCCCGGGTCGAGAGATATGATGTCTCCGACAAGTTCTACAGTTGTAAGATGGAGGAAAACAGTTCTGTCAGTGAGCACATCCTGAAGATGTCTGGGTTGCACAACCGTATGACCCAGCTGAACATTAACCTCCCAGATGAGGCGGTCATTGACAGAATCCTCCAGTCGCTCCCACCAAGCTACAAGAGCTTTGTGATGAACTACAACATGCAGGGGATGGAAAAGACCATTCCTGAAGTGTTCTCGATGCTGAAGTCAGCAGAGGCTGAAATCAAGAAAGAACATCAAGTGTTGATGGTCAATAAGACCACTAAGTTCAAGAAGGGCAAGGGTAAGAAGAACTTCAAGAAGGACGGCAAAGATGTTGCCGCGCCTGGTAAGCCAGTTACCGGGAAGAAGTCAAAGAATGGACCCAAGCCTGAGACTGAGTGCTTTTATTGCAAGGGGAAGGGTCACTGGAAGCGGAACTGCCCCAAATACTTAGCGGATAAGAAGGCCGGCAACACCAAAGGTATATTTGATATACATGTGATTGATGTGTACCTTACCAGTACTCGTAGTAACTCCTGGGTATTTGATACCGGTGCCGTTGCTCATATTTGTAACTCACAGCAGGAGCTGCGGAATAAACGGAGACTGGCGAAGGACGAGGTGACGATGCGCGTCGGGAATGGTTCCAGAGTCGATGTGATCGCCGTCGGCACGCTGCCTCTACATTTACCTACGGGATTAGTTTTGAACCTTAATAATTGTTATTTAGTGCCAAGTTTGAGCATGAACATTGTATCTGGATCTCGTTTAATACGAGATGGCTACTCATTTAAGTCTGAGAATAATGGTTGTTCGATTTATATGAGAGATATGTTTTATGGTCATGCTCCGATGGTCAATGGTTTATTCTTAATGAATCTCGAGCGTAATATTACACATGTTCATAGTGTAGATGCCAAAAGATTTAAAGTTGATAACGATAGTCCCACATACTTGTGGCACTGCCGCCTTGGTCACATTGGTGTCAAGCGCATGAAGAAGCTCCATGCCGATGGACTTTTGGAGTCTCTTGATTATGAATCGTTTGACACGTGCGAACCATGCCTTTGGGCAAGATGACCAAGACTCCGTTCTCCGGAACAATGGAGCGAGCAACCAACTTGTTGGAAATCATACATACCGATGTGTGCGGTCCAATGAGCGTTGAGGCTCGCGGAGGATATCGTTATGTTCTCACTCTCACTGATGACTTAAGTAGATATGGGTATGTCTACTTAATGAAACACAAGTCTGAGACCTTTGAAAAGTTCAAGGAATTTCAGAATGAGGTGGAGAATCAACGTGACCGAAAGATAAAATTCCTACGATCAGATCGTGGAGGAGAATATTTAAGTCACGAATTTGGCACACACTTAAGGAAATGTGGAATCGTTTCACAACTCACGCCGCCTGGAACACCTCAGCGAAACGGTGTGTCCGAACGTCGTAATCGCACTCTATTGGATATGGTGCGGTCTATGATGTCTCTTACCGATTTACCGCTATCATTTTGGGGATACGCTCTAGAGACAGCTACATTCACTTTAAATAGGGCACCGTCTAAATCCGTTGAGACGACACCGTATGAATTATGGTTTGGAAAGAAACCTAAGCTGTCGTTTCTAAAAGTTTGGGGATGCGATGCTTATGTCAAGAAACTTCAACCTGAAAAGCTCGAACCCAAGTCGGAAAAATGCGTATTCATAGGATACCCTAAGGAAACTGTCGGGTATACCTTCTACTTAAGATCCGAAGGCAAGATCTTTGTTGCCAAGAACGGATGCTTTCTGGAAAAAGAGTTTCTCTCGAAAGAAGTAAGTGGGAGGAAAGTAGAACTCGATGAAGTACTACCTCTTGAGCGGGAAAGTGGCGCAGCGCAGGAAACCGTTCCTGTGATGCCCACACCAACTGAAGAGGAAAACAATGATGATGATCAAGGTACTTCGGATCAAGTTACTGCTGAACTTCGTAGGTCCACAAGGACACGTTCCGCACCAGAGTGGTACGGCAACCCTGTCCTGGAAATCATGTTGTTAGACAACAGTGAACCTTCGAACTATGAAGAAGCGATGGCGGGCCCGGATTCCAACAAATGGCTTGAAGCCATGAAATCCGAGATAGAATCCATGTATGAAAACAAAGTATGGACTTTGACAGACTTGCCCGATGATCGGCGAGCGATAGAAAACAAATGGATCTTTAAGAAGAAGACGAACGCGGATGGTAATGTCACCATCTATAAAGCTCGACTTGTCGCTAAGGGTTATCGACAAGTTCAAGGGATTGACTACGACGAGACATTCTCTCCCGTAGCAAAGCTAAAGTCCGTCCGAATCATGTTAGCAATTGCCGCATACTATGATTATGAGATATGGCAGATGGACGTCAAAACGGCATTCCTTAACGGGCAACTTAAGGAAGAGCTGTATATGATGCAGCCGGAAGGTTTTGTCGATCCTAAGAATGCTAACAAAGTGTGCAAGCTCCAGCGATCCATTTATGGACTGGTGCAAGCATCTCGGAGTTGGAACATTCGCTTTGATGAGATGATCAAAGCGTTTGGGTTTATGCAGACTTATGGAGAAGCCTGCGTTTACAAGAAAGTGAGTGGGAGCTCTGTAGCATTTCTCATATTATATGTAGATGACATACTCTTGATGGGAAATAATATAGAATTTCTGGACAGCATTAAGGCCTACTTGAATAAGTGTTTTTCAATGAAGGACCTTGGAGAAGCTGCTTATATATTAGGCATCAAGATCTATAGAGATAGATCGAGACGCCTCATAGGTCTTTCACAAAGCACATACCTTGATAAGGTTTTGAAGAGGTTCAAAATGGATCAGTCCAAGAAGGGGTTCTTGCCTATGTTACAAGGTGTGAGACTGAGCTCGGCTCAGTCACCGACCACGGCAAAAGATAAAGAAGAGATGAGTGTCATCCCCTATGCTTCAGCCATAGGATCTATTATGTATGCCATGCTGTGTACCAGACCCGATGTAAACCTTGCCGTAAGTTTGGTAGCAAGATACCAAAGTAATCCCGGCAAGGAACACTGGACAGCGGTCAAGAATATCCTGAAGTACCTGAAAAGGACGAAGGACATGTTTCTCGTTTATGGAGGAGACGAAGAGCTCGTCGTAAAGGGTTACGTCGACGCTAGCTTCGACTCAGATCTGGATGACTCTAAGTCACAAACCGGATACGTGTATATGTTGAATGGTGGAGCAGTAAGCTGGTGCAGCTGCAAGCAGAGCGTCGTGGCGGGATCTACATGTGAAGCGGAGTACATGGCAGCCTCGGAGGCAGCGCATGAAGCGATTTGGGTGAAGGAGTTCATCACCGACCTAGGAGTCATACCCAATGCGTCGGGGCCGATCAAACTCTTCTGTGACAACACTGGAGCTATTGCCCTCGCCAAGGAGCCCAGATTTCACAAGAAGACCAGGCACATCAAGCGTCGTTTCAACTCCATCCGTGAAAATGTTCAAGATGGAGACATAGAGATTTGCAAAGTGCACACGGATCTGAATGTCGCAGATCCGCTGACTAAACCTCTCTCGCGTGCAAAACATGATCAACACCAGAACTCTATGGGTGTTCGATTCATCACAATGTAACTAGATTGGTGACTCTAGTGCAAGTGGGAGACTGTTGGAAATATGCCCTAGAGGCAATAATAAAAGTATTATTATATTTCAATGTTCATGATAAATGTCTTTTATTCATGCTATAACTGTATTATCCGGAAATCGTAATACACGTGTGAATACTTAGACCACAATATGTCCCTGGTGAGCCTCTAGTTGACCAGCTCATTGTGATCAACAGATAGTCATGGTTTCCTGACTATGGACATTGGATGTCGTTGATAACGGGATCACATCATTAGGAGAATGATGTGATGGACAAGACCCAATCCTAAGCATAGCATAAAAGATCGTGTAGTTCGTTTTGCTAGAGCTTTGCCAATGTCAAGTATCTCTTCCTTAGACCATGAGATCGTGTAACTCCCGGATACCGTAAGAGTGCCTTGGGTGTATCAAATGTCACAACGTAACTGGGTGACTATAAAGGTGCATTACAGGTATCTCCGAAAGTAGCTGTTGGGTTGACACGGATCGAGACTGGGATTTGTCACTCCGTATGACGGAGAGGTATCACTGGGCCCACTCGGTAATGCATCATCATTATGAGCTCAATGTGACCAAGGTGTTGGACACGGGATCATGCATTGCGGTACGAGTAAAGTGACTTGCCGGTAACGAGACTGAACAAGGTATTGGGATACCGACGATCGAGTCTCGGGCAAGTAACGTACCGATTGACAAAGGGAATTGTATACAGGGTTTGATCGAATCCTCGACATAGTGGTTCATCCGATGACAACATCGAGGAGCATGTGGGAGCCATCATGGGTATCCAGATCCCGCTGTTGGTTATTGGCCTGAGAGCGTCTCGGTCATGTCTGCATGTCTCCCGAACCCGTAGGGTCTACACACTTAAGGTTCGGTGACGCTAGGGTTATTAGGAAGACTAGTATGTGACTACCGAATGTTGTTCGGAGTCCCGTATGGGATCCTGGATGTCACGAGGAGATCCGGAAGGGTCCGGAGGTAAAGATTTATATATGGGAAGTTGTCAAACGGACACCGGGAAGATTCGGGGTCATACCGGTATTGTACCGGGGCCACCGGAAGGGTTCCGGGGGTCCACCGGGAGGGGCCACCCCTCCCGGGGGGCCACATGGGCTGCGTGGGGCAGGGAGCCAGCCCCTGGTGGGCTGGCCGCACCCCCCTCCCTTGGGCCCATGCGCCTAGGGTTGAGGGGGAACCCTAGAGGGGGCGCCCCCTTGACTTGGGGGGCAAGCCACCCTCTCCCCCTCTCCCCTTGGCCGCCGCACCCCCCCTAGATGGGTTCTAGGGGGCCGGCCCCCTTATCCCTTCCCCCTATAAATAGAGGGGTGAGGGGAGGGCAGCCGCACCATCCTCCAAGGCGCAGCCCTCCCCTCCCCAATACCTCTCCTCCTCCGTTGTGTGCTCGGCGAAGCCCTATCGGAGTACTGCTTCTCCACCATCACCACGCCGTCGTGCTGCCGGTGGAGCTGTCTTCCTCAACCTCTCCTTCCCCTTGCTGGATCAAGAAGGAGGAGACGTCTCCCGTCCCGTACGTGTGTTGAACGCGGAGGTGCTGTCCGTTCAGCACTTGGTCATCGGTGATTCGAATCACGTCGAGTACGACTACATCATCACCTTGCAAGCTTCCGCACGCAATCTACAAGTGGTATGTAGATGCAAACTCTCTCCCTTGACTCGTTGCTTAGATGAACTCATAGATGGATCTTGGTGAAACCGTAGGAAAATTTTTAATTTTCTGCAACGTTCCCCAACACTAGCGAGATACCATTTTGTTATATCATGTTATGATTATTTTGAGAAAGTGTTGTCATCCGAGTTTTATTATTATGACTCGCTAGCTGATTATGCTATTGATATGAGTAATTGTGAGACCTATGTGTTATTGTGAGTATGGTTAGTTCATAATATTTGCTGAAACTTGAATGCTGGCTTTTCATGTTTACAACAACAAGAGCAAACAGAGTTTGTAAAAGTTTTTCTTTTTCACTTTCAGTATATCAACTGAATTGCTTGAGGACAAGCAAAGGTTTAAGCTTGGGGGAGTTGATACGTCTCCAACGTATCTACTTTTCCAAACACTTTTGCCCTTGTTTAGGACTCTGACTTGCATGATTTGAATGAAACTAACCCAGACTGACATTGTTTTCAGCAGAACTACCATGATGTTGTTTTATGTGTAGAAAAGAAAAGTTCTCGGAATCACCTGCAAATCCACGGAGGGAATTTTCAGAATTAATAAGAATTTTTGGCGAAAGAATCAGGGCCAGGGGGGCCAAGGCCTGTCCACAAGATAGGGGGGCGCCCCCCCTGGGCGCGCCCCCTATCTCGTGGGACCCCCGAACCTCCTCCGACCTCAACTCCAACTCCATATATACCGTCTCGCGGAGAAAAAATCAGAGAGAAAGTTTCATCGCGTTTCACGACACAGAGCCGCCGCCAAGCCCTAATCTCTCTCGGGAGGGCTAATCTGGAGTCCGTTCGGGGCTCCGGAGAGGGGGATTCGTCGCCGTCGTCATCATCAACCATCCTCCATCACCAATTTCATGACGCTCACCGCCGTGTGTGAGTAATTTCATCGTAGGCTTGTTGGATGGTGATGGGTTGGATGAGATTCACCATGTAATCAAGTTAGTTTTGTTAGGGTTTGATCCCTAGTATCCACTATGTTCTGAGATTGATGTTGTTATGACTTTGCTATGCTTAATGCTTGTCACTAGGGCCCGAGTGCCATGATTTCAGATCTGAACCTATTATGTTTTCATGAATATATGTGTGTTCTTGATCCTATCTTGCAAGTCTATAGTCACCTATTATGTGTTATGATCCGACAACCCCGAAGTGACAATAATCGGGATACTTCTCGGTGATGACCGTAGTTTGAGGAGTTCATGTATTCACTATGTGTTAATGCTTTGGTCCGGTTCTCTATTAAAAGGAGGCCTTAATATCCCCTAGTTTCCACTAGGACCCCGCTGCCACGGGAGGGTAGGACAAAAGATGTCATGCAAGTTCTTTTCCATAAGCATGTGTGACTATTTAAGGAATACATGCCTACATTACATTGATGAATTGGAGCTAGTTCTATATCACCCTATGTTATAACTATTGCATGAGGAATCGCATCCGGCATAATTATCCATCATTGATCCATTGCCTACGAGCTTTTCATATATTGTTCTTCGCTTATTTACTTTTCCGTTGCTACTGTTACAACTACTACAAAAACCCAAAAACATTTATCTTTATTGTTGCTACTGTTACCATTACTATCATACCACTTTTGCTACTAAATACTTTGCTGCAGATACTAAGTTATCCAAGTGTGGTTGAATTGACAACTCAACTTCTAATACTCAAGAATATTCTTTGGCTCCCCTTGTGTCGAATCAATAAATTTGGGTTGAATACACTACCCTCGAAAGCTGTTGCGATCCCCTATACTTATGGGTTATCACCGACATGCAACTCGGTAGGACCGATATGGTTAGGGTTAGGGCATAACATAATCTCGGTGAGACCGATTACACAAACTCGGTAGGACCGATTTTGGTAATAAGCTAACCACAGAGTTGGTCAGGTAAACTCGGTGGGACCGATTCACTCATTTCAATGAGACCGAAATGTTACGAAAGGGGAAACAGAGAGTTTACATTGCAATCTCGGTGGGACCGATCGCTCATCTCGGTGGTACCGAAACGTTACGAATGGAAACAAAGAGATTACAATCCCATCTTGGTGGGACCGAGATCCCTATCAGTGAGACTGATTTGCCTAGGGTTTGTGGCAGTGGCTATGACTGAACTCGGTGGCGCCGGATAGAAAGAATCGGTGGGGCCGAGTTTAACTTTTGGTTTAGGTCATATGTGGATGTGGGAAAGTAGTTGAGGATTTTGGAGCATATCACTAAGCATTTTGAGCAAGCAAGCCATTAAGCAACACCTCATCCCTCCTTGATAGTATTGACTTTTCCTATAGACTCAATGTGATCTTGGATCACTAAAATATAAAACCTAGAGTCTTGAGCTTTGAGCTTGAGCCAATACTTTTGTCCATAGCATTTTGAGGGGTCCACTTTTCTCATCCATGCCATGCCATTCATTGAGATTTCCTAAATTATTTATCTTGAAATAACATTAGCTCAATGAGCTATATGTTGTTAAGAATTACCAAAACCACCTAGGGATAGTTGCACTTTCAACACTGAAGGATGGATACACCTCCATCAACTAGATGAGGCACCAATCCACCCACTTGACCAGCCTCCTTGGCCCTTCCTATCAGAATCGCCAACATGTCCACCACAATGTTGAACAGAATAGGAGACATTGCATCACCTTGTCTCAGGCCCTTGTGTGTCTGGAAATAATGGTCAATGTCATCATTCACTTTAATTCCAACACTCCCTTTTTGCGTGAAGGATTCTACCTGGCGCCGCCAAGCTTCATCAAAACCCTTCATGCGTAAGGCATGCTGCAGGAAAGGCCATTTGACTTTGTCGTACGCTTTCTCGAAATCCACCTTGAAAACAACTCCGTCTAGCTTTTTGTGTGGATCTCATGGAGCGTTTCATGAAGGACCACAACCCCTTCAAGGATGTTCCTGTCCAGCATGAAAGCAGTTTGGGTAGGCTGCACCACATCATGCGTGATCTGTGTGAGGCTATTAGTCCCGACCTTGGTGGAAATTTTGAAACTAACATTAAGAAGATAGATTGGCCTGAATTGCTCAATTCTCACAGCCGCTGTTTTCTTAGGAAGAAGGGTTATCGTTCCAAAATTCAGTTGGAAAAGCTGAAGCTGCCCAGAGAAGAGATCATTGAACAAGGGCAACAGATCCCCCTTTATGTGTTGGTAAACGTAGTAATTTCAAAAAAAATCCTACGCACACGCAAGATCATGGTGATGCATAGCAACGAGAGGGGAGAGTGTTGTCCACGTACCCTCGTAGACCGAAAGCGGAAGCGTTAGCACAATGCGGTTGATGTAGTCGTACATCTTCATGATCCGACCGATCAAGTACCGAACGCACGGCACCTCTGAGTTCAGCACACGTTCATCTCAATGACGTCCCTCGAACTCCGATCAAGCCAATCTTTAAGGGAGAGTTTCGTAAGCACGACGGCGTGGTGACGATGATGATGTTCTACCGACGCAGGGCTTCGCCTAAGCACCACTACGATATTATCGAGGTGGAATATGGTGGAGGGGGGCACCGCACACGGCTAAGAGATCAATGATCAATTGGTGTGTCTTAGAGGTGCCCCTGCTCCCGTATATAAAGGATCAAGGGGGAGGGAGCGGCCGGCCATGAGGAGGCGCGCCAGGGAGGAGTCCTACTCCCACCGGGAGTAGGACTCCCTCCTTTCCTAGTCCAAGTAGGAGAGGGGAAGGAAGGGAGAGAGGAGAAGAAGGAAAGGGGGGGCGCCGCCCCCCTCCTTGTCCTATTCGGACTAGAGGGGGAGGGGGCACGCGGCCTACCCTGGCCGCCCCTCCTCTTCTCCACTTAGGGCCCATGAGGCCCATTAACCCCCCGGGGGGTTCCGTTAAGCCCCCGGTACTCCGGTATATATCCGATAACCTCCGAAACCATTCCGGTGTCCGAATATAGTCGTCCAATATATCAATCTTCATGTCTCGACCATTTTGAGACTCCTCGGCATGTCCCTGATCACATCCGGGGCTCCGAACTATCTTCGGTACATCAAATCACATAAACTCATAATGTAACCGTCATCTAACTTTAAGCGTGCGGACCCTACGGGTTCAAGAACTATGTAGACATGACCGAGACACGTCTCCGGTCAATAACCAATAGCGGAACCTGGATGCTCATATTGGCTCTTTCATATTCTACGAAGATCTTTATCGGTCAAACTGCATAACAACATACGTTGTTCCCTTTGTCATCGGTATGTTACTTGCCCAAGATTCGATCGTTGGTATCTCAATACCTAGTTCAATCTCGTTACCAGCAAGTCTCTTTACTCGTTACGTAATGCATCATCCCATAACTAACTCATTAGCTACACTAGTCGTCAACCCGTGCACCTGCACAGGCTAGCACCTTGGAAGAAAATAAGTGCAGACGAAAGTTGTAATATTCACTAAATGCGCAAACTTGTAATAACTAAATTGTATTTACTTTATGTATTGTGGATGTTAGTGTGAGTGTGTCATACAAATACCATAGCAATTAATACTGTCCCGTGATGTTCATTGTATCAATGCAATCTTAATTAAACTGTAAACAACTAAATAAAGACCACCCGTCAATTTTCATTTTCGTATCTGACAAATAATTACCCATGTGGTCTTTAAACAATTTAGTATGTTAGATATGAATTTCTCGCGACATGTTGACCAAATATAACATAACATTTTTTATCATATGAAGCTTAGACATTGCGGGGAGAATATAGGGCGTATGTCTTTGTCATAGTCTTTAGTGTTGTTTCATAGATGATCGTCACCGCCAACTATTTTTTTTACCTTTTCTGCACATCTATGCTTCTGAAGCTTGTTCACAGTACAACATTTGTTAAGAACGAAAAGCACCTCAAACTACGATTATCTGCACAAAAATTGAGGAGAAAGGATGCATCTAGATGTTGGCAGATATGCGACAGTTATGGTACTATCGGTATTGAGCATTGATATGTGTACGATGTTCTGCGTCCGGTGGGCGTACAACGCCACCATTGAACCATTCATACTAAGATCCAAATCAGAGCACACCATACGATCAATTCCGTATAGGGATCTGACAGAAAAGTGTTGTACACACAGAACGTTTCACCTTTAATGGCTACATTAGGAACATGCAATGGACAATTCGGATAATATAATTAAACACATGAATTTTCTAATACTGACATAGAGGAATGATTTCATGTGTCTAAAGAAATTACTAATCATGAAAAAAGGATTTTCCTTAAAGTGCAATTGGCAAGTTACTCTTAGCAAAGATTGTATTCAACATAAACAAAGATTATTAATATTGGTAGCATGAACAGGGCATTATCTTGATGATGTAATAATTTACAGATTTTGTGGAATGACAGGCCTCTTGAATTCACATGTTTGTAATGAAATATAGAAAACATAAGATGTCAGACTGGACTTTTATTTAAGAACACACAATTTAATTCACATTGAACTTTTACGATTGCATGGTGAAAAAACTGTTGTTTCTTTAGAGATTTGAGTAGATGGAAATTTCCCTCTTAAATGTTGTTCACTATAAGTAATCTTTGGAAGTATTTTATTTCAAAACAGCCCTATAGATCAAGAAATCCTTATGGTATTTTTAACGATTTATGTCCGCCATAATTCCTACATAAAAAAACTCAATCAAGGGGACCAGTTGTTGGTATCTTTAAAAAAACGCAATCAAGGCGCGATCATGTTAATTCAGTAAAACTGGGACCTAGTTATGCGAATGAATCAAGATCACCCTTTGTTTTCCCTCAAAAGACCACCTTCGTAAATATGTATTCCATAAATAATATATAGACTCCTTAGTAATTCATGAGGTTGAGAAATCCTATAGAACGTTTTTAGAGGTAGAAATCACATAAAACTACCTACACAATATTCTGCTAATGAATCAATAGATCAATTATATGCTGATTTGAAGCCTGCATGTTCATACGCTCTATGTTGCAATGGGTTGATGATTATTAAGTACAATATTAACTACTGGAGGATAATTTGCTCAATCTTATCCTCACGGTACAATTGTGATAGCCCCAAGCTATAAATTGCAACATGACCAGCATGACTCTATTTAGAGAAATGTATACACCGGAATTCCGAGAGGCCACATTAGCAGGTTGATACACACATTCTTTTTATTCAACACTGTATGAATTGTTTCTCTGATCTTTGTGTAGTCACAGGAAGTAAAAAAATGGCTGAGCTTAAGAGTATATATGCTGATGTGTGCATGATCTCACCGAAACTGGAAGATATAATATGTTTGCTTAATTTTAGTCCACCTACTCAGCCAATCGACCTGAATCCAAGGTCGCACTTCAAACAACATTCATGTACTAATTCCATCCAGGGAGCATCAAGTACCCTTACAATAGAATAGAAAAAGGCGGAAGACAAACCTGAGGGTGACAGGAGTGAGACGGCAATGTAGTTTCCCAAATTTGCCATCGTCCTCATTGTGCATGAATCCATCAAAATCTAAGAAATCTCCTGCCGCTTCTGTTCTTCCAGGCCAAGATGTGGTGGCGATTGGAAAGCTTGTATCCAATATTGGTGTCTATGCACGGATAGAAGAACCATTAGGAATGCAGACGACCTGGAAACTCACGTTGGAGAAGGGATTCCGATTCATGATTGAAGCCGCAGTAGAACAATTTACAGCGACACAGATGGGAAGATAACCCTGATTGTAATGAACACACTTATTTCTAAATACAATTAGTGTGATGGATCCATAGAAATCATAAATCTACTGCCAAGAAACACTCACATACTGGATGGCTGGGTAGTGGGCACTATAGAAAGACGCTGCTGCACGGCAAGATTACTTAATGGCATGTGACAGCGCTGACCATATCCTTCATCTCCTTTTCAATCTTGCTTTTCCCAGATAAAGAGCAGCACACAAATAGAAAAGATTATTGCACCGCCTTGGAGAGGCTGAGTCCAAGGCAATACGAAACAGTCAGGAGATGTGATCTGCCCCTAGGTCTAACTCACCGCCACCAGATTGAACTCTTGAACATGTATTTTTCCTGAGTAGGAATGAGAGGATGATGCTTACAGGGAAGAGGAGATGCCCGAGAGGAGCCTGCGAGGAAGGGAGAGGAGATGCCTGCGGGGAAGAGGAGATGCCAATGGATTTGCGAACAGATTGCATTTTTTAGATAGATTGATATTTTTTTGCGGTTCTGTTTATATCACAAAAAATAAATGATCCACAGTTTTCTTTTTCATGTAATCTATGCACGTAGGTTAGAGGAAGGAAGAGGAGATGTCTGCGGGAAAAAATAATTGGATTTTAGTTTTTTTTCTAATTGTACGGTGGGAGTTTTCTTTTTCATGGACTCTACACACGTAGGTTAGAGGAAGGGAGAGGAGGTGTCTTCCAGAAAAAATAATTGGATTTTAATTTTTTTCTATGGGTATGGTGGGAATTCCTAACTGGTTAATCAACACCGTAATAATTCGGTCCCACACGTGATTAACGGCTCATATTTTCTGATTAACATGGTAATTTCTGGGGAGTCCATAATTAGTATAGGTATAGATTGCTTGCAAGGCTTATAGTGATGTGCATTACTGAAAGGGCCCAGAGATACCTCTCCGACAATCGGAGTGACAAATCTTAATCTCGAAATAGGCTAACTCAACATGTACCTTCAGAGACACCTGTAGAGCTCCTTTATAATCACCTAGTTACGTTGTGATGTTTGGTAGCACACAAAGTGTTCCTCCGGTAAATGGGAGTTGCATAATCTCATAGTCATAGGAACATGTATAAATCATGAAGAAAGCAATAACAATATACTAAACGATTAAGTGCTAAGCTAACGGTATGGGTCAAGTCAATCACATCATTCTCCTAATGATGTGATCCCGTTTATCAAATGACAACTCAGGTCTATGGTTAGGAAACACAACCATCTTTGATTAACGAGCTAGTCAAGTAGAGGCATACTAGTGACATTATGTTTGTCTATGTATTCACACATGTATTATGTTTCCCATTAATACAATTCTAGCATGAATAATAAACATTTATCATGATATGAGGAAATAAATAATAACTTTATTATTGCCTCTAGGGCATATTTCCTTCAGTCTCCCACTTGCACTAGAGTCAAAAATCTAGATTACACAGTAATGATTCTAACACCCATGGAGCCTTGGTGTTGATCATGTTTTGCTCGTGGAAGAGGCTTAGTCAATGGGTCTGCAACATTCAGATCCGTATGTATCTTGCAAATCTCTATGTCTCCCACCTGGACTTGGTCCCAGATGGAATTGAAGTGTCTCTTGATGTGTTTGGTTCTCTTGTGAAATCTGGATTCCTTTGCCAAGGCAATTGCACTAGTATTGTCACAAAAGATTTTCATTGGACCCGATGCACTAGGTATTACACCTAGATCGGATATGAACTCCTTCATCCAGACTCCTTCATTTGCTACTTCCGAAGCAGCTATGTACTCCGCTTCACATGTAGATCCTGCCACGACGCTTTGTTTAGAACTGCACCAACTGATAGCCCCATCGTTCAATATAAACGCGTATCCGGTTTACGATTTAGAATCGTCCGGATAAGTGTCAAAGCTTGCATCGACGTGACCATTTACGACTAGCTCTTTGTCACCTCCATAAACGAGAAACATATCCTTAGTCCTTTTCAGGTATTTCAGGATATTCTTGACCGCTGTCCGGTGATCCACTCCTAGATTACTTTGGTACCTCCCTGCTAAACTTATTGCTAAGCATACATCAGGTCTGGTACACAACATTGCATACATAATAGAGCCTATTGCTGAAGCATAGGGAACATCTTTCATTTTCTCTCTATCTTCTGCTGTGGTCGGGCATTGAGTCTGACTCAACTTTGCACCTTGTAATACAGGCAAGAACCCTTTCTTTGCTTGATCCATTTTGAATTTTTTTTCAAAACTTTATCAGGGTATGTGCTTTGTGAAAGTCCAATTAAGCGTCTTGATCTATCTCTATAGATCTTGATGCCTAATATATAAGCAGCTTCACTGAGGTCTTTCATTGAAAAACTTTTATTCAAGTATCCTTTTATGCTATCCAGAAATTCTATATCATTTCCAATCAACAATATGTCGTCTACATATAATATCAGAAATGCTACAGAGCTCCCACTCACTTTCTTATAAATACAAGCTTCTCCAAAAGTCTGTATAAAACCATATGCTTTGATCACACTATCAAAGCGTTCATTCCAACTCCGAGAGGCTTGCACCAGTCCATAAATGGATCGTTGGAGCTTGCACACTTTGTTAGCACCTTTTGGATCGACAAAACCTTCTGGTTGCATCATATACAACTCTTCTTCTAGAAATTCATTCAGGAATGCAGTTTTGACATCCATTTGCCATATTCCATAATCATAAAATGCAGCAATCGCTAACATGATTCAGACAGACTTAAGCATCGCTACGGGTGAGAAAGTCTCATCATAGTCAACCCCTTGAACTTGTCCAAAACCTTTCGCAACAAGTCGAGCTTTGTAGACAGTAACATTACCATCAGCGTCAATCTTCTTCTTGAAGATCCATTTATTCTCGATGGCTTGTCGATCATCGGGCAAGTCAACCAAAGTCCATACTTTGTTCTCATACATGGATCCTATATCGGATTTCATGGCCTCAAGCCATTTTGCGGAATCTGGGCTCATCATCGCTTCCTCATAGTTTGTAGGTTCGCCATGGTCAAGTAACATGACCTCCAAAATAGGATTACTGAGTGCGGATCTTACTCTGGTTGACCTATGAGGTTCGGTAGTAACTTGATCTGAAGTTTCATGATCAATATCATTAGCTTCCTCAATAATTGGTGTAATTGTCACAGGAACCGGTTTCTATGATGAACTATTTTCCAATAAGGGAGCAGGTACAGTTACCTCATCAAGTTCTACTTTCCTCCCACTCACTTCTTTCGAGAGAAACTCCTTCTCTAGAAAGGATCCGAATTTAGCAACAAAAGTCTTGCCTTCAGATCTGTGATAGAAGGTATACCCAATAGTCTCCTTTGGGTATCCTATGAAGACACATTTCTCCGATTTGGGTTCGAGCTTATCAGTTTGAAGTTTTTACACATAAGCATCGCAGCCCCAAACTTTAAGAAACGACAACTTTGGTTTCTTGCCAAACCATAGTTCATAAGGCGTCGTCTCAACGGATTTAGATGGTGCTCTATTTAACGTGAATGCGCCAACTCTAAAGCATAACCCCAAAATGATAGCGGTAAATCTGTAAGAGACATCATAGATCGCACCATATCTAGTAAAGTATGATTATGACGTTCGAACACACCATTACGTTGTGGTGTTCCGGGTGGTGTGAGTTGCGAAACTATTCCGCATTGTTTCAAATGTAAACCAAACTCGTAACTCAAATATTCTCCTCCACGATCAGATCGTAGAAATTTTATTTTCTTGTTACAATGATTTTCCACTTCACTCTGAAATTCTTTGAACTTTTTCAAATGTTTCAGACTTATATTTCATTATGTATATATACCCATATCTGCTCAAATCATCTCTGAAGGTGAGAAAATAACGATACCCGCCGCGAGCCTCAATGTTCATTGGACCACATACATCAGTATGTATGATTTCCAACAAATCTTTTGCTCGCTCCATAGTTTCGGATAACGGCGTTTTAGTCATCTTTCCCATGAGGCATGGTTCGCAAGTACCAAGTGATTCATAATCAAGTGATTCCAGAAGTCCATCAGTATGGAGTTTCTTCATGCGCTTTACACCAATATGACCCAAACGGCAGTGCCACAAATAAGTTGCACTATCATTATCAACTCTGCATCTTTTGGCTTCAACATTATGAATATGTGTATCACTACTATCGAGATTCAACAAAAGTAGACCACTCTTCAAGGGTGCATGACCATAAAAGATATTACTCATATAAATAGAACAACCATTATTCTCTGATTTAAATGAATAACCGTCTCACATCAAACAAGATCCAAATATAATGTTCATGCTTAACGCTGACACCAAATAACAATTATTCAGGTCTAAAACTAATCCCGAAGGTAGATGTAGAGGTAGCGTGCCGACCGCGATCACATCGACTTTGGAACCATTTCCCACGCGCATCGTCACCTCGTCCTTAGTCAATCTTCGCTTAATCCGTAGTCCCTGTTTCGAGTTGCAAATATTAGCAACAGAACCAGTATCAAATACCCAGGTGCTACTTCGAGCATTAGTAAGGTACACATCAATAACATTTATATCACATATACCTTTGTTCACCTTGCCATCCTTCTTATCCGCCAAATACTTGGGGCAGTTCCGCTTCCAGTGACCAGTCTGCTTGCAGTAGAAGAACTCAGTTTCAGGCTTAGGTCCAGACTTGGGTTTCTTCTCTTGAGCAGCAACTTGTTTGCCGTTCTTCTTGAAGTTCTCCTTCTTCTTCCATTTACCCTTTTTCTTGAAACTAGTGATCTTGTTTACCATCAACACTTGATGCTCCTTTTTGATTTCTACCTCCGCAGCTTTTAGCATCGCGAAGAGCTCAGGAATAGTCTTGTTCATCCCTTGCATATTATAGTTCATCACCAAGCTCTTGTAGCTTGGTGGCAGTGATTGAAGAATTCTGCCAATGACACTATCATCAGGAAGATTAACTCCCAGTTGAATCAAGTGATTGCAATACCCAGACATTTTGAGTATATGCTCACTGACAGAACTATTCTCCTCCATCTTGCAGCTATGGAACTTATTGGAGACTTCATATCTCTCAATCCGGGCATTAACTGGAAATATTAACTTCAACTCCTGGAACATCTCATATGCTCCATGATGTTCAAAACATCGTTCAAGTCCTGGTTCTAAGCCATAAAGCATGGCACACTGAACTATAGAGTAGTCATCAACACACGACTGCCAGGCATTCACAATGTCTGCAGTAGCTGGCGCAGGTGGTACACCTAACGGTGCTTCCAAGACGTAATTCTTCTGTGTAGCAATGAGGATAATCCTCAAGTTACGGACCCAGTCCGTGTAATTGCTACCATCATCTTTCAACTTAGCTTTCTCAAGGAACGCATTAAAATTCAACGGAACAACAACACGAGCCATCTATCTACAAAAAACATAGACAAGCAAAATACTATCAGGTACTAAGTTCATGATAAATTTAAGTTCAATTAATCATAGTACTTAAGAACTCCCACTTATATAGACATCCCTCTAATCATCTAAGCGATCACGTGATCCAAATCAACTAAACCATGTCCGATCATCACGTGAGATGGAGTAGTTTTCAATGGTGAACATCACTATGTTGACCATATCTACTATATGATTCACGCTCGACCTTTCGGTCTCAGTGTTCCGAGGCCATATATGTATATGCTAGGCTCGTCAAGTTTAACGTGAGTATTCTGTGTGTGCAACTGTTTTGCACCCGTTGTATTTGAACGTAGAACCTATCACACCCGATCATCACGTGGTGTCTTAGCACGAAGAACTTTCACAACAGTGCATACTCGGGGAGAACACTTATACCTGAAATTTAGTGAGAGATCATCTTATAATGCTACTGTCAATCAAAGCAAAATAAAATGCATAAAGGATAAACATCACATGTAATCAATATAAGTGATATGATATGGCCATCATCATCTTGTGCTTGTGATCTCCATCTCCGAAGCACCGTCATGATCACCATCGTCACCGGCGCGACACCTTGATCTCCATCATAGCATCGTTGCCGTTTCGCCACCTATTGCTTCTACGACTATTGCTACCGCTTAGTGATAAAGTAAAGCAATTACAGGGCGATTGCATTGCATACAATAAAGCGACAACTAATATGTCTCCATCGTATCTATAATTTTTGATTGTTCCATGCCAATATTATTCAACTTTCCTATACTTTTGGCAACTTTTTATACTATTTTTTGGGACTAACATATTGATCCAGTGCCCAGTGCCAGTTCCTGTTTGTTGCATGTTTTATGTTTCACAGAAACCCAATATCAAATGGAATCCAAACGGTATAAAACCGGACGGTGAATTATTTTGGAATATTCGGGATTTTCCGGAGGAAGAATCAACGCGAAACGGTGTGTGAGGTGGCCACGAGACAGGGGGGCATGCCCACCCCCTGGTCATGCCTGGCACTCTCGTGGGCCACCCGTAAGGCGGTTGACGTTCTTCTTTTGCCGCAAGAAAGCTAATTTTATGAGAAAAATCTGGGCGAAAGATTCACCCCAATCGGAGTTACGGATCTCTGGATATAAAAGAAACTGTGAAGGGGAAGGATCCCAGAACGCAGAAACAGAGAGATAGATCCAATTTCAGAGGGGCTCTCGCCCCTCCCACGCCATGGGAGCCAAGGACCAGAGGGGAAACCCTTCTCCCATCTAGGGAGGAAGTCAAGGAAGAAGAATAAGAAGGGGGGCCCTCTCCCCCTTACTTCCGGTGGCCACGAAACGCTGCCGGGGGCTATCATCATCATTGCGATCTTCACCAACACCTCCACCATCTTCACCAACATATCCTTCACCTTCCCCCATCTATATCCAGCGGTCCACTCTCCCGCAACCCGATGTACCCTCTACTTGAACATTGTGCTTTATGCTTCATATTATTATCCAATGATGTGTTGCCATCCTATGATGTCTGAGTAGATTTCCTTTGTCCTATCGGTGATTGATGAATTGCTATGATTGGTTTGAGTTGCATGTTTTATTATTGGTGTTGTCCTATGGTGCTCTCTGTGTCGCGCAAGCGTGGGGGATCCCCGCTGTAGGGTTTGCAATATGTTCATGATTTGCTTATGATGGGTGGCGTGAGTGACAGAAGCACAAACCCGAGTAAGTAGGTTGTTTACGTATGGGACAAAAGGGGACTTGATGCTTTAATGCTATGGTTGGGTTTTACCTTAATGAATCTTGAGTAGTTGCGGATGCTTGCTAGAGTTCCAATCATAAGTGCATATGATCCAAGTAGAGAAAGTATGTTAGCTTATGCCTCTCCCACAGATAGAATTGCAATAGTGATTACCGGTCTAGTAACGTAGTCAATTGCTTAGGGACAACTTCACAACTCTTATCACCACTTTTCCACACTCGCTATATTTACTTTATTGCATCTTTATCTAAATAGCCCCTACTTTTTGTTTACGTGTTTTTTATTATCTTGCAAGCTTATCCTACAACACCTACAAGTACTTCTGGTTTCATACTTGTTCTAGGTAAAGCAAACGTCAAGCGTGCGTAGAGTCGTATCAGTGGCCGATAGGACTTGAGAGAGTATTTGTTCTACCTTTAGCTCCTCGTTGGGTTCGACACTCTTACTTATCGAAAGAGGCTACAATTGATCCCCTATACTCGTGGGTTATCAAGACCTTTTTCTGGCACCGTTGCCGGGGAGTCATAGCGTGGGGTGAATATTCTCGTGTGTGCTTGTTTGCTTTATCACTAAGTAATTTTTATTTGTTGTTCTTAATTGTTCTTTATCTTTAGTTATGGATATGGAACACGAAATACCAAAAAAAAATTAGGTGTACTTGCTGCTCATGGAGATGGGGAACCTCCTAAAACCCTCGATGATCGTTATGTGAAAGATATTATGTACTACTTTAATAATCCCGAGAAAACCTCATTCAACTATGTAATGGGAGTAACGTTGGATCAACGTGAATACTTTAGGCATTATCGCTTGACACAAAAAGGGAAACTATTATGGGATCAAATTCAAATGTTGAAGTGGTATGCTAGGCAACTATGCTTGATACATGATTATACTTGTTGCTCTAGGATGAAGGCTCCACACCTTCCCTTTTCATGCAAATTTAATGATAATGAAACCTTAGCTTCTTATGCTAATGGTATCTATGATTACTATGATGTGGAACAAATAGAAGAATTTGTTGCTTTTATGGGTGCTTATGAGATTGAATCTATGTTTAAAGCATTTGACGATTTTGATGATTCAGTTTATAGACCAGAAAATTTTGCTATACTTAGATATTGCTATGAAAATTATGAATACAATTACAATATTAATGCATTTATTGATAAAGTCTTCGCTGTCCAAGAAGAGACTAATATTTTGCAGGAAGCTATGGAAGAAGAAATTGATGAAAATGTGAGCTCATTGGATGAAAAAGATGATGAGGAGAGCGAAGAACAAAAGGAGGAAGAGCAGATTGATCACCCGTGCCCACCTTCTAATGAGAGTAACTCTTCAACTCATACATTGTTTAATTCCCATTCGTGCTTACTGAAGGATGATTGCTATGATCCCTTGAATTTGTTTGAAATATCCCTTTTTGATGATGCTTGCTATGCTTGTGGCCAAGATGCCAATATGAATTATGCTTATGGAGATGAACTTGCTATAGTTCCTTATGTTAAACATGAAATTGTTGCTGTTTCACCCACGCATGGTAGTCCTATTATCTTTTTGAATTCTCCTGACTACACTATATCGGAGAAGTTTGTGCTTATTAAGGATTATATTGATGGGTTGACTTTTACCATTGCACATGATGATTTTGATAGATATAATATGCATGTGCTTGCTGCTCCTACTTGCAATTATTATGAGAGAGGAACTATATCTCCACCTCTCTATGTTTCCAATATGATAGAATTGCAAGAAACTGCTTATACTATGCATTGGCCTTTACTTTGTGTGCATGAATTGTTCTTTTATGACATGCCGATGCATAGGAAGAGAGTTAGACTTCGTCATTGCTTGATATATATATATATATATATATATATATATATTACTTTGTGCTCACTACTAAATCACAAATCATTGTTAATTAAAATTGGCTTTGATATACCTTGGGATCCGGGTGGATCCATTACTTGAGCACTATATGCCTAGCTTAATGGCTTTAAAGAAAGCGCTGCTAGGGAGACAACCCGGAAGTTTTAGAGAGTCATTTATTTCTGTTGAGTGCTTTCATATAGTTTAAACAAAAAAAATAAAGAGGGGAACCTAAAAACTTTTCAAAAAGGAAAGTGAAAGTGAGAGAGACAAGCATTGTTGAAGTGGGAGCTAGCCTTGAACTTTGTTCATGCTCACGGAAACTTTGTGAATCTTGATTACAAAAACTTTTCATCAAAAATAATTATCCCCTTGTACAATTCCATTGTATTTTAAAAATAATGTGCTAAGGTTTGCCTTTAGGATGTTTACAATGCTTGTTGGTTTGTATGGTGCAGGACAGAAACTTTGGCTGTAGTGCGCGATTTTACATTTTTAACTGAAACGTCAAACGGTTCTGATTATTTTTGCACTGTATTTCTGTACAACTTTCTTATTTTTCCTAATTGTGGTAGAATTATTGGGGTACCAGAAGTATGGTTAATGTTCAGATTTCTACAGACTGTTCTGTTTTTGACAGATTTTGTTTTTGATGCATAGTTTGCTTGTTTTGATGAATCTATCAATTTATATTAGTGGATTAAGCCATGGAAAAGTTATATTACAGTAAACACAATGCAAAAACAAAATATGAATTGGTTTGCAACAGTACTTAGAGTGGTGATTTGCTTTATTATACTAACGGATCTTACCGAGTTTTCTGTTGAAGTTTTGTGTGGATGAAGTGTCTAAACGAGGAGGTCTCGATATGAGGAAAAGGAAGAGAGGCAAGATCTCAAGCTTGGGGATGCCCGAGGCACCCCAAGTAAATATTCAAGGAGACTCAAGCGTCTAAACTTGGGGATGCCCCGGAAGGCATCCCCTCTTTCTTCAATAAGTATCGGTATGTTTTCGGATTCGTTTCGTTCATGTGATATGTGCAAACTTGGAGTGTCTTTTGCATTTAGTTTTCACTTTTATTTTATGCACCATGCTGGTATGAGATAGCCCTTGGTTGATTTATAGAATGCTCATTGCACTTCACTTAAATCTTTTGAGTGTGGCTTTATAGAATGCTTCATGTGCTTCACTTATATTATTTGAAGTTTGGATTGTTTATTTCTCTTCACATAGAAAATCACCATTTGTAGAATGCTCTTTTGCTTCACTTATATTTGCTAGAGCGTGGGCATATCTTTTGTAGAAAGAATTAAACTCTCTTGCTTCACTTAGATCTATTTAGAGAGATGGCAGGAATTGGTCATTCACATGGTTAGTCATAAAATCCTACATAAACTTGTAGATCGCTGAATATGATATGTTTGATTCCTTGCAATAGTTTTGCGATATAAAGATGGTGATATTAGAGTCATGCTAGTGGGTGGTTGTGGATTGTAGAGACACTTGTGTTGAGGTTTGCAAGTCCCGTAGCATGCACGTATGGTAACCGTTGTGTGACAATTTTGAAGCATGGGGTGTTTCTTTGATTGTCTTCCTTATGAGTGGCAGTCGTGGACGAGCGATGGTCTTTTCCTACCAATCTATCCCCCTAGGGGCATGTATAGTAGTACTTTGCTTCGAGGGCTAATAAACTTTTGCAATAAGTATATGAGTTCTTTATGACTAATGTGAGTCCATGGATTATACGCACTTTTACCTTTCCATCATTGCTAGCCTCTTCAGTACGGTGCATTGCCTTTTCTCACCTTGAGAGTTGGTGCAAACTTCGCCGGTGCATCCAAACCCCGTGATATGATACGCTCTATCACACATAAACCTCCTTATATCTTCCTCAAAATAGCCACCATACCTACCTATTATGGCATTTCCATGGCCATTCCGAGATATATTGCCATGCAACTTCCATCATCATCTTATACATGACTTGAGCATTCATTGTCATATGGCTTTGCATGATCGTAAGATAGCTAGCATGATGTTTTCATGGCTTGTCTGTTTTTTGATGTCATCGCTACGCTAGATCATTGCACATCCCGGTACACCACCGGAGGCATTCATATAGAGTCATATCTTTGTTCCAGTATCGAGTTGTAATATCGAGTTGTAAGTAAATAAAAGTGTGATGATCATCATTATAGAGCATTGCCCCCATAAAAAAGAAAAAAAGGAAAGGCCAAAGAAGCCTAAATAAAAAAGGGGGCCAAAGAAGCCCACCCAAAAAGAAAAAAGAAAAAAAGAAAAAAAAGAAAAAGAAAAGGGGCAATGTTACTATCCTTTTACCACACTTGTGCTTCAGAGTAGCACCATGTTCTTCATATAGAGAGTCTCATATGTTGTCACTTTCATTTACTAGTGGGAATCCTCATTATAAAACTTGGCTTGTATATTCCAACGATGGGCTTCCTCAAATGCCCTAGGTCTTCATGAGCAAGCAAGTTGGATGCACACCCACTTAGTTTTCAGTTTGGGCTTTCATACACTTATAGCTCTTAGTGCATCTGTTGCATGGCAATCCCTACTCCTCGCATTGACATCAATTGATGGGCATCTCCATAGCCCGTTGATTAGCCGCGTCGATATGAGACTTTCTCCCTTTTTGTCTTCTCCACATAAACCCCCACCATTATATTCTATTCCACCTATAGTGTTATATCCATGGCTTGCGCTCATGTATTGCATGAGGGTTGAAAAAGCTTAAGCGCGTTAAAAAGTATGAACCAATTGCTCTGCTCGTCATCGGGGTTGTGCATGATGGGAGTATTTTGTGTGACGAATATGAAGCATGGACAAACTGTATATTTTGTAGGGATAAGCTTCCTTTGGCCTTGTTGTATTGAAAAGACATGATTGCTTTATTGGTACGCTCGAAGTATTATCGTTTTTTATGTCAAATGATATACTATTGCTTTGATTCACTCGTGTCTTAATATTCATGCCATGATTAGACATATGATCAAGATTATGCTAGGTAGCATTCCACATCAAAAATTATCTTTTTTATAATTTACCTACTCGAGGACGAGCAGTAATTAAGCTTGGGAATGCTGATACATCTCCGCCGTATCTATAATTTTTTATTGTTCCATGCCAATATTATTGAACTTTCATATACTTTTGGCAACTTTTTATACTATTTTTTGGGACTACCATATTGATCCAGTGCCCAGTGCCAGTTCATGTTTGTTGCATGTTTTATGTTTCGCAGAAACCCAATATCAAACGGAATCCAAACAGGATAAAAACATACGGAGAATTATTTTGGAATGTTTGAGATTTTCCGGAGGAAGAATCAACGTGAAACGGTGTCCGAGGTGGCCACAAGACAGGGGGGCGCGCCCATCCCCCTGGGCGCGCCTGGCACTCTAGTGGGCCACCCGTACGGCGGTTGACGCTCTTCTTTTGCCGCAAGAAAGATAATTTTATGAGGAAATTTTGGGCGAAAGATTCACCCCAATCGGAGTTACGGATCTCCGGATATAAAAGAAACGGTGAAGGGGAAGGATTCCAGAACGCAGAAATAGAGAGATAGATCCAATCTCAGAGGGGCTCTCGCCCCTCCCACGCCATGGGAGCCAAGGACCAGAGCGGAAACCCTTCTCCCATCTAGGGAGGAGGTCAAGGAAGAAGAAGAAGAAGGGGGGCCCCTTTCCCCCTTGCTTCCGGTGGCCACGAAACGCTGCCGGGGGCCATCATCATCACCGCGATCTTCACCAACACCTCCATCACCTTCACCAACATCTCCATCACCTTCCCCCATCTATATCCAGCGGTCCACTTTCCCGCAACCCTCTGTACCCTCTACTTGAGCATTGTGCTTTATGCTTCATATTATTATCCAATGATGTGTTGTCCTCCTATGATGTTTGCGTATATTTTCGTTGTACTATGGGTGATTGATGAATTGCTATGATTGGTTTGAGTTGCATGTTTTATTATTGGTGCTATCCTATGGTGCTCTCCGTGTTGCGCAAGCGTGAGGGATCCCTGCTGTAGGGTTTGCAATATGTTCATGATTTGCTTATGGTGGGTGGCGTGAGTGATAGAAGCACAGACCCGAATAAGTAGGTTGTTTACGTATGGGATAAAAGGGTACTTGATGCTTTAATGCTATGGTTGGGTTTTACCTTAATGAATCTTTAGTAGTTGTGGATGCTTGCTAGAGTTCCAATCATAAGTGCATATGATCCAAGTAGAGAAAGTATGTTAGCTTATGCTCCCATAAATAGAATTGCAATAGTGATTACCAGTCTAGTAACGTAGTCAATTGCTTAGGGACAACTTCACAACTCCTACCACCACTTTTCCACACTCGCTATATTTACTTTATTGCATCTTTATCTAAACAGCTCCTACTTTTTATTTAAGTGTTCTTTATTATCTTGCAAACCTATCCTACAACACCTACAAAGTACTTCTCGTTCCATACTTGTTCTAGGTAAAGCAAACGTCAAGCGTGCGTAGAGTCGTATCAGTGGCCGATAGGACTTGAGAGAGTATTTGTTCTACCTTTAGCTCATCGTTGGATTCGACACTCTTACTTGTCGAAAGAGGCTACAACTATCCCTTATACTTGCAGGTTATCAACAACCATATGGCTCCCGCCAGTTGCCGATAACTCGGTTACAAAACATGATCATCTCATAGAATAAAATATAGCATCACGTCTTGACCATATCACATCACAACATGCCCTGCAAAAACAAGTTAGACGTCCTCTTTTTTGTTGTTGCAAGTTTTACGTGGCTGCTACGGGCTGAGCAAGAACCGTTCTTACCTACGCATCAAAACCACAACAATAGTTTGTCAAGTTAGTGTTGTTTTAACCTTCTCAAGGACCGGGTATAGCCACACTCGGTTCAACTAAAGTTGGAAAAACTAACACCCGCCAGCCACCTATGTGAAAAGCACGTCGGTAGAACCAGTCTCGCGTAAGCGTACGCGTAACATCGGTCCGGGCCACTTCATCCAACAATACCGCCGAACCAAAGTATGACATGCTGGTAAGCAGTATGACTTGTATCACCCACAACTCACTTGTGTTCTACTCGTGCATATAACATCTACGCATAAAACCAGGCTCGGATGCCACTGTTGGGAAACGTAGTAATTTCAAAAAAATTCCTACGCACACACAAGATCATGGTGATGCATAACAACGAGAGGGGAGAGTGTTGTCCACGTATCCTCGTAGACCGAAAGCGGAAGCGTTAGCACAACGCGGTTGATGTAGTTGTACGTCTTCAGGATCCGACCAATCAAGTACCGAACGCACGGCACCTCCGAGTTCAGCACACGTTCAACTCGATGACGTCCCTCGAACTCTTATCCAGTCGAGCTTTGAGAGAGAGTTCCGTCAGCACGACGGCGTGATGACGACGATGATGTTCTACCGACGCAGGGCTTCGCCTAAGCACTGCTACAATATTATCGAGGTGGGATATGGTGGAGGGGGGCATCGCACACGGCTAAGAGATCAATGATCAGTTGTTGTGTCTTAGAGGTCCCCCCTATCCCCGTATATAAAGGATCAAAGGGGAGGGGGCGGCCGGCCAGGAGGAGGCGCGCCAGGGAGGAGTCCTACTCCCACCGGGAGTAGGACTCCCTCCTTTCCTAGTCCAAGTAGGAGAGGGGAAGGAAGGGAGAGTGGAGTGGAAGGAAAGAGGGGGCGCCGCCCCCCTCCTTGTCCTATTCGGACTAGAGGGGGAGGGGGCGCGCGTCCTGCCCTAGCCGACCCTCCTCTTATCCACTTAGGGCCCATGAGGCCCATTAACCCCCCGGGGGGTTCCGGTAACCCCCCCGGTACTCCGGTATATATCCGATAACCCCCAAAACCATTCCGGTGTCCGAATATAGTCGTTCAATATATTAATCTTCATGTCTCGACCATTTCGAGACTCCTTGTCATGTCCATGATCACATCCGGGACTCCGAACTATCTTCGGTGCATCAAATCACATAAACTCATAATGTAACCGCCATCTAACTTTAAGCGTGCGGACCCTACGGGTTCAAGAACTATGTAGACATGACCGAGACACGTCTCTGGTCAATAACCAATAGCGGAACCTGGATGCTCATATTGGCTCCTACATATTCTACGAAGATCTTTATCGGTCAATCCGCATAACAACATACGTTGTTCCCTTTGTCATCGGTATGTTACTTGCCCGAGATTCGATCGTCGGTATCTCAATACCTAGTTCAATCTCATTACCGGCAAGTCTCTTTACTCGTTACGTAATGCATCATCCTGTAACTAACTCATTAGCTACATTGCTTGCAAGGCTTATAGTGATGTGCATTTCCGAGAGGGCCCAGAGATACCTCTCCGACAATCGGAGTGACAAATCCTAATCTCGAAATACGCTAACTCAACATGTACCTTCGGAGACACCTGTAGAGCTCCTTTATAATCACCCAGTTACGTTGTGAGTTTGGTAGCACACAAAGTGTTCCTCCGGTAAACGGGAGTTGCATAATCTCATAGTCATTGGAACATGTATAAGTCATGAAGAAAGCAATAGCAAGATACTAAAAGATCAAGTGCTAAGCTAACGGAATGGGTCAAGTCAATCACATCATTCTCCTAATGATGTGATCCCGTTTATCGAATGACAACTCAGGTCTATGGTTAGGAAACACAACCATCTTTGATTAACGAGCTAGTCAAGTAGAGGCATACTAGTGACATTATGTTTGTCTATGTATTCACACATGTATTATGTTTCCGGTTAATACAATTCTAGCATGAATAATAAACATTTATCATGATATGAGGAAATAAATAATAAATTTATTATTTGCCTCTAGGGCATATTTCCTTCATAATGATGTGTCAACACTTCTTATAAAACTCAGCCAGAAATCTATCCGGGCTGGGAGCCTTATTATTTTTCATATGCGATATAGCCTACTGAGCCGCTAGCACTCCAAACAAGAAAGCACGAAGGCTCGTTGACTAGTACTAGCTACGATGCAGTACCTACCGCCTCGACGTGCATGCAGCGACGGACTCTTCCCGTGGCCCCCTGTCTCTTTTTTCTCTTGAAGCTTCTGGCCGGCGACATGGCAGGGTCCGGGAAGGCAGGGCTAGCTAGATCCACCTTCTCATCTCAGATGGACGACGGCGACCGTGACTGACCGGTGCAACGGCAGTGCATGGAGGAGTATGCGCTGTTGAATGCTGACAGCAACGTCTCGCGAACTGAGAGCAGCTCCAGCTGTTCGCCCCCCAGGGCGCCGAAAAACTACGGCCTGGGGGCGAGCCGGCGCTAGTTCGGCCCCTAGGGGCGGCCTAGCTCCCAGTCACGCCCCCAGCCGCCGTCCCCCAGCCACGGCAAATTCAAACATAGTCATTCCCGTGCTCAAAATAGACGCCACAATCCGGTGATCAAGCGGCCAGTAGATCGGCGGCCGGATGAAAAGTTCAATGTACAAAAAAGCAGAAAAGGGCGGAAGCGCGCATCAGACGGCGAGGTCGGCCTCCGGCGTCGGCGGAGTCGGCGTGCGCGGGCTTGACGGGGCCTTTGTGCTTGGTGGTGTGGCTTCTGTGCTGCGGGCAGTCTCGGCGGTATCAACGGTCGGGCTTGGCGGCGGCGGCGGCGTGTGCGTGGGCGTGGGCGTCGTGGGCGTAGGCGTCGTTGTCGAGGGAAGCTGGTCCAGGATGAGGCCAACATGTGCCCTGTACCACGCCTTGACCGCCTCGTCGGTGCTCTAGAGCATGTCCGCCCCACCCAGCAGGAAAGCCAGGTAGGTGTTCTTCTTTTTCGTGGCGACGTTGGTCCGGAGTAGGTCGAGCTTGACGGCGATGGTTGACATCAACGCCGACCACCGCGCCTCGGTCTTCTCTTCACGAAGGGCGACCCAGACCTGTGCGTCGGCAAGGCAGTGCTGGATGGACTCCTGCACGTGAGCTGTGGCCGCGTCGGCGTGTTTCCCCTTCTTGGCACCTTTGTTGCCGTCCGGCCGCCCATCTGACGCACCCGGAGTCAGCGCGCCAGGCTTGTAGGTCTCCTTGGCCTTCTCGAGAGTGCGCCGGACTTCCGCCCACTTGTCGCACTTGTCAATGCGCTTGTAGACGTGGAGGTACTTGAACTCGGCATCGTTGTTGCCCTGCCTATGCAGGCCGAACATACGCAGCAACTGCGCGGGGACGAACGAATAGTTGGTGAGTGCACGGCGAAAAAAGGCGGGAGACCGGCGTGGCATACCTGATCCTCAATGCTGGCGCCGCTCTCCGGGCTACCGGTGACCTCCTCGACGACCACATGCCATTTGTTGCACGCCCCCTGGATACGCCCCCAATGGTTCGCCATCGCCTTCGACCCGCGCTGCATGTAGACGCCTTTGAAGTATGGGTCGACGAGCTTGCGCTCGTCGAACTCGGCCTTGATGCGCGCCCAGTACGTCTCGATGCTCTGGTTCGCACCGGTGGTCGGGTCGAGGCAGACGACTTTCCATGCTTCGGCGAGGCATTCCTCCTTCTTGGACGCCCACTTGATGTGCGGCTCTGGCCTGGCCGCCACCTTCTTCTTCTTGCGCCCCCTCGCCGGCTCCTCCTCCTCCTCCTCGTCCTGCTCCTCCTGCTCCTCGTCGCCGTAGACGTAGCCGAGCTCGCCGTCCATGCCGCCGCTGAGATCCACCGTCTCGTCTGCGGTGAACCCGGGAGACGCGGCGGCCGCGGCCGAACCTTCCTTTATGATTGTCGTCCATGTCGGCCTCGGTCTCGTCGGCATCGCCGAGGTGAGAGAAGGGCAGCGCGCAACGGTGAAGAGGGGGCGTCGGGGAGGACGCGTACGCGAGCGGCGAGTAGTTGTATGGAGGGTACTGCACGCCGGTGAAGGCGGGCGAGGGTGTGCGCTGGGCGGGGTGGCCATGGGGGAAGTGACGTTTGGGTTGAACCCACCGTGTGCGTCCCCGTCGGTGTAGCCCGGCGACCCCATGGCTGCGGCGTCGGAGACCCGACACCCTGCTGGCCCCAGGGCGCGAACAGCGCGTGGTTGCCGGGGGGTTCATCATCCCCGCGCGAGTCGCCTCGGCCTCGGCAGCGGCAGCGGCACCCGCAGCCGCGCGCGCCGCGTTGTCACGGCCTTCTTGGCGAGGGCCCTGTTGCGCCGGTCGGCGGTGACGGCCTCTCGTCGCTGTACTTCCACCCTCCAATCGGCGTTTGACATGCCCGGCGGCTTGAACGGCGGCGCCCTCTGCATCGGCTTGGCGATGAAGGCGGTCGCGGTCGCCGCGGCGCGGGGGACAGCGTACTTCTTCGGTGGCATGGCGGCCGGGTGGGAGGCGAGCGGGAGGGAGAATGGCGGGAGGAAAGGAGCAAATGGGAGGGGAGTGGGGGAAAAGCGGGAAGAAACGGCGGGAAGAGACGCTCAACTGACCGACGGGACGGACCCACGCGCCCTTTTCGCTTGTGCCAGCGCCCCAGGCGCCCCCAAAGGCGCCGGGTTCTGCCTGGGTCCGCCGGCACCAATTTCGATCCGAGCCGGCAAAAAACGGGCTTCTAGGGGGCGACTGGGCCGTTTTTTCGGCACCGGCGCGGAAAAAAAATGTCTGGGAAGGGTCTGTTGGAGGCGCGGCTGGAGATGCTCTAAGAGACTTTGCCGCGGCGTCGTGCGCAAACTCATGTCCTGCCTCGTGGTTTCCCAGCATGCCATCGGTACGTCCGTCCCCGGGCTTGGAGCTAACGGCGGCGTGCACCATTGACGGCGGCACTTGCACGTCCATTTCTTTTGCAGGGGATGATGCACTTGCACGTTGGGTGGGTGATTTCAGTGACGTTGCTACTTGCACGTTGTATCATTTCCTTCCGTTCACCCGCCCCAAAGAGGTCCATCTCTGAATCAAACGCCGGCACCGTGGTACGTGCGCAGTCACTCTTTCGACAATCACATGGGGCGCCCCATCCCGATTGACAGTGCCAATATACCAGTGACTGCTGCGCGCAAATGTGCACAAGGTACCGGTAAAGTCAGCATCATTGAATATCAATTTTATTTTATTTATATTATAGGTCTAAATGAAGTGGATTTTTTTTAATAAACTTGTTAAACAAATAGATATTTTCAATAGAATAAGTATATTTGTTGTTGGCCATGTTTAGATTTTTACAATAAAATATCAATAAGGTACACGTTTTTTTAGGGGACAATAAGATACAAGTAAATGTTTGAACTATTCCTAGCAAACATTTGATTTTTCATAAATATTTTCTATATGGGAAATGAATATGCATTTGTGCATAATAGTGTAATATAAAGCTACTGCCAAAAGTGAAGCTCAAATGTATATAGGCACGTGTTAGTGTGTTTATTCACTTATTCAGTTCGTATGTAGTCCATATTAAAATACACAAAACATCATATATTTGTAAACAGAGGGAGTAGCAGACGGTTTCAGAAACATGCCTAACTTTGACAAGAACAATGTAACGCAGCATGTTCCATGTTGAAAAGGTCTAGAGCATTTCCGCTAAAAACAATTTGGAAGGCACTACACATGGTACCTTAAGTTAGAAGTTTTAAAAAGAGGAATACTAATAGTAAATTTTGGAAAAGTTCATAAATCAGACGTGAATAGTTGAACATAGCTTGCTCCATGTAGGAGAAATATGAGCACTCCAGAAAAATATTTTTGGAACGTTAGCACATGACTTTACAGAATATGTAAATGAAATAAAAGTGCTCACATGTAGTTTGCCCAAAAATATTAATATTTTCCTGCATAGGAGCGAAACTTGAAAAAAGAAAAGTGTTCATATGTAAATGAAAACAAAAGTGCTCACAGGTATTTTTGTAATGTAAATTTGAAACAAATAATTTATTGGAATCGATGGCGAAAAACTTGATTGTGAGGAGAGCATGCCTAAAGACGTTGCTCTAGATATACCAAGCCGAAAAGGCATGATGATTAGATTGCACCCACAACTGATCTAGAGCAACGTTCCCAGCTAGTAGCAGCTAGCGGGTCACAGTCACTGCTCACTGACCCATGGCCGTGGCAAGGTGACCGAGAGGCGAAGCGAAAACCAAATAAAACAGCCATCCTGAAGATCCAAAACGACGTCTTTTCCGGTGAACAGGTGTCCCGGTGAACATGATGGTTACTAGTAGATTGCAACCAACTGACCTAGAATAGCAAAAAGTCAGTTTGGAGGACGGGTGCATTGGAGCCCTATATTTTGAATAGTGTCAAAATGCTATTTTCAAGTTTTCAAAAATCCTGAAAATAAATCAACATGTTTATATGGATGTATGTTACACATGTGCAAATTTTGATGCTGAAATAAGTAGCCGTGTGAGTTACACAAAAATGAAAAATTTGTGATTTTGAAAAGACGAATAGTGCATGTATTATTCATTATTTAGAAATCATCATTTTATTTATTTTTTATAGCTTACATGTTTAATTATTTCATCACCAAACTTTACACATCTGTAATATACATGCATATTATCACGTGTAATTCTTTTTGGTATTTTCTGGAACTTTAAATGTGAATTTTAAAGTATTTAAAATAAGATCCCCCAATACATCCAGGTTCCAAAAATCCACTCACAGCTGCAACAACGTTTCATCTACTCCATCCGTTTTAAATGTAAGTCTTTTAATAAATTTCAATGCAGACTACATATGAATGCATATAGACATATTTTAAAATGTGGATTTACTCATTTTACTTCGTATATGTAGTTCACATTGAAAAAAATACTTAGGCCTCTTTTGGTCCATAGTGTAGGAAAATCGTAGGAGTAAAAAAGTCATACGAAATGAGATGGCATGTATCTCAAATCCTAAGAGTAAGAATAGGAAAGGAGATGCCCTTTGATTCACATAATAGGATTTTTTTTCATTGAGTCTAAGTTAATGTTTACTTTTCTATGAAATGTGGAGGATAGGAAGAATTCCTCCATAGAAATAGGATTCCGTTCCTACAAATCAAAGAGCTCTAAAAGAATTTTTCTAATTGATATCATATTCTATGAAATTTCTATAAGATTCCTTTAAACCAAAAGAGGCCTTATATATTTTTTTTCTTTTAAGAACGAAGGAAGTAGCACTAGGGGCTCACGGTCACTGCTCACTGACCCATCGCCGCGGCAAGGTGACCTAGAGGCGAAAACCAAATAAAGGATCCATCCTGAAGATAAAAAATGACGTCTTTTCCCATGACCAGGTGTCCCGGTGGGCACCTACGTGCGCCGTATGTCAGGACATGAGTATTTTGGAGGAGGTACGGAGGTCGCTTTCGATCGCCCCCAATAATAGAAGAATCGTATGAATGAAATTACCGCACGAGGCCACGTAGCGATGACACAGCTAGATTCCCAGCAGCTTCCTCGGCGATTTTCTACGATTTCGTTTGCAGGATCGCCATCGATGCCCGTCTCCATCAGCCCGCGGCACCGGACGGTCTGTCATCTCGTCTCGTCTCGTCCCGGCCCGAAATCTTTCTATGTTTGGCGACCACACACGCAGCTCGTTGACGTTTCTTTGTTCTATCATCAGTCGTTCGCTTTCGCTGTTCCATTCCTTGCTTTTAAAAAGATTGTTCGTGTGTGTGTGTGGCCCCCTCGCTCGCTACGGGAGCAGATGCCGATGGCGGCATCGGCCGGTGCGTGCGTGGCGGCGGACGACTCATGCATGCATATGCGTATATCACGGAAAAAGTCCAAAACAAACATTGAATTTGTCGGCGAAAGTTAAATCAAACTCTGAGCTCTCAATCCCTGAAATCAGCACACCAAACTTCCTTATCCCGGTTTATTTTAAATCTTGAGAGGACTTAGCCGGTATTTGCTGAATTAGGCCAGCCGATTAACATCGTCGCTCGCACGTGCACACTGCTCTGAGTTTTCTTTGTTTTTTTTCTGTTTTTTTTCTTTTCTTTTTTTACTCATGTCTATTTTTTCTTCGTATCCAATATACATTTTTAATTCACACATAAAAAATATTTTTATAAAATTTGATACTTCCATATACATTATGTACATTTTTAAATTATTATTTTTTTCATTTTCTTTGAATACATGGTTATATTTTTTCCAAATGCATGTTTACATTTTCTTAATGACAATAAACATTTTATAAAACCAACAAATACTCTTCTGCATGGTTCAACATTTTTAAATATGTAGACACTTTTTTCAAACACATGCCAAGTATATTCTGTTAAATGTAAGACACAATTTTTTACAACACGCACACTTTTTCTTTACATTGTACACACATTTTTGTTTGAAAATGTCACGAACACATTTTTTGAAACTCGTGAACATTATTCAAATGCTACATTTTTTTGAATGTACGAATCATTTTTTTGAATCACACAAATATTATTATACATTATATAAACATTTGTTTGAATTGGTCCGCACATTTTCTTAAAACCTCCGATATTTTTTAGATGTCACAAAATATTTTCTTACAATTTGTTCAGATTTCGAAATTTGTTCCTATTTTTTAAATTTTCAAAAAGCATTCACACATTAAAATTATGTTTATGTTTCAAAAAGTGTTCGCACTTAAATTTTTTGTTCAGATTTCAGAAAAGAAAAGCTCGCTTCATGTCTGGTTGGCCAGCCCAGACGAGTACGTAGCCAACGATCCAAAACATTTTCTAAAAAATTATTTACAAAATTATAAAAACATTATTTATAAATGTGACACAATTTTTGAAAATCCGAAACATTTTCATAGCATGTGAAAAACTGTTGAAACTCTGAACATTTTTTATAGTTGTTTTTAGAATCACAAACAGCTTTTAAAAATGCGAATAGAATTTCAAAATTCCAGAAAAAATAAAAACACAAAATGAATTAAATTTGTGCGATAAATAGAAACATGAATATTTTTTAACTTCTGGAAAATTTAGAAATGCGCGAATATATTTTAAAGTTCATAATTTCTTGTTGTGTTATAGTGGGCCGGCCCAAATTCTGAGTACCAGGTTATCCTAGCCGGGATTTTGTTACTCCCGGTGTGCCAAACAGTTCTAGGGTTCAAAATAGACCGGGATTACAAGTTCGGAGTGCCAATTTTCGGGATTTAAAGTTCAGAATTTGATTTAGCTTTCGTCTACAGTTTCAAGATTTGTTTTGAACTTTTTTCGTATATCACCGGCGTGCGGATGCGGCCGGGTACATGCGTGCGTGCGTCGATGTCCGCCGGCCGCGGTGCGTGCTGATGGGCGCGCGTCATGTCTGTCCAGCCCCGCACACCTTGCTGGTTCGCCCTTCAGACGCAACCGAGCGAGCTAAACTGGAGATAGTGCTGGTAATTTATTTATTTTTTGAACAAAGCAAGGCACCAGGAAGGTGCCCAATTTCCATTGACAGCTTAAAGAGTCATTACAAGGTTCAGAGGCCAGAGAATACAGAGCAGGAGATACAGCCAGAAAAAGAAGCTGAATGGAATAGCAAAGGTAGGTTGAAACAAGTCAACCAGTTGATCTGCAGCTAAAAGAATGAGAGAAGGGCACTTAGTAGATCTATCTTGAAAGAAAGAAGAAGCGTGAAAGTGTCTTCAATCCTGAAGAAAGCTTTGAAGAAGAAGCCTAGAAATCACAACTTTGTTGAAGCGTCCTTTGAGCTTAGTAGCAGTACACCTTGTGTAGACGGTAACCTGTTACAGAGAAGTGAGCTAAAGCTGCCGCCACTGGACAGAGGTCTGCAGCATGTGATCGAGTTGAGCAAGACATTATAGGTTGATTTGTTGCCTGATACACCTGCTGAGCAAGGTTGTGAGCTACTCCATTTAGATTCCTGGAAATATGAAAGACCTGAGCAATGAGATTAGTATAACTTTTAATAAAAGAAGCCAAGTAATTTCTAATATTCCAAGGCGTAGCAGGATGGGAGATATTCTTAGAAGCTACTGCAGAAGCAAGCGGAAGACAGTCGGTTAAAAAAGTAGGCTGCTGCACATTTAAGAAGTTTGCTAGCAAAGCAGCACAAGTCAGGGCCGTGGCTTCCGCCTGAATGGGATCAATGGTTACAGGTGCAGAAGCTTGAATCTGAATGTTGAGCTCCCCATGATCAGCAGGGAGAGAAAAGTAGATACCAATACCTGTACCAACCTGTCCTCGAAGAGCACCTAGTATTTTTGAAGTTCAAAAAGCCGCATCGGAATAAATCTTCGGCCCCTTAATAATGAGATCAGATTGGATGGATTTGCCCTGTATAGGAATTTGCTGTTCATTATGAAGATTGTTAGTAACATTATGTTGGTCATCAGATGACAAAAGTGCCTCAGCCTGCATTGCACAATCCATACTAGCAGCCATAATGTGGATCCTATTAGGATGCCCTTTCCTGCGCTCGAAAAGACAATCATTCCTAGCTTTCCATAAAGTCCATAAAAAATTGAAAATATTCTGGAACGAAGCATGAGAATGATGTGAACCCATTAAAGAAGTAATGGTGGTAAGCAAAGAGTCCTGATTATGAACGAGAGCATCAGATCTAATATACCAAGGATGAGCAAACCAGACAGCTCTAGCAAAATGACAAAGGAAAAAAAAGATGAAAATCATCCTCTTGTTGAGTACATCTGGAGCAAATTTGAGGAATATGGTTGGAGAATCTTCCTGCTCTCATACCACTAGGCAGAGCGTTGATGAGAAGACGCCAAGCGGAAGCAACGATTTGTGCTTCCACACCATATTGAGAAAGTTTTTTAAGTCCGCAGAAACTTGAGAGGGAGTTGTTCTAGGATGGGCATGAATGTTTTGTAAGCAAAAAATTGTAAGCAGATTTAGGAGAACAACTACCATTCTTCGCTAAAGGCCAACAAAGCAAATCATCATTATCATCCTGAATAATGTCAGTATTAATGATATGAGAAGCCAGCGGCTCCCGGAAAAGTTGAAAGAGTTGATGGTTCCAAGTTTTGTTATCAGCCATCCAAAGATCCCTAACTAAAGACGGATAAACAAGGCATGAATGCTGAGGAATGAGATAGTCATGAATAGTATTCCAGTGGGTACACCAAGGCATACTCCATAAACTGATATTTCCTTGAGTAAGCTGATAGAAAGCATGATTCTTAATATTGGGAAACATTTTGAGGATAGAAGCCCAAAAAGCAGATTTGGGAGGAGCAGGAGTAGCCTTCCAAATAGTGGTGTTAGGAAAATATTTCGCTCAGAGAACAGAGTATAAATGTGAAGATGGATTATTTACTAACCTCCAGGCTGCAGCCAGAATGAGACTCTCATTGATTGCCTTCAAGTTTCTTATACCTAACCCTCCTTCTGATTTGGAATTGGAAATGTCCTTCCAAGCTCGAAGACAAAGGCTTTTCCTGGAATCTGTTTCTCTAATACCTGTCCACCAGAAGTTCCTAATTACTGCAGTAAGTTTTGCAATGAATTTTTTAGGAAAAAGAATATTGGACATATAATAAACAGGAATGGCCGAAAAGACAACGTGAATTAATTCTAATCTAGCAGCATGAGAGAGCATGTTAGCTTTATAAGAGGGCAACTTATTTAAAAAATTTCCCAAGACAAAGTTGTAAGCAGTTGCTCTATTATTAGCAGGAAGGATGAGAGGATGACCAAGGTGAGTAAAGTTATTATCAAGGGTAGCCACTGGAAAAATGATTTTAATGTCATCCATAACCTGTTGGGGAACATGGGAACTGAAAAGAATAGCAGATTTGTTCCAATTGGGTGTTTGACCAGAGCTAGCACAGAAATGATGAATGAGGTTGGCCATAGCCTGAGCTTCCTGACAAGTGGCCTGTCCACACACAAGGAGATCGTCTGCAAACAACAAAAAATGCACAGAAGGGCAATTTGGTCTAAGTGAAATACCTTGTAAATGATTGGCCCTCAAAGCTTCATTGAGCATAATGGAGAGCTCATTAATGGCCAAAACAAACAAATAAGGCGACATGGGACAACCCTGTCTGATACCTCTGGAGCTCTTAAATTTTTGAGAGGGCTGACCATTAATAAGCACAGAGAAAGTAGGCGAGGAGATACACGCATGAATCAAATTAATGAAATGACCATGCAGCCCTTTACGTGTTAAGGCAGAAACTATGAAGTTCTATTCCAAACCATCAAAAGCTTTAGCAAGATCTATTTTAAGCATGAAAGCACTATGATTCCAAGATTTAAGTGAAAAAGAGTGAGCAATCTCCTGAGCAATAATGATGTTATCACTAATACGCCTACCTTGAATAAAAGCTTGTTGAGCAGGATCAATATAATCAGGAAGGTGAGATTTAAGTCTATTAGCCAAAGACTTGGCAATGATTTTGTAAATCACGTTACAAAGGCTAATAGGCCTGTAATCAGTAGGAAGCAGGGGCACCAATTTATTAGGAATGAGAGCAATATTGGTGTTATTAATATGAGAAGGAAGGGTAGTTGTTTGATAAAAATTAGTAACAAGTTGAGTTACCTCTTCCCCAATCCAGTCCCAAGTAGCTAAATAAAATTCAACATTGAAACCATCAGGTCCAGGAGAAGCGTTAAGCTTCATATCTTTGAGAATCTGCAAGATTTCAGCGTTATCCGGAATGGAATAAGTAGGATCATTGTTATGATTGTACCCCTGATGAAGAGGAAAAGGTGGACAAACATTCGCATTAGGGGATGAAAAAATATAGTTGAAGTAGTTCACAAAGGTTTGCATAATGGCATTAGGATTACAGTGAATGAGGTCATGTTCATCCTTAATAGAACATATATTATTTCTCTTCCTACGCTTAATAACAGCCTGATGAAAAAATTTAGTATTACGGTCACCTTTAGAAACCCAATTCTTCTTACTCCTTTGCTTATAATATTGATTAATCTTAGAAAGCGTTAATTCATAACTTGCCGTAAGAGAACATTGGAGATCTTGATTTTGCCGATGAAGAGGAAGTTGTTGCAATTCTATTATGGCGCTGCTAGAAGGAGGGCGCAAGAGGGCCGGCCGGGGGCCTTTCTGCCCACGGCCGGGCAAGAGGGAAGGGATTTCCTTCTTAATTCTTGCCTGATTAGATTGATACATCTCCTCTCTTTATATAGAGAGGTTTACTTGACTCCCAAGCAAGGCTTACTTGACCCCTAAGCAAGCGACCCTTATCTCTAATTAACCCTAAGACTAACGGACCCATTAGGCCCATTACGTATTCTAACACTACACCCCACCTGGACATGCAGCTTGTCCTCGAGCTGCAGCCTAACCAACTTATAACCATGACTCGACGCAACACAAACCTAACACCTAAAAACAAGCCTTTTACATCTCGGCTTGTTTTATTATTCTCAACCTAAAATGGACTGGGACGCTTTATTTTGGACCCCTTAACAAAAAGTGGACACCATCCGCTCGTTGGGCATGCACGTGTACAGCCACCTGGATCCCATGGACACCACCTGGACAAAAGGAGTGCATGTGTATGGCCACCTGGAAGTGGTCGCAAGAGTGACCAGCAGAGGTGCCCTCGCGGCGGCCGGTGGCGTAATGCAGTGGTGCTACGCGGTGCGCTCCTATCGGTGATACCATGCCTTCTCCCTGTCGGATGGCTGTTGGTCTGCACCGCACATGAAAGAGTGGAGGGCTTGCCATGGAGAATGACGAGGAGGGGTGCGCCCCCCCAACCGCCGATGTCGCAGACTTTGAGGTCGCTGCCCGCGGGAAAAACAGCATGCCGGCCTCCCGTGGGGGAAACCACATGCCCAAGATCCCCGACGTAGCGGACGAGATCGAGATCCTTTGCGCAGTGAAGGGCAACTTGGAGGAGCGGCAGCTGCAGACCACGCATCTCCCACACACGCCGACGCGCTAGGAGGCCGCGCGCAGCAGCCTGCAGCCTCACCGCCGCCGACACGTGGCGGGTAGCGATCCAAGACGGAAGCGGTAACGGCGATGGCAGGGACTTGATCTGCTGGATGTGGACGCCCTGGGATGGCGGCGGCGCTGATGGGAACGAGGTCGTCGCACTCCCGTCGTAGGGCATCCCATACTGGGCGGCGGAGCTGACCGCCGGGGGCTGCTGCAGCTGCAGCGGCTGCTGCGCTGTCGTGCCGGGCGCGGCGGAGGCCGCCAGGAGCGGCGGCTGCCACTACAACCAGGGCTGGGCGGTGGTGGCGATGGATGGCAGCTGCAGCGGCCCGGCGAGCACGGCGAAGGCCGCCTGGTGTGGCGGCTGCCACGGTAGCCACGGCGGCGCGGGGGCGGCGATGGGCGGCGCAACCGAATGCGGCCCGTAGGACCCGGCCAAGAATAGGTGGATCTCCTGGACCGCCTGGGTTAGGTCCCGCAGCACCCCGGACATGTCCTCCCAGGTGAGGACGGTGGGGGCGGGCGCGACAGAGGATCCCGGCGCGGGCAGGAGCGGGGTGACGGTCGTGGTGGTCGCCGGAGGCGACAATGTGACCGGCAGCAGAAGAGACGGGCTTGGCGGTGGTGAAGACATGATCGAACCGAAGCTAACTGATACCAAATTGTTATGGCGCTGCTAGAAGGAGGGCGCGAGAGGGCCGGCCGGGGGCCTTTCTGCCCACGGCCGGGCAAGAGGGAAGGGATTTCCTTCTTAATTCTTGCCTGATTAGATTGATACATCTCCTCTCTTTATATAGAGAGGTTTACTTGACTCCCAAGCAAGGCTTACTTGACCCCTAAGCAAGCGACCCTTATCTCTAATTAACCCTAAGAGTAACGGACCCATTAGGCCCATTACGTATTCTAACAAATTCATTGATTTTTGACTCCAAGGCCGAAAGCTCATTTTGAAGTGGTTTTTTCTTCCTGCACCAAGTTTTGAGAGATCCTACAAGATAGGAAGATTTTGCTGCAAAAGAAATATGAGAAGCATTGTTCCAAATATTCTTAGTGAAGGAGTGGAAGTCTTGTTCCATAAGCCACCAGTTTTCAAATTTGAAAGTTTGTTTAGGTCTCACAAAATTACCATCAGTAGAGATTAAAATAGGGGCATGATCACTGAGAATGATAGGCAGATTTAAAACCTTAGTGTTGGGATAAAAAGAGCACCACTGAGAGTTAACCAGACATCGATCAAGACGTCTGTGAATGGGTTTAGAAGTGTTATGCCTACCACGCCAAGTGTATGCCGGACCGCTATAACCAATATCAAACAGACCACAATTTTTGACAAGAGAACGAAAAGCATGAGTAGTTAATATTGCCATTACACCCATCAATATCATACAAGATGCCGTTCAAGTCTCCCATACAAACCATGGGTTTACCTAGGTTATCATAGACAAAAGCAGCAACTTGGTCCCAGATGACCGAAGTCTGCTTGTGGTACGGGTCACCATATATACACATCAAACAAAAATTGACCCCAGAGGCTACATGGATAACATTAGCTAATATATAGTGGAAAGTGGCAACATGAACAGTGACTTTGAGCTCATCATTCCACATAAGCCAAAGACCACTTGCAGTACGTCTAGAAGGAACAACAAAAGCATTAGACACGTCAAACCTATTAACAAGATCAATGGAACGGACTTTGGAAGATTTAATTTCAGAAACAAATGTTACCTGAGCTCGAGTAGACCGCATCAAGTTAGCAAGGTATAACATTCTTTCACTGCCAAGGCCCCTGTCCATACCTCGGCAGTTCCAAGCTATTGCCTTCATGTCTCATGAGGCGCGTTAGGGCCATGCGCCGCTGCCCAAGAAACAGAGAAATCCATGCCATCCTCTCCTTGATTGCCAAATTCCATGTTGGTAACCCCATTGTTATCTGCTTGCTGACCAATGAGAAGATCCATCGGAACACCTTGGCGAGTGGAGCTAGTGTTATCTTGATTTTCCACGGGGGCCTGACCTGTGGTGCCGTATGGGCTATGACCATCATCCAAACCCATGTACTGGAAGCGATCATGTCTAGGAGGAGAGATAGAACCCTTGTAAGAGCTATCTGCATCTGCACTGAGAGAGTGGGAAGGCGTCCTAATTGGGTATGGATCATAGCTTGCTGCTGCCTCTCTACGTTGTTCCTCAGTAAGGCTGATTTGGTTAACAGCGGGATTGACATCCAAGTTTGCCACAAATTTGCTGCTGCTTCCGCACAGCATACTGCTACCAACCATCGGATTGGATACAACCTCCCGATGCCAAGTGTTATCACCATAGCAACGGCGAGGAAAGTGGTTGGCAGAGGCACGCATACCTCCAGATTTCCAGTTGGGGGAACATCCCATCTAGAAGCAGTAGATCGACGGCAGCTCCTGTCGACCGATGGATTTCTAGTAATATGAGGTTCTGGCAAGGAACGAGAGGGGGAATCGGCGGCAAGGCGGGCGCTTCCTGTTGGGTCTCCAGATCGGAGAGGGGGAGAGGACCCAGATCGAGTGGCGGAGGCATGAGCGAGAGGGGCGAGGCTAGAAGGAGGCGCTCCGAGCAGGCCCGGTCCAGCTAGGGGATCGAGCGACGACGAAACGGGGGCTCGAACTGCGCCCGCAACAATTCCGCCGACCGTCGGGCCTTCCTGAGCGGAAGGAGGTGCATCTGAAGGGCCAGTCAACTCCAGTCGCTTCGACGGCGGCAATGGGGGATTCAGAATGGCTGCAATAGGTCGTTTAGGAGAGAGCTTTGGTGGAGAAGGGAGTCTGCGCCAGGAGGAAGATGGAGAGGACAAAGGTCTAGGGTAAAGAGTAGTGATGCCTCTCTGTATTGGAAAAATGTTCTCCATAGTGGCAGTGAGAGTAGGCATAGCTGGGTTCTGAGAAGTGAGAGGAGCAGAGTGTGCAGGCAAACTGAGCAGATTTGGGGAAGAATTGGGGTTTGCTGGTTCAGGCTGACGAGAGGTGTGCAGGGTTGAAGACGGAGAGGCAGCCGTGGATTGAAGCATACAAATACCTTTCTGTCCTTGCAATATTTGAGTGGGTTGGTACTGCTGTTGGCCCAGCTGTGGCCCATGAATTTGTCTCGGAATGTCCATTTCACCTGCAGCTGAAAACTGAGGTTCCAAAACAGGATCAGTTGATGGGCCTGTCTGGTTTTTTTCGCCCGCCTGAACCGGTACCGACTTGGAGACAGTCGTCTGCAGAGGAGGGTCAGTACTTTCAATCAGCTTGTCTCCCACATAAATGCACCACCTTATCTCTGCATCCGTAACAACTGTGTTTGGTGGAGCATCCACCACTGTAGTCAATGGAGCACCGCTCGGAGCAGGAACAGTAGTGCAATGGGCATGAGAAAGATGAACAAGGTGTTGGCTCTGCCCCTGGATCCCTTCTGGAAGCGAACCTGAGTGATCTCCCCTGTGGATTTGCATTGTAACATTTTTCAATTGGTTTTTTGAGCTTGAAGAGGAATAGTGTTAGAAGGCAAGATAGTCTTGGCTCTATCTTGCCTTTGTTGCTGAGACTGTTTCTGTAACCTGATGAGTTGAGGATTTGAAAAAGTGGAGAAAACAGATTCTGAACTCTTAGGAGATTGTTCAGTATTAGCAGCTGGGATGAGCTCAATCTTATTCATCCACTATCCAAATCTAGCCGCAGGAATCTGTTGTAACTGAATGTTTAGCCTCTGTCTAGAAATCAGCAAATTATTCCTAGTGTCACAGTGTTGCACGCTATGAAACAGCTGACCACAGAAGGTGCAAATCCTACCAATCTTCTCATAGAACAAATAGACCCAGGATGCAAAATTCTCAGGAAAAGATATCTATATCTTATCTCTAACAGGATTGGCGACAGACATCTTAATAGTACCCCACATGTAATCAGGTTTTGCTGAAAGCATGGCTTGAACAAAAGGATGAAATTCTGAAAGTTGGCCCAAAGTGTTCAGAATCTTTAGTAGCAGTTCTTGAGAACGGAAACAAGCAGGGACACCATAAATACGAACAGTAATGAAAACGGTGTCAAACTTATAATCCTGAATATCCTTACTGTGATCTTGAGGATCCTTGAACTCAATCAAAAAATTATCAGATCCCATACTCCAGGGCTGCCTAGTGAACACGAACATAGCAGATTGCAAGGACTGAAAGTGTGCCACAAATATGTACCTTGAAAGTTGAGATATACCCTGATAATTCTCCCTCCATGCTCTGGCCATAGACTGCTGAACTACGCTGAGACAGAGAGAGAGCTCTTGGCTGTCCTCCAGTAACAGCCAGCTTCATCAAGATATTGTAAGCTGCATCACTATCTTTTTCTTTGGCCGGATCTGAATGATGTTGGTGAGCCTGGATATGTATAACTTGTGGATCTTGGATGGATAGGCCTTGCATATTGATCTCAATCGCAGGATCAGGATTGAAACCCTACGCAAAGACCAGAGGGTCTTTGTTAGGAAGCTGGATATGCGTGTCATGAGAATCCATTGGAAGCGCTCGAATGAAAAAGAAAGCAGAGGAAACAGGGGAGGAGAAGAAGAGAGAGGAGAATCACTTAGATCTGGGAAGGAAGGAGGGAGGTGGGGCGGAGAGAACGAGGAGGAGGAGGAGAGGGGGAGAGCGGCATGGCGCCAGTCCAGGAAGTCTCTCGATCTGCTTCCAGTCCGGCTCGGGGAAGGAGACGAGCAGGGGCGCGGTTCGTGGCCTAGTGCTGGTAATTAAACTTGGGCATGATAGCAACACAAGTGGTACGCCACCAACCATCCCGACTCTTAAATTTCCTGATCTCAAAGCCTCCCTAGCTCCCCCAGCGAACTCAGCAAACTCTCCCTTTTCTCCCCCAGCTCTCTCTCTTTTTCTTGAAAGGCTCCGGCTGATAAGTCGTAAGAGGGTCATCTCACCACCTTATATCGTTATGTCATGTGCTTGGTTCGATTGTTACTTTATATATAAAACGAGACAAAAGCTTGTCTCGAGAGATCAGCAGCGACGCCTATTCGTGGATTATGCGCGCGCACGCAGACGATACAACAGTTTTTTGTTGGAACTTGGCCTGGGGCGTCCACAGCACAATCCACGTGGCTCGCGTACGTCGAAAAAGAAGTAGTGCCGCTGGTGGATCTTCCTATCCTTCGTGTTCAGTTAACGGCGCCGATTTCGATCGGTTCACTGGGCCCGGCCGACCGGTGTCCCTGTCGCTCGAGGCTGGCCGGCCATATGGATTTCTGCCTAACCACACATACCACGAATGTATGGTTCCAGTGCGGTGACATAGGAGGCGTCATGCTCGATTGACCGATCAATCGGAACCTGCTTGCCACGCCAGGACGTTCGAACTGGGTGGGGTGGCCAGCTGTGATAGAGGACCAGTTTGCGCGCGCATAACTGATAACACCGTCTGTATAGGTCATCATGTTTACATATGCTCTCTATGTTGTTGTCTGTGGTGTTCGATCGATCTCGTCCGCACATATATCCTACACGTGAATCTCAACATGATGTGCCAGCTTAGTCTCTAAGAAGGATGAGCCTGGGGCGGAGACATGATTTGAACGCGGGGGGGGGGGGGGGGGGGGGGGGGGGGGCAAGAGGACAATGCGCATGAAATGCAACCCCAAAGTATATCAATACTTAAATAGTAATACATTTTGACGAAATGCGGCCTGAGCTACTTTCATTACAATATCAAACAAACAATGATAATATTTGTTTTGCAATTACATTGAAATGGCTACAATATTTTACTAGCCTAGATGTATATCTACCCACAACAGGCCCATCAAACCATCAAACGTCAACCTTTGTAGCGTTCTCGCTCCTAAAATGTATACATGTCGCATTGCATTCTCATCAGTAGAGTGGGTGATTAAAACAAATGGCTTCAATTGTTAGTTACTGATGGTCTCTTCTTCTTCATGGTTTATGCAATTCTAGACGTCTAATTAGTATAAAAATAGGCATATCCTTTGTAATTGATTCTAACTAGTAGTTTGTATAATCTGAAGGTAAAATTAATATGTCTATGTGGCATACCTTGGTTGAGATTAGAAAGACCCACAAGCCCTGCTGCGAGAGCTCGAGGCAGGAGATGTTTGCCAATTAGTAGATCAGCTAGCTTGTGGTAGACTCGTAACGGCGCGCGGAATCCACACCTTCGTCAGTCAGGCTGATGCTGATGCGGCATGTCTGCCACTCGATTAAGACCTAGGTCCGCGGCGGCGGTGAAAACGATCGAGGATGGTGTCGAGCAAACGCATGGCAAAAGCGATGTATATTGTGTTTCTATGCCCTCAGTTCGACCTGATTGTATGTGTATGTGACCTGTGGGCTAACAATTTTGGGTTTGGACTATCCAACACTGGGTACATAGAAGGTCAGGCCTACGTGCTTGGTAATGGTCAGACTCATATTTGCCTAAAAAGAAAAACTAATGTCCAGATACTAATTAGCGATAGGCGTCAAATTAGGCCCTCCTGTGAATCCAGCGTAGTCCCCGTCGAATATCGTTTGGGGGGGGGGGGGGGGGGGGGGGTCTGCCCCCTGCTCGCCCCCCTTGGCTATGTCACTCGAATGGGTGTATGTACGTATATATGAGTGCCTATGTTTGTACTGTATTTAAAAAAAGAGAAAGGTTGTTTATGTTATTTTTTGCTCCATCCTCAATTTCTTTTTCTCCACCTACACATGGTTGATGGTCATGGTATAACTGAGAATTTGTCTGTCCTTGTGCAAGACTATCTTTCACCCGCCAACCACCGTCACTTTGATGGTTTTTCTTTTTTTTAAAACTTTGGCTTTGACCGTAGATATGTACATCGGTCCCAACTGTCATAAATAAGATACTATTCTCTCTATCCAATAATATAAGAACGTTTGTTCAAGTTATGTAGGACGGAGGGAGTACGACGCACTTGCACCACGTACTACGTCATCTGCGATCCATCAAAGCTCGCAGACACTGTATATTAGCGCAAGTGAACAACAGGGGAATTCATACCCAATCATTTAATCAACTTGCGATTATCCACTACAAATTAAACGTTGTTTACAAAAGCTAACCTGCTCCTTAAAAAAAAGATAAGAATACCGAGTGGTGTTTCTTTTTGCCTCCATCCGGAGGATTTGTCTTGTCCGGTGCACAACCGATCGAGATCGAGCACGTGAGGATTGAGAAGGCGCCGGGAGGCTTGGTATCTGAACGTAGTAGTAGCGAGATCGATCCTGCGGTTAGTGGCAACTTTGTTCTGTACGTACATCGTCGTCCTGAATTATTCATTCCTGCATGATAACGAAAGCAACACCATCGATGTACTGCCAACAATTCGCTTACATGCATGCGTTGTGTTCATCAATCCTGGGCTCCTGGCTCCCACACGACCACATGGTAGCTAGTTGAATGGATCTGTTCAAATCACTGCAGCCATAAAACTTCCTTCGTTCCTAAATATAAGTCCTTTTAGATATTTCAATATGAACTACATACGGATGAATACAGACGTATTTTAAGTGTAGATTCACTCATTTTTCTCCGTATGTAGTCTATATTAGAATATCTAAAAAAACTTATATTTAGGAACAGAGGGAGTATAAGCGAAGCGAACTGTTTGAAAAGTCCGATGTGCACCCCTACTAAACAATACTCCCTCTTTGAAATCTTGATCACTTCCTCCATTTCACAAGGTAGTGTGTCTGCTCTTTTCGAGATCTAGGTTGACTCTAAATTTAGTCAACAAGACCGACTACGGCGGGAGCAAAAATTATACCACTGAATTTGTATTTTTTGATACGAATTCAACGATATAATTTTTGCTTCCGCTGCAGTCGATCTCGTTGGTTAATTTATGACCCCTTTCATATTTGAATGATCCAACTTATCTCAAATATCTCTACTAATTTATTTATTTTTATAATGGACATGCGTGGCAACACGTGCCTTTATGTTCTACTCCCTCCGTTCCGAAATAATTGTCGTTGGGAGTTCCTCTCCGGCCAGGTGAAAACGCACAAAAGTACATAAATAACCGTAGTTTGAAAACATATCGGCTTCCTCCACTATCCTCCATCTACGAGGCAGCACTCCTCCAGGCCCCTCCGTCGGGCTCCTCCAGGCCAGCGCCCCTCCGTCAGGCTCCTCCAGGCCAGCGCTCCTCTTTGCCCCTAAGCAGGGCTCCTCCAGGCCAGCGCTCCTCTTTGCCCCTAAGCCGGGCTCCTCCAGGCCAGCGCTCCTCCAACTTATCTCAAATATCTCTACTAATTTATTTATTTTTATAATGGACATGCGTGGCAACACGTGCCTTTATGTTCTACTCCCTCCGTTCCGAAATAATTGTCGTTGGGAGTTCCTCTCCGGCCAGGTGAAAACGCACAAAAGTACATAAATAACCGTAGTTTGAAAACATATCGTCTTCCTCCACTATCCTCCATCTACGAGGCAGCACTCCTCCAGGCCCCTCCGTCGGGCTCCTCCAGGCCAGCGCCCCTCCGTCAGGCTCCTCCAGGCCAGCGCTCCTCTTTGCCCCTAAGCCGGGCTCCTCCAGGCCAGCGCTCCTCTTTGCCCCTCCGCCGGGCTCCTCGTTGCCCCTGCTTCTCCGCCAGGCTCCTCCAGGCCAGCGCTCACCTCCTGCCCCGCCTGACCCTGGCCAGCGTTCAACTCCTCCTCCGCCCCCCACCTCCTCCACGGCCACGGCCAGGCCACCAGCGCCTCCGTCCCAGCGAACTCCTCTGCTTCTGCTCATCTTTGTGGTAGGCACTCCTGCAAAATTGTTCATGTTAATTGATCATGTTACTTTTAGAAACGTTCAATCATGATATATCAAGATCATGATCTGCTAGTTTTGGAAACGTTCACTCAGTAAATTGGTCAATCAGGATATCAAAATATTTTGGTAATGGAATACTAGCAATATATCGATATCAAGATCATGATCTACTAGTTTTGGAAACGTTCACTCAGGAAATCAGTCAATCAGGATATCAATTTTTTTTGGTAATGGGGTAGTGTACACATGTACATTGTCGCTAGGTGTGGGTACAAAATTACGGTATCTTGAGCATCCCCACCAACAGAATTACAGTTGAGAAAATTCAGCCAGGGCGCAATTTCAAAACAGAAAGACCAGTCACAAAACAGAAAGTCTTGGTTTGAAAATGGTAGGTAGGTCATCTTACTAGCTTCTCTTTATTTCATTCATTTCCATCACCATCACCTTGGCTCGAGTTCTCTTTCTTTCACACTGCCAAAGGAATTCAGTTAGGAGTAACAGTAAGTGAATCAAATTTGCAGATGATGTACTGAAAAGGGTGTTGTTTCTTGACAAGAAAAAACAGAATTGATGTACAGAAAAGGGTGTTGTTTCTAAAACAATTGTCATATTATGAGTTCACCTAAGGAAATTAAACTGGTTTCTGAAAGTTCAAATAAGGTGCACAAAGCCTTAAGCTTCAAATAAGATGACCATGCCAGTAAAAGCAATATTGACATGAGGTAAACATTAGCACTAATTGAAATGAGTAAACGCTAGCAACATTAACAGAATTAAACACTAGCAGTATTAATAGGAGTAAACAGAAATATTAGTATAAGTGCCATACTACTGCAAGTGCTAAATCTGATTTGGTCTTTTTGCAAGCTTTTACTCCTACACTACTCCTAATTAAATGAAGAAGATCTTGAACTAATGTAAGAGAAGAGAAAAAAAGAGAGAAGCAAGAATTCAGTTAATTTTAATTAACCGAAAAAGGATGTAGTTAATTTGTACTCCTACACTAAATCTGGAATACTCCTACACTAAAGTACTCCTAATTAACTGAAGAAGATCTTGAGCCTTTTAAAGTATAGCAGCAACAGCAGTATACAGATAAGCAATCATTTTTATGCTTTGCTCATCATCTCCGGACAGAAAATTACTCATCGAACTAAATACTCAACTTGGTACAGGCAACTTAATTTACTTGAATTCAGGATACATGCAACTTAACAACACCCTCAACTTGGCAGAACTAATATAGCACCACATGCAACAATTGATTATGATTAAGTTGGGGTCTACTCTAGTTAAAGTTGGAGTACATGAGCATTTGACTGGAAGACAAGTGAAGCTACACCATTGTACTCCAGTTAAATCAGGATACAGTAAGCCTGAATTTTAGGATACAGTAAGCCTGAATTTCAAGATAAAACACCAACAGAGTTCAGTATAAATAATCATATGAGTCTTGCTTCAAAATGCGCAGACAAGATTCTATGTTCTCCACATCAAATAATCATAACTCTGAATCACAGTTAAATAATGTACTGATCTTTAGATAATGTACTCCTGTCAAGCAAAATATTTTACTGATCTTGGAGTACTGAACTGTTTCATATACTGATCTTGGAGTATTTTTTTTGTACATCTTAGCATGCTGTCCCTTTTCGATCAAATTATCTACATAAACATTGTACATCCAGTTTTCAGGTAAAAATGTTTAGAGATAATTAAGATACAAAAAACTAATTATGGTTGGTAATGCTTCATTAACCCAGGAAACAAATTCTTCCTTTGACAGTAAATAGAGAGCAATTGACCATAGCAATATTGTCACTCTTGCTTTGACAGTAAATAGACAACAATTGATAGTAAACAGACTGAATTTATATGTACTTCTTCTTCTTCTTCTTCTTCTTCTTCTTCTTCTTCTTCTTCTTCTTCTTCTTCTTCTTCTTCTTCTTCTTCTTCTTCTTCTTCTTCTTCTTCTTCTTCTTCTTCTTCTTCTTCTTCTTCTTCTTCTTCTTCTTCTTGTACTTCTACTTCTACTTCTATTTCATCTTACATAATCATATCTTCAGGAGAAAATGGATCTCCTAGATCTCAACTTCACTCCACCTGCAGAAGATGTGGATGAAATGGACGAAGATGCAGAAAATGAAATGGAAGGACATGTAGGAGAAGAAATGGAAGGAGATGCAGGAGAGCGAATGGAAGGAGATGAAATTGTTCAAAATCCAGTTATAGTTGATAATTCCATCATTCCATCACTTCATCACTTGATCATTTCATTTAATCATTTCTTTGTTGTATGTCTTGGTGCAGGTGTTGGGCAAGTTGCTAGGAAATATAAAACCCTCAATGACCAGCAAAAAATTGCTGCTTGTGTAGCAATGCATACACTATGTATGAGTAAAGGAGACACTTTTTTGGGAACTGCTAAGCAAGACATTGCAAATACCTTTGGAGTAGGTGTTTGGAATATACAAAGAATTTGGAGGAAAGCAATGAAGCAAATTAGAGAAGGACTAGAGGTGGATGTTTCTAATAAAAAAGGAAATTCTCGAAGAAAGCCTAAGGACATTAACCTAGAAAAAATCCTAACGATCCCATTAAACAAGAGGTCCACCATTAGGTTACTTGCTTGGCAACTGGGATGTAGCCCTACCACACAGAAAGTTCATGTTAAACTTGATAAGGAGGCATACAAACTATGTGAAGCCAGCTCTACGGGACCAGAATAAGAAGGATAGGATGAAATTTTGTTTGTCGATGCTTGATGAGGCAACAACTACAACACCAAGGTCTAAGTTCAATACTATGCATAATGTTGTCCATATTGACGAGAAGTGGTTTAACATGACCAAGAAGAATAAAACCTATTATTTGGTGGGTGGGGAGGAATAGCCTACGAGGCCTATACATGGCAACTGTATTGGCAAGGTGATGCTTTTGACGGCCGTTGCTAGGCCGAGGTGGCACAGTGAAGGAAACGTGACCTTCTCTGGGAAAATCGGTATCTGGCCATTCATGAAAGAAGTTCTTGCTCAAAGGAGAAGCGACAACAGGCCCAGAGGTACAATAGAGACAAAATCAATAAAGGACGACAGAAAAGTGATGAGGGTGTTCCTGATAGAGAAGGTCTTGCTAGCAATACAAGTTGTTTGTCCCGAAGGTGATGCTGGACAGACCATCTACATTCAACAGGATAATGCTAAGCCCCATATCTTGTGAGATGACCCAGAATTTCTAGAAGTTGTCGCAAAAACTAGACTTGACATCAAAATAATACAACAGCCTCCCAACAGTCCTGATTTGAATGTGCTTGACCTTGGGTTTTTCAATTCGCTGCAATCACTGACAGATTGTCTGAGTCCTAAAACAAACAAGACCTTATTAAGGGTGTTTTGGAGGAATTTGAAGGCTATGACATTTACAAGCTCAACATAAATTTCCTAACTCTGCAGACATGCATGATTGAGATCCTGAACCATGCAGGGGGCAATGGGTATAAAATACCCCATGTAAACAAGGAAAGGCTTGAGGGTCATGGGCAGCTACCTCCAAGATTAACATGCCCTCAAGAGGTTTACGCAAATGCCCTATACAACTTAGAGCTAATGGAGAGGGTTCAGTAATGGAATATGAGGCTCTGATGAGGTTGTGATGCTAGTGATGATGCTAGTGATGCTTGTGATGAGGCTATGATGCTAGTGATGATGCTTGTGATGCTTGTGATGAGGCTGTGATGCTAGTGATGATGCTTGTGATGCTTGCGATGAGGCTGTGATGTTAGAGATGATGCTTGTGATGCTTGCGATGAGGCTCTGATGTTAGTGATGATGCTTGTGATGCTTGTGATGAGGTTGTGATGCTTGTCATGTCTGTAATAATCCATATCTGAGTATGTTGGAGTATGTTGTTTGTGTGGAGTATGTTGGAGTATGTCTAACTCCACTTGTATGTGTAACTCCATTTGGAATTTTTACTCCACTTAATTTTGCACTTTTACTCCATGTATTTTTTACTCCATACTCCATTTGTACGATCATTCTCTGATAAGAGAGTAGTAGGAGAGGAGAGGAGTGAATTAGAGAAGAGTATGTGTCACAATCCATAATCCTTTAGTTTTCATTAATTAAATAAAATGACTTGTTGTTGTTGCTGCTGTTAAAGGAAAGGACTAGGAGAGGAATATGAGAGGAAAGGAGTGGAATAGAAGAGGAGAGGAGTGGAGTGGAATAAGAGAGGAGAGGAAAAAAATTAATTTAATTTTAACACAAGATAAGAGAAGAGAGGAGAGATAAGAAGAGATAAGAAGAGAGAAGATACTGAAAACAATATTGTTGTCACAGTGACTTACTTTTCAGTAACAGCAAGATCAATACACTTGCTACATTTGCTATTGATGCTACTCCATATATTTGCTACACTTGCTACACTTTCTCCATTTTGTGAGACTTGTATGTGTAATTTTTTTCTCCATTTTGTGAGGTTTGATCATTTTTACTCCATGTACTCCATTTAAATGAAAGAGAAGAGAAGAGAAGAGAAGAGATGAGAAAGAGAAGAAGAGACAAGAAGAGATAAGAAGAGAAACTTCTAATTTTACTCCTACTTCTAATTATACTCCATTTAAATACTGCAGGCTACTGCCAATGACCAAGTACTAACACCAAGTACTGTACGAGTACCATTGAACTACTCCAATAAGAACTACTGGATCATTGAACTACTCCACGGTGCAGTAATGTAAATTTAGTTAAGTGCTTTAAATTCAGTTAAATTTAATTAATCGAAAAGATTCACCTAGCAAGGTTTATTGATAGGAGTAAACACTAGCAATATTGACATGGAGTAGTCTATTTGACAGGAGTAAACAGTAACAGTAGCACAAGATTGTTGTAAGAACTTGTACAGTAAGAGCAGAAATGACAGTAAGATAATGTACTGAACTGTTTTAGTAGATAATGCAGCAGACAAGATTGATATTTTTTTTCTTATTTGGTTTAGAACTTGAGTGGATCGCGGGAGCTTACCCACCCATTGGTTCACAAGGAAGGACTCCTACACTCACACATGCAATAATCATCAAAAGAGAAACCCCAGGTTCAATTTCATGTTCAGATAAGCAACTAGTGTACCTGACGTTGTCTCTCCTGCAGCATTACCAGAGAAGAGGGAGTATATGAAAGCTAAAGAGACAAAATTTTACTGGAGATGCAGATGCATCAATCATCACTTTGTATGCTCACCACTCACTCCCACCACAACCCAATCTGAGACTTATCCATATTTCCCCAAAAAAATTGAGTTGTAAGCTACCACCATCAGCTTCCTAATTGATTAAAGAGCGGCATTTGTTAGTTATGAGAAACCTGAAAATCAAAATAAGAAACATCAGTCACAGTAAAGGGAATGAGAGACACGGTAAAACAGCAAAACGATTGTATTTGTAGCAGTTTCACTAAGAATAAGAAATATAAGAGCTTTTAGATCACTAAAAATATAAGAGCGCTTAGATCACTACTTTAGTGATCTAAACGCTTTTATATTTCTTTACGGAGGGAGTAGTTGATGCTTGCAAGGTGTCCTAAATTACCTGCTAGAATACCACTCTTTGCAGCCACACACAGATGTCTTCATCAATGAGTTATGAATTTCAGATGCTTCACACGACCAGATACCACACCACCTGAGCTTGAAAGAAACCTGACAGTATGGTGTGTTCATTTGCATATGGAATATAACACAACACAATTGGCATATCAATTGCACTGCAAGCACCAAAGGTTAGGTAGATATTGAGTCAGTGGTGTGATGATTATCCTAAAACTGAATGCAGTAACGACAAAATGCACAGAGAAGAAAATTCAAAATATGTCGCTTCTTCACCTTCAACTAGCTAGCTTACCCAAACTAAATTCAGAATCACTTCGAGCAGAGCCAAAAGCCAATATGCGTTCTTCAAATCACTCTACACACATGGGGAAAAAGGTGCAGAAACACTGAACCACAGAGCCAACAAACAAAAATAACAGGGCACACAGGAAAAACCAAATAATCCAGATGAGAACTGAACTCATTTTACAACTCCATAACCGTGCTTCATTTTACAACTAGACCACTGAAAAATCACAAAGCAATCAAGCAGCAAACAGAGGCATCAGATGATAACTGAACTTTCCATTTCCATTTCATTCCATCATTGGGACAGACAAGAGGACACATCATATCAACACGAACAAACAGAAGCACCGAGCATCATCTCTGAAATTTACAGAAATTTACTCAGTGATGTGCAGGCCAGCGGCGGGTGGGTTACCTGATGTGCAGGCCAGCAGCGGTCATGAGGTAGTCGGAGATTCCTTCTCCGGCTACGTCATCTCGGCATCCCACAAAACGTGGTCCTCGCGGGACTGCACGAACCCGTCGCCGGCGGTCCTGCTCATCGTGGTCGTGTGGCTGTGGCTACTCCTGTCGGCCAGCGGCGCGCTGGCAGACGGCGGCAACAGCACGGTGTGCCTATGCATGGGACCGCAGTGCATGCTGTCGTGCCCTGTCCCTGGGACGCCGACGCCGACAATGTCGCAGACGCAGTTCCCCTTCTGCCCGCATCGGCCACCGGCGGTCAGGCCCTTCCCCTCTGCAGCAAGCCGGAGATCCCCGCCACCCTGAGGAAGGTGGAGCATGATGTCTACTACACAACCTTCTTCTTGTAGACGTTGTTGGGCCTCCAAGTGCAGAGGTTTGTAGGACAGTAGCAAATTTCCCTCAAGTGGATGACCTAAGGTTTATAAATCCGTGGGAGGCGTAGGATGAAGATGATCTCTCTCAAACAACCCTACAACCAAATAACAAAGAGTCTCTTGTGTCCCCAACACACCCAATACAATGGTAAATTGTATAGGTGCACTAGTTCGGCGAAGAGATGGTGATACAAGTGCAATATGGATGATAGATAAAGGTATTTGTAATCTGAAGTTATAAAAACAGCAAGGTAACAAGTGATAAAAGTGAGCGTAAACGGTATTGCAATGGTAGGAAACAAGGCCTAGGGTTCATACTTTCACTAGTGCAAGTTCTCTCAGCAATAATAGCATAACTGGATCATATAACTATCCCTCAACATGCAACAAAGAGTCACTCCAAAACCACTAATAGCGGAGAACAAACGAACATATTATGGTAGGGTACGAAACCACCTCAAAGTTATCCTTTCTAAACGATCTATTCAAGAGTCCGTAGTAAAATAACACAAAGCTATTGTTTTCGTTCAATCTATCATAGAGTTCATATAGAATAACACCTTAAGACACAAATCAACCAAAACCCTAATGTCACCTAGATACTCCATTGTCACCTGAAGTATCCGTGGACATGATTATACGATATGCATCACACAATCTCAGATTCATCTATTCAACCAACACAAAGTACTTCAAAGAATGCCCCAAAGTCTCTACCAGAGAGTCAAGACGAAAACGTGTGCCAACCCCTATGCATAGGTTCATGGGCGGAACCCGCAAGTTGATCACCAAAACATACATCAAGTGGATCACGTGATATTCCATTGTCACCACAGATAAGCACGGCAAGACATACATCAAGTGTTCTTAAATCCTTAAAGACTCAATCCGATAAGATAACTTCAAAAGGAAAACTCAATCCATTACAAGAGAGTAGAGGTGGAGAAACATCATAAGATCTAACTATAATAGCAAAGCTCGCGATACATCAAGATCGTGCCATAGATAGAACACGAGAGAGAGAGAGAGAGAGAGAGAGAGAGAGAGAGATCAAAAACATAGCTATTGGTACATACCCTCAGCCCCGAGGGTGAACTACTCCCTCCTCGTCATGGAGAGCGCCGGGATGATGAAGATGGCCACCGGCGAGGGATCCCCCCTCCGACAGGGTGCCGGAACGGGCTTCCGAGAGGTTTTTGGTGGCTACAGAGGCTTGCGGCAGCGGAACTCCCGATCTATCTTGGTCTTTGATGTTTTTAGGGTATATGGGAATATACAGGCGAACGAAGTCGGTCGGGGGAGCCACGAGGGGCCCACGAGAGTGGAGGGCGCGCCCATGGGGGTGGATGTGCCCCCCTATCTCGTGGCCTCCTCGAAGCTTCCCTGGCTTGTACTCCAAGTTCTCTGGATTGCTTCTGTTCCAAAAATAACGCTCCCGAAGGTTTCATTCTGTTTGGACTCCATTTTATATTCTTTTCTTCGAAACACTGAAATAGGCAAGAAAACAGCAATATGGGCTGGGCCTCTGGTTAATAGGTTAGTCCCAAAAATAATATAAAAGTGTATAATAAAGCCCGTAAACATCCAAATAGGTAATATAATAGCATGGAACAATAAAAAATTATAGATACGTTGGAGACGTATCAGAGCAGTCGCGCTTTAGATCCAGCCGCCGTCTTGACGAGCTCCCCCTCTCGCACCATGATCTCCACCTTGGCCTCCTCCTCCCGCTGCTCCAGCAAGGATCGAGTATCGCCGCCCACGGATCGAGCACCACCGCCCCCGAATCGAGCACTCCAGCTGGTAAAAACTTCACCTTTGACCGATGAGATGGAGGCAGGTTGCTAGGGTTATGGGTGGTGAGGTGCAAGACTGTAGTGAGGAAGACACCGATGAGAGGGAGAGGGTGGCGACTGGCCGGCGAGCGACTGACCGACGAGCGACTGGCCGACGAGAGGCTGAGCGGTCGGGGTCGGAGAGAGCAAGCTGTCGAGGAGAGAGTGAGAGCTGCGAGCGGTCGGGGAGAGAGCGAGCGGGAGGGGAAAACGGGAAAGCGAAGAAAAATCGCAACGTGATGCTCGGTACACTAGTTTTCCCCAACGACAATTATTTTGGAAGAAAGGGAGTAGTAAAGAGATAAGAGAAAGAGCCCTGCCAATGGATCGGTTTTCAGGTATGGTTGTAGAGGTGGTCTTTTAGTTTCTAAAATCTAAAAAGTGCATAGGCACTGTTTGGGCGAACCGAGTGGTTGGCCCCTGGCCCCTCGATTCCGCGCGAACATAGTCAAGGTGCCATCTGGGCTGAATCATATGGACTGGTCTTGGACTGTTGCTCTTTAAAATAGTGTGCCAGGGAATATAATTAGAAGAAAACGTAGTACGTGATGTCCATTCTTTCTCTCCGCATGTGACTGATTTAACTACCTTTCACAGAAATTAAAAAAGTCATATCTTTCAAACCATGCATTGGAATTCAGATCCGTTTTCACCTTTGGACTCCTTACGTCGAGATCTTTAAAACTAGATCACGCATGAGTATGTTTTGATGAAATTTTTTTGATGCCAACTTTGGAGTTATATGGTGCAACTTTAGTACTGTGTTGTGCAACATTAGTACTACATGGTGCAACTTTTTTCAAAACAAATTTTTAGAGCTGCATAATCCAACTTCCTATGAGGTTGCAACGTAGCAACTATGACAACCTGATTTGCAACTAGTCTACTGCTGTGGCCAACTACCTAGTCGTAGATATGCAACCATCCTCCCTACTTGTAATGTAGTCTAGTTGCACACACATTGTTGTTTAGTTGGCAGAAGACTAGTTGCACACACATATGCTCAGTTGGCTTTTAATGTAGTCTAGTTGCATACACATTGATGTTTAGTTGGCTTGTAATGTAGTTTAATGGCACACACATTAATGTTTAGTTGGCAGAAGACTAGTTGCACACACATATACTTAGTTGGCTTTTAATGTAGTCTAGTTGCATACACATTGATGTTTAGTTGGCTTATAATGTAGTTTAGTTACACACACATTGATGTTTAGTTGGCAGAAGGGTGAAGTCTGAGAAAAACCTTGAACTGATACAGCCCGTCGAAATTGAACCTCAACCTCCAAATCCCTAAAATTGGCACCCCGTAATTACTAATCCCGGTCAATCCTAACCCTATGCCTGTGAATTCATGTTTAACGTATCGGGACAAGGAGGATCCCAGCCGGGATGACTCTCTACTCTCCCTGACTTCACGGTCCCACACGTCATATTCATCTTCCTCCTGTACTTCCAATCTCTGTCTCTCCTGTGTAGCCCGCTTCTCACTTCTTCAATTTCGGAGGCACCATGGCAGCGAGCACACCACCTGCGTCGGCGCCGGGAACGCCCGCCCGCCATGCCCATGGCAGACGGCACCAACTCTTCGCTAAGGATGCTCTCCAGCCATTCGTTGCCTGCCTCCCGTGCCCCTCATCGCCGACGCTATCGGCCGTCGACGGCTGCAGCTTGCTGTCAGCAGCCATGCGTGCGTGTGTGGTCTGTGATCTCCTCCTGCCTGCCTCTGTTTCCTGTGGCCGAGGACGAAGATGCAAAGAGGATCTCTGTTCGGCACTGTCATGTGTGTGGGTGCTATAAAGCTGCGACGGCGGCCAGCAAAAAATAGGATTTGAGTTGTGGCCCCTAAGTGTCTTTTTATTTGTTATGCTCCATGTGCGCTCACACGTCCGGGTTGTCTCATTCCCTGCCGAAGTGCGCCCCGAGATCATCGTCACCATGGTAGGAACTAGAGCTTGATGGAGAGCGGCAACAGATCGACAGCTCGGGGTTCTGCTATCAAACACTCATTGGGATGGTACTAGTACGTCCTTTTGCGACTTCTTCTTGTGCCATACTGCCATTCACCAGGAAAGATGGTGAGCTGAGCTTGGCGGAAGTGGTTCGAGCTACACGGCGAGGATCGACACGCCGGTGCGCTCCCCTCGGGAGCCGACATCATCGCCGTCATAGGGCCAACGTCACCTCTGCCGACACTATCGTCCAAGACAGAGATGCGCACACGATCTCCAGCCGACCCAACACCACCGGTCGTTGCCGCAGAGCTCCGTATCGATGCAAGTTAGAGTTGTAGATCTTTGCTCGTCGCTGCCGAGATCGCCCCACTGCCATCTCGCCGGAGGGAAGGAATGGTCCTGTTGCACCGCTCAGGAAGCAGCGCTGCCGTCGGCCTCCTATGGACTCTCCACCAACACGCGCCCAAACAGGGGAAGCACACGCACAGAGAACCAGGATGAAGATGAATATGATATGTGGGGCAGGGATGTCAGCGAGGGTAGTCTGTGATCCCGGACGGGATGGATAGTTTCCCTGCGTGCCAAACAGGTCTAGGGTCGAGATTGACCGGGATTAATGAGGACAGGGTATAGACTCAGGGATTTGAAGGTGGAGGTTCGTTTCCGACAAGTTCTACAACCTGAAGGTTCAAAATAGACTTCACTCTTGGCAGAAAGACTAGTTGCACAAACATATGCTCAGTTGGCTTGTAATGTAGTCTAGTTGCAGAGACATTGATATTTAGTTGGCAGGACACTAGTTGCACACACACATATGCGCAATCGACGCGGTAATGTAGTCTAGTTGCACACATATTGATATTTAGTTGGCAGGACTAGTTACACACATATATGCTCAGTTGGCGCGGCAATATGGTCTAATTGCACACACATTGATATTTAATTGGCAGGAAGACTAGTTTGTCGAAATATCCCCATGCAAGATCTACTTTTAAAGAGCACGTCGCGAGAGTTTCAACGGTGAAATCGGATCTGAATTTCGACATGCGGTTTAGAAGATACGTTTTTTATAATTTTAAAAATCAAAAATTACTGCACAAGGGACGAACATGAGGAACATTAATGCGGTGCCATGCAGACATCCATCACATAAAAAAAACCACAAATGATTAATTAGCGGTGTTTTTTAGCTACAGGGATGATTACGTGCACTATGCGGCAAAAAAGCAGCAGCCGCCCAGGATCACAGAGGCGGTGGGATGTAACTGTGGATTTATATTCCCGTTGTACTGCTCGATATAGGCTGATTTCGTAATAAGTCTAGTTCGGGTTGGACAATACCTGCGAAAGTTCTATGTAAATCCTTCTTGCTAATTATCTCTGCCCCCCCTTATTTTAGGGGGGTGGGCCCCATCACCATCTTAAGTCCAATAGCAATCCTTCACATATGCCTGCCCGTTAGGCGTTAGCTTACGTAGAATATCTATTCGTAAGTCTAGCATTGCTCGTACCTGTCACTAGGTTGGACTAGATTGGTTAAGCGACCAGGCTAGCGCGAGCACTATGTTTCCCTTAGTGGAAGTCTTAGTACGACTCACGCGCATCAGTTCCCTGCGTGGGCTGGCCTATCTCCGCCGGTTTTTTCTTTTCTGTTCAATATTTATTTGTACGTTTCTATTTTTCTTTCTGCTTTCGTTTTTCTTTTCATTTCATGTTTAATTATTTATGGTTTTTATTACCTTTTATTTTTACTCGGTGAATGAATTTTAAGATTTGAAACTTTTATGAATCATGGGCATTTTTAATCTGTATATTTTCCACACGATGATCAATTTATAAAATCCTAAAACATTTTCCAAAATGAAATATTCAAAAAAATTGAAAATTTTAAATCTGAAACATTTTACAATTTTTAAATCTGAACCTGTTTCGAAATCATGATTTTTTTAAAAAAACTAAAAGTTATTTAGTCATGGAACTTTCAAATCTGAAACTTAGAAAAAATAATGAACACATTTAAAATCTTTTAAGTTTTTATAAAAATCATGAACATTGCTTACAAAATAAAAATAAAATAAACACCTTACCTAACGTCAAAACGATTCTACCGTGTCAGCTGGGCCAAAAAATGAAGAGCAAACAAGCTTTTACCATGTATTGGGCTGGCCCATGCGGAATCCTACTGTGTGACTCGGTGAGCGAGCGGTCTCCCTCGTGCTCGCTTCAATACATAGGGCGACCCCCAGGTAGGGCTTGCCCTAATCCTCAAAAAAAAAAAAGGTAGGCGCTCACAGCAACGATGATCCGTGCGGCGGCGGTCATGAGTGAAGGCTCCGAAGGGGAGGAGGTCTTCATCGACGACGATGACATCATCAATGAGATACCCCTGGACGAGGAAGGTCAATACTACTACCTATACAAGTAGCATGTCATACACAGAAACAGCTTGTAGTCTCTCCTTACTTCTGCTTGCTCCGTGCTTAATTTTTCCTTGCTCAGATCTCCCCGACCAAGACGATGATGACGAGCAGGACCAAGACATGATGGGTATGTGCCTTTTCTGTTACTACCTTCGAACCATAAAAAGTGTCGGAGAAAACAACTACAGTAGTTCACGTGCAATTTAGACAGTATAATGTGCTAGTAATTCAAGTGCCTTTTAATTTATGTTGTTTCAGATGAGGTTGAGGATCATTCAGCATATGCATTTCATGGGCATACAGGCAAGATCTCGCTGAACCAACTAGCTCACAATGTCTTGTGACTATGATTTATTGTTTGCACTTATACGTTTGATACACCAAGCAATTTGTCGTCTCTTGTATCGTCCGCTTCCAGAACACCTTTGCATTGAAAATCACATATATTAATAGCTGCTCTTGTTATTTTGGGTACAGATGAGGTATTTGCTGCTGCGTGCAGTCCTGTAGATGCATCACTTGTTGTTTCTGGAGGTAAAGATGACAGAGGGTTTCTTTGGAGGATTGGATCTGCAGAGGATGTTCAAGAGCTGCCTGGTATGCTGACTCATTTTCTTAGTCTAATTGGGACATTCCTTAGTCGATTTCTTGTATGTAAATGTTTCTCGGGACTTTCCCTATGCTTATCACTTTTACTATTAGTTCTTAAATGTGCTGTTTCTATTTCTGTTAGCTGTAACTCCAAACATATTATATATTGCAGCAAGTCTTCTTCTTTGTTTTTTTAGGAAAATCTTTATATTTATGTTCCTGTTGCATCGGCTTTTGTACCTTAATTTGCGGATGCATCGCTAGAATTGTCTATGAAGCTTATATAATATCTGGTGCCGATACAGGACATAACGATACTGTCAGCACTGTGGCTTTCAGTTCAGATGGGAAATTAGTGGCTTGTGGAAGTATGGATGGACAGATAAATGTATGGAATACAGCTACACGAACACTTCAGGGAACCCTTGAGGGCTCTGAATCAGGCTTTGAGGTGAGATGACGCTGATCACTTTAATCCGTTTAGCTGAACATACCCCCTAACTGTTTCAATTGCAAAATCCGTGTTTCCTGCTGTTAAACTGTATATATGATTAATTATATGCCTCTGGTTTTGTAGTGGCTTAAATGGGATCTGCGAAGTCACGTTATAATTGCTGGATCAGAGGACTTCAACATATGGATGTGGAATGCGGACACCAATGCCTTTGTGAATACATTTGCTGGCCACAGTAACACAGTGACATGTGGCGATTTTACACCTGATGGTACTGAGTAATTTTCTCTAATGCTATTTAATTTGATATATGTTAACGTTATGAAGCTACCTCTTAGTACGGTATAAATATATCACCCCAGTCTGGACATGTGGCGATTTTGGAACGTAACGCGTGAAAATTTTCACCTTATGTGACAATCTGTTTTTAGCTATCAACATATTTGTTCAGATTTCAGAGGAACTTATGGATCATGGTGTATTTATATTTCTGCTACTAACTTGTGTTCTAAGTTAATCTCAGTGAAACTAGAAGTTGATCTTAAATGTAAATAACAGAATGACTTCTATGATGGTTTAACATCCTAGATCCATTTTCACCAGCTTACTTGATGTTCAGATCCCCAATGTAGCATACCCATTTTTAGCTAATTCACATGTTTCCTTTTGAAGGTACGCTTATTTGTAGCGGATCAGATGATGCAACACTAAGGATATGGGACCTTGAAAGCGCACACTGCAGACATGTTGTTGGAGGTAAATTATTGTCTATTTTGCAATTACCATATATTCATATTGTTGTTTTTCTGTGTCCTCTGTTAACCTGAATGGTATTTTCTGACCGTTTTACCGCCATCCAGGTCATGGTTATCATACTCAAGGACTGACATGTTTAGCTATAACATGGGACTCCCAATCAGTTGTTAGTGGCTCTCAGGATAGTTCTGTGCACATCGTGAGCATAAAATCAGGCCAGGTGGGTGTATGTAGTGATTTCTGCAGATTTTTTGCTTTTGAGATACTGTAGGATTTGTTATCTTAGGATAGTCGCATACTCAGCTGGTAGTTTTTAAACTTTTAGAAGCATGTGCCATTGTTTTGCATCTAACCAACTCTGAAGGTAAGATCTGATTTGTGTGTAACAAGTTTTGTTGGTTGTTTTTGCAGGTTGTCGGTTCATTAGTTGGCCACACTAATTCCGTCGAGTGCATTGGCATCTCACCGAGGTACTTCTTTTTCGTAATACGTTCTTGGAATGTTGGAGTCTGTATGATAGATCTGTTGCACAATAATACATATGGCCTTCCTATTGACCTAGCTTCACCCCTGTTCTCCGCAGGTACAACTGGGTGGCCACAGGGAGCATTGATGATACTCTCATCATCTGGGACCTCACTCACCAAGCAATTCGATCCATTTGCGAGCATGATGTGGGTGTAGAGATCAGCTGACCTTTATTATGGTTCTCTTGTATTTTTATCTATGTCGCTGTGAGTGAACTTATTGCTGTTGGTGGTGTTTGACAAGCTGCAGGACGGCGTGACTTGCCTGGCGTGGATAGGTTCGTCGAGGTATGTAGCGTCAGGATGCGTCGACGGCACGGTGCGTATCTGGGACAGCCTCTCCGGGGAGCTGGCTCGCAGACTGAGCGGGCACCGTGATGCCGTGCAGTCGCTGGCCGTCTCCGCTGATTGCAACTCCATTGTCTCGGTCTCCTCGGATAACTCTGCCCGCGTCTTTGACATATCCATGTTCAAGTGAAAATATCAAGATTGGTTTCATTGGCTTGCGTGGTCAGGAAATGTACTTGTGGTCATCATGGGGATCTCCGAATTTGGCACTAATCTTTGGGACGTACTCCTTCCATCCCGTAATATAAAAGCATTTTTTACACTACAGTCAGTTGTGCAAGCTGAACAAGGACGGAAGATAAGGGACTTTTTTCTTTGAAATGTAAGTTAAGGGACTTAATGTTATGTTTGGAATGGCTTGGTATTTCGCTTCATTCCGCGTATCTCTGCTGGAAGCAAGATAAGTTTACTACTGTTGAACACGGAACAGAACTGCCCTTTCTGGCTGTGGATTACATGGCTGCTGGATATGCTTGAAAAACATAAAGCATAAAGCGCTCTAGTTGCTCGCACACTTTTTTTTTTTGAAAATTTTGCTCGCACACTTTGTGCTGGATCATGTTCTTGAATGTATTCTCGATTGCGGTAGCATCATCCGAATGTTTATTAGCTACCGTGGGTAATCCAAAACTTATCTATATCAGAAACCTCTTGTAGACCGGAAATGCTCTTTAAAACATATTTTGAATTGGCAAGAAAATATCTCAAGCAGGGGCGGAGCCAGCGCCCAGCCACCCCGGGCACTTGCCCGGGCTCGTTGGCTGTGAGACATTGTACATGCATGATAAACAATAGGCAGAGTTTACTGCTACTCGTGGTTTACCTGGGCACCAGTGCATGCAAGATTGATTCAAAAAGGGTCCACGTATGCACGTATGTGATAAACAATGGGTTAGCTTATTTTTAGGGGTAACAATGGGCTAGTTAAATTTTCGGAAAAACTAACGCCAACACGTGTTGGCGTTTGCAGATCGTCCACACGCCTCCATCACCACTCATTTTGCCACATATGAATAGATGGCATCAGCAGAAATCTTTTTGATTTTCGGCTCGTATCTCTCAAATCTGATCTTGTGCATACCAAAAATATTACTTAGATTTAATTCTGTTAGCCATAAGATATCTGATGCATAAGAGAAAAAGTCGCCAAACGCGACAAAATTTATTTATTTGTTAAACATGATAATTTGATTTCTTGAAGTAAAATGTGAGGCGACTTGCTTCGAAAAGCATGATAATATACATAGAGAATTTGCAGCTAAGATCTCTTCTGGTGAAATTATTACTATTTTATTTTATTGACAATCATAGTGGCAAATTTAAGTTAACACAAACTTAATGATGTTTTTATAATAATGAAGCGGAATATTATGTAAGTTATTTTTTCACACTTGTACTTTTTAAAAAAAAACTTGGCTATATCAAGCATAATGTTCAACAGTCATGGGGTGCTAAGTTTGCTTCTTCGAGAATAATTACTTGAGAGGAACACAAGCAATCACAACCCTTGTCTGCACTTTAGCTGTCCGTTTGTACGTATTGTGAGAGAGATTGGCGACAAGTGGAGGCAGGCCTTGGTGCAGAGGAAGTGCTGGGTAGAGCAAATCCATTTTCAGCAACGGCTTACATCCTCGACAACTCGTCATCTCATCCTCTTTATGATGATCAGATAAGACTACTAACTGATTTGGAAATTGGTAGATTTAGGGCTTAAATTTTGAGGTCAGCCGATGGAAAATTGACCTCCGGTGATGATCACGGCCTCAAAAGTCTAGTCTTTGGTTTATGGATTTGTTTCAGATAGTTACATGTTAACTTCAATTTTGAAATTACTGAATTTCATAGATGGTAAAATTTGGTTAGTAGAGCAAGCACTCACACTTACCACAAGAATTTTCCCTCGTGATTTTCTTTAGCATATTATTGGTATGTTTTATCTGACCGTCTCTATTCTCTAAAGTTCTTTACTTTGAACACGCTCACAAGTCACAACACGTACTTTATTTGCACTACAAATCCTTCTTTTTTATCTCGTAGCGTTTTCTAGGACGTTTGGAAGCTAATTTGGATGACTATAATTTTGAATTTTCTAGCAACATGATGGCCAAAGCAATATTCAAATCCAAGCTCTACATCTGGCTCACACCCGGAAACCGATAGTAAAAGGGTGGATGGGACCCCGAGACCTATGGGATTTGGTCCTATGCATGGCCTCATTCTAAGACTTTTGTTGTCTAAGTCTCAACTTTATTCTGTTCGATGAAACTGAACATTAATATGTTATATAATAGTTTACTTAAAAATTACATTTGCACGACTACTAGGCTTATGTTTTGACTTCATATTTCACTTGCGGAGCTATGTTGAGGCCGAGGGGGCCTATGCCCCCCCCTCACCCTCCTTGGACCAAACTCAGATGTTTGGAGCTATTTTATACGTAGGCTCAAATTTGCCCAGGCTTCACAAAATTTCTAGCTTCGCCACTGATCTCAAGGAAGACTTTTTAGCACCACATTTTTGTCCTTTTTACAGTAGTCAAGACAAAAGTTGGATTTACATGCAACGACTTTGTGCGCACATAGCATGTCGAGGTGAACACAAGAAATCTTTTCACATGATTTTTTAACATTTTAAAATGCATTTAAAATATATTTCAAATAAAGGGAGCATATGCTCCTGAGAGCAAAAACACCGCCCCCCTTATTTCAACATTAATATGGGAACTTGGTTTTTGTGCTTCTAGCTCTCTCTAGAAAGGATCCACGTTCGTGTGTGTTGTTGAATGGGCACATGGATAACATATACTCCCTCCGTTTCTAAATATTTGTCTTTTTGTGATTTTAAATGGACTACCACATACATATGTATATAGACATATTTTAGAGTGTAGATTTACTCATTTTGCTTTGTATGTAGTCACTTGTTAAAATCTCTAGGAACGGAGGAAGTAGTTATAGGATTAACGTCAAAATTATTGGGAAATTTCTCTTCCCTACTTGAATCCCTCACGTTGTTACATGTATATATATAGGGGCCACATGGTTAGTAGGGCACTTAGTGGTAGTAAGGCACTTAGGTTGCATTTAGTATTGAGTTAGATTAATTATGATAACCCCGTTTAATATATCTGAATCTTCTTGTTTCAGCGTTTATTTGAGTTGCTTATTTCTACTTTTTGGGTGAATTTTCATGTCAGATTATAAAATAAACATAGCAGGACATAATTTGACTAGTAGTCCCTCCGTCCGGAAATACTTGTCGAAGGAATGGACATGTCTAGACGTATTTTAGTGTCAGATACATCCATTTTTAGTCATTTTTATGAAAAGTATTTTCGGACGGAGGGAGTTTAAACTAAGCCTCAGGAGGAGTATTTTCTGTCATGGCTTACCACATAACCTGTTAAGGTTTTGAGGTGTAAAATTCCCAAAAAAATCATGAAAAAATATACTGGAACAACACACCCATAATATAAGATGATCTAGCTGGCCCATTGAAAAATATGTTTGTATATGCCCTCGACGAGAAAAACAAATAGTTGAGTATACAATTATGTCGTGATGAGTTGAAATGATTTTACTTTTTGGCCGAGGGAACGTAAAGGCATATTTTGGCCGATGTTGCAGTATGGCGCCGCTCTGACGAGCCGCATAGTGCCTAGTCCGGCTATTTAATCCGACCGCTGGCACCGAGTTAATTGCAGGGAAGTACCACATTTGGGGCAGCTGTAACGGATTAGTACCACTATTCAGATTTTTTGCAAGTCAGTACCATGTCTGGAGCAGTATGTTACAAAATAGTCTAATCTGCATATAAACATGTATTGACAGTGTATCTGACCGGCGGGGTCCGCATGTCAGGTGAAACGTGGCATTTTTTTTCAGAATGCCCCCTTGCATTATACGTAATCACGAAGATGTCCTTTGCAGAAACATAAAAAGGTGCCGCGCGCGGGATTCTAACCGGTGACCACCCGCTTCACCCGGCACGTTCGTTGCCACTACACCACACGGGGGATAAGTCAGATAGGATACTAGGTCTTCATATTCTTTCGCCTTTAAACAAATAGAACAACCAAAAAATAGGGCGGTTGCCAGAATTTGAACTTGCGCCTGAACCGAACCGCGTGCGCGCGCTAACCACGACAACACACAGGTCCTCACGATAACCTTGTGGCATAGCACTCTTGTTAAACGAGCTGCAGGACAATTTGCACAGCGGGTGCAGGCGCCTACAGCCACCAGCGACAACACACAGTTTTTTTTAGACAAATGCGAATACTAATTTATTAAATAGGTGCAGGCGCCTACAGCCACCAGCTCGAAATTGTTGTACAATTTGGATAACATATCTTCAAATTATTACACTACTAACATGGGGCAGGGCCCATTTGCAATGCAAATATTTTTAAAAAAAATCCGAAGAACTGAAAAGGGATAAAAGAAATCCGAAACAAAAAAACACATACAAAAAATTGAATGTATATATTTTAAAAAATGTTCAATGTATATAACAAAACTGTTCGTCTTATATTAAACAATATATTTCATTGTGTATTTATAGAATAATGTTCACTGTGTTTTTACAAAAAAATATTGCATACTAAGCCTATGTAAAAAAGAAATGTATAATAATGGAAACCCGAAGAATAACGTAGATCTGAAAAAACATAAAAGAAACCCAAAAAAACACATACGAAGAAATGGAATTTATATATTTTACAAGAAGTTTATCGTATATTTAAAAAGTGTTCAATGTATATAACAAAATTGTAAACTCGGGAGCACAACCATGCACTATTGTTGTGCATCCTGATTATAATTTTCAAATACACAATTAAACGCATTATATGCCCAACTCACAGTTGTTGTGTATATTTATTGTATTTTTTAAAATGCACAGTTACTCAAAAAGTTTACAACATGTATTTATAATTATTGTGTAATCATAATAAATTTTATAATGCATGACGAACATTTTAAAAAATACATTTACAATTTTGAAATACGTGCAACATTTTCCAAAAATGTTCTGAACATTTTTTTCATATGCGCAAGCACTTTATTACCTTTCATGGTAATTGTAAAGTTTTCTTACATCTATTTTGTCAAATTACTCGCTGGTAAACCCGCCTGGCCCCCAATCTTTTTATTAGTATATATATCAAATTCTTTCTTCCATCCCACTGACGAGCGGGACCCATATGGGACACATGTAAGCGGAACGTTTATACTCACAGTATAAAAGATGTAATTGCCTGAACTATCTGAAGTGGCGTTGTGGCGTAGTGGCGCGGCAGTTAGTGCTATGCACGGCAGGGCGAGGGTTTGAATACCAGTCAGATACAGAGTCAATACACTATTATACGCGATTTAGACCAACATATAACAGACTGCCTTAAACATGATACTGACATGTAAAAAAACTGAATAGTAGTACTGATTCGTCACACCTGCCCCAAATGTGGTATCTCAATGCAATTAACTCCCTCGTGGAAGATCATTTTCTATCCTCAATCCTTTTACGCTTCGGAGTCCATCTAGCTAGCTGGCATCTTTTACGTTGTCGAAAACACTGGACCATCTTCTTCCACAACGAGGACCATTTGATCTCTCAATCATGTTCCACTTGGAAGGCAAGGCTAGCTAGCTCCGGCGTTTTCCGTTCGGATGAACGATGTCGACCGTGCGGGCAGCACATACAGAAGAATATTAGTATGTGCTTGGCCAAATCCTGTCCAGTTGTCCTCGAGCTTGGAGCGGCATACACCATTGAGGCGGGGTTTGCGAAGCACGCAGTGGCGAAGCTAGAAATTTTGTGAAGCCTGGGCAAACTTGAGCCTAAGTATAAAATAGCTCCAAACATCTGAGTTTGGTCCAAGGAGAGTGAGGGGGCATAGGCCCCCTCGGCCTCAACATAGCTCTGCCAGCAAAATATGAAGTCAAAACATAAGCCTAGTAGTCGTGCAAATGTAATTTTTAAGTAAACTATTATATAACATATTAATGTTCAGTTTCATCGAACAGAATAAAGTTGAGACTTAGAGACAACATAAGTCTTAGAATGAGGCCATGCATAGGACCAAATCCCATAGGTCTCGGGGTCCCATCCACCCTTCTACTATCGGTTTCCGGGTGTGAGCCAGATGTAGAGCTTGGATTTGAATATTGCTTTGGCCATCATGTTGCTAGAAAATTCAAAATTATAGTCATCCAAATTAGCTTCCAAACGTCCTAGAAAACGCTACAAGATAAAAAAGAAGGATTTGTAGTGCAAATAAAGTACGTGTTGTGACTTGTGAGCGTGTTCAAAGTAAAGAACTTTAGAGAATAGAGACGGTCAGATAAAACATACCAATAATATGCTAAAAAGAATCACGAGGGAAAATTCTTGTGGTAAGTGTGAGTGCTTGCTCTACTAACCAAATTTTACCATCTATGAAATTCAGTAATTTCAGAACTGAAGTTAACATGTAACTATCTGAAACAAATCCATAAACCAAAGATTAGACTTTTGAGGCCGTGATCATCACCGGAGGTCAATTTTCCATCGGCTGACCTCAAAATTTAAGCCCTAACCTACCAATTTCCAAATCAGTTAGTAGTCTTATCTGATCATCATAAAGAGGATGAGATGACGAGTTGTCGAGGATGTAAGCTGTTGCTGAAAATGGATTTGCTCTACCCAGCACTTCCTCTGCACCAAGGCCTGCCTCCGCTTGTCGCCAATCTGTCTCACAATACGTACAAACGGATAGCTAAAGTGCAGACAAGGGTTGTGATTGCTCGTGTTCCTCTCAAGTAATTATTCTAGAAGAAGCAAACTTAGCACCCTATGACTGTTGAACATTATGCTTGATATAGCCAAGTTTTAAAAAAAAGTACAAGTGTGAAAAAATAACTTACACAATATTCCGCTTCATTATTATAAAAACATCATTAAATTTGTGTTAACTTAAATTTGCCTCTATGATTGTCAATAAAATAAAATAGTAATAATTTCACCAGAAGAGATCTTAGCTGCAAATTCTCTATGTATATTATCATGCTTTTCGAAGCAAGTCGCCTCACATTTTACTTCAAGAAATCAAATTATCATGTTTAACAAATAAATAAATTTTGTCGCGTTTGGCGACTTTTTCTCTTATGCATCAGATATCTTATGGCTAACAGAATTAAATCTAAGTAATATTTTTGGTATGCACAAGATCAGATTTGAGAGATACGAGCCGAAAACCAAAAAGATTTCTGTTGATGCCATCTATTCATACGTGGCAAAATGAATGGTGATGGAGGCGTGTGGATGATCTGCAAACGCCAACACGTGTGGGCGTTAGTTTTTTCGAAAATTTAACTAGCCCATTGTTACCCCTAAAAATAAGCTAACCTATTGTTTATCACATACGTGCATACGTGGACCTTTTTTGAATCAATCGTGCATGCACTGGTGCCCAGGTAAACCACGACTAGCAGTAAAATCTGCCTATTGTTTATCATGCATGTACAATGTCTCACAGCCAACGAGCCCGGGCAAGTGCCCGGGGTGGCTGGGCGCTGGCTCCGCCCCTGGAAGCACGAGCTACAACAGTGAGCCTGGCGGCGGGTGCGTGCCGGCGATGAAGAAGCGGCCGGAGGTGGCGTCCTGGCTGGCGTAGTAGATGGTGCTGGGGCTCACATGGCTGTGCGTGCCCTCGTACGTGGTCACCACGTACGCCGGGTCGTCCCGGTCCCGTTCCACCCGCTTCTTCACGTTGCACCCTTCCGTCGAGCACCGGTAGTAGTTCCTTGGGTTTGGGCTGTTCTTGACGGACTTCTTGCCGTACTTGCGCCACTTGTAGCCGTCGTCGAGGATCTCGACCTCCGACCTCGTCCGGAACGCGATGCGCTCCGTCCGCGGGCGCTCCGCCGCCGCCGCCGACTCGGCGCTCCTCGCAGTCACCGCGGTCGCCGAACTTGCAGCAGCCGCGTCAACGGCCGGCACGGAGACGACGGGCGGGAGCGCTGCAGAGAACGCGCCCTCGTCGAAGAGGTACTCGGAGATGTCGAACTGTGCCGCGGGGTCGGCGGCGATCACCGGTGCAGCGGGCGGTGTGGCGCCGAGCGCGGCCGAGAAGCTGGACGCTGGGCTGGAGGCGTTCGAGCTGGCTTCCCCGTTAGAGAAGTAGGCGGACATGAAAGAGAAGTAGCAGCCGTCCCCCGCCGCCTGCGCCTGCTGCTGGTAGAGCAGTGGTGCCGCTCCGACTGCCGCCATGACCGAGTTTGGCACCGGCGAGAGCGCTTCGTATTTATAAGGCCCCCTAATAAATCGCCGCTGCTCAGCTGCTGCATGGACTGGGTTGGGGAGTGGATTTGGCGGGTAGATTTGTAGTGGTAGGAGGAGGCGCTGGGCCGCTGGCCGTGAGCTCTTGAGGATTTTGGTCGGCTTCCCGGTGAGCTTCCTGCTGAGAAGGTTCGGCGATGGTGGGTGGGTTGCCCGCCCGCCGCCCGAAGACAGGCTCCTCGTGCCACTTATCACTTATGGCAGGGTGGGGTGGGAGAATTGTCTCCGGAACAAAGACATGAAGAAATTCTTCCTTGGCCATGTAGGAGTGTGTGTGGTCCATCCGATTCGACTCAATTCAAACAATCAAGCCGCATTCTTTCGTTTGCGTTGTGCTCAAAACATTTTTCGGGACCAGCTTTACTTGATGTGGAAAGCCAGCACAATCCAAATCCGTCCATAAACGCACTACATCCCTTCTAAATTAATTAAAGTTTTAGCCTTATTCTAATTCATATTTTTTTAAGTTCATAGAAACAGAGATCAACATGCAGAACTTTAGAGTCTTTATAAAATAATTTTTCGTATTGTGAATACATGATGTAGAATTTATCATATTTTCCATAAATTTGGTCAAATTTAAATGTTTTTGGAGCTAAGACAAACATAGAACTTCTTGAGCCTAAAAAAAAGACAAACATAGAACTTCTATTAGTTTGGGATGGAGGGAGTATTTGCTATACCAAGCCATATTCATTGAATTCTTATAATTGATCGTACAACTTTCATTTTTTTGCTACACTGTGGTTGACTGAAATTTCGCAATTTTGTAGTTTCCCTTGGTTGTTTGATTCTTCCCGGCAACAACGATGAGCTTAGACCAAGTCGAAGTTGGCGATGACACAAAGCTTGTGCAAGGTAAGGCTTCTGTTTTGGGGTGGGTGGGTGGGTGGGGGGGGGGGGGTTGAGTTTGGACCAAGCTAGATGGAGCGACAACGTTGAGAAGGGATGAAGAGGGATTTGAGGTACAAGTTAAGGACTGACGACCACGTCACTGCACTAACGATGGGGCATAGGAATCAACAATCAAAGGTGGGTCATGAAAGGATCGAGAAGAGGTGTCTACAGGGGGGGGGGGGGTGATTAGACCCTCAACAAGTAAAGATAGCAGTTTTTAGATTTTCCAAGTTAAGGTTGCAAATTAGCACAATTTCAAGCATTCACAATACAATTCAAGCAAGTATGCAAAGAATATATGATCAGAGGAAAGTAAAGCATGCAACTTGCAAGAAAGTAAAGGGATGTGATTGGAGTGTGCAAACACAATTGGAGACACGGAGATTTTTGGCGTGGTTCCGATAGGTGGTGCTATCGTACATCCACGTTGGTGGAGACTTCAACCCACGAAGGGTAACGGCTGCGCGAGTCCATCGAGGGCTCCACCCACGAAGGATCCACGAAGAAGCAACCTTGTCAATCTCACCATGGACATCGCCCACGAAGGACTTACCTCACTAGGGTAGATCTTCACGAAGTAGGCGATCTCCTTGCCCTTACAAACTCCTTGGTTCAACTTCACAATCTTGACGGAGGCTCCCAGGTAACACCTAACCAATCTAGGAGACACCACTCTCCAAAAGGTAATAGATGGTGTGTTGATGATGAACTCCTTTCTCTTGTTCTTCGAATGATAGTCTCCCCAACACTCAACTCTCTCTCACACACAGATTTGGTTATGGTGGAAAGATGATTTGAGTATAAAGCAACTTGGGGAAGGCTAGAGATCAAGATTCTTGTGGTTGGATTGGAATGTCCTGGTCTCAACACATGAGTAGGTGGTCCTCTCTCAGAAAATGAGTAGTGGAAGTGTAGGCACGTACTGATGGCTCTCTCGCATATGGAGAAGGGGGTGGAGGGGTATATATAGCCCCCCACACAAAATCTAACCGCTACACACAAATTCTCAAACTCGGTGGGACCGAATGGTTAAACTTGGTCAGACCGACTTGGTTAAAAATGTGAACGCTCGGCATTTCGGTGAGACCGACAACATCAACTCAGTGAGACCGGTGCGCTAGGGTTAGGGCAAAACCTCATCTCGGTGAGACCATTCACATGAACTTGACGAGACCGATTTCAATAATAAGCGAACACAGACTTGGCCAGGCAAACTCGGTGGGACCTATCACTCATCTCGGTTAGAACAAAATGTTACAAAAAGGAAACAGAGAGTTTGTAATGCCATCTTGGTGAGACAGAGATCCCATTGGTGAGACCGAACTGATTAGGGTTTGTGGCAGTGGCTATGTCACTGAACTCGGTGGCGCCGGATAGATCAAATCAGTGGGGCCGAGTTTGACTTTAGGTTTATGACATATGGAAATGAGAAGAGTGGTTGAGGGCTTTGGAGAATATCACTAAGCACTTTAAGCAAGCAAGCCATTAAGCAACACCTCATCCCCTTTTAATAGTATTGGCTTTCCTATGGACTCAATGTGATCTTGGATCACTAAAATGAAAATGTAGAGTCTTGAGCTTTTGCCCTGGGGTGCCCCCTGCCCCCGTATATAAAGGAGGGAGGGGGGAGGCCGGCCGGCCCTTGTGAGTGCGCCAAGGAGGAGGAGTCCTCCTCCTAGTAGGAGTAGGACTCCCCCTTTCCTACTCCTACTAGGAGGGGGAAGGAAGGGGAAGAGGGGGGAAGGAAAGAGGGGGGCGCCCCCCTCCTAGTCCAATTCGGACCAGAGGGAGAGGGGGCGCGCGGCCCACCCTGGCCGCCCCTCTCTCTTTCCACCAAGGCCCATGTGGCCCATTATCTCTCCCCGGGGGGTTCCGGTAACCCTCCGGCACTCCGGTTTTCTCCGACAACGTTCGGAACACTTCCGGTGTCCGAACATAGTCGTCCAATATATCAATCTTTATGTCTCGACCATTTCGAGACTCCTCGTCATGTCCGTGATCACATCCGGGACTCCGAACAAACTTCGGTACATCAAAACTTATAAACTCATAATAAAACTGTCATCGTAACGCTAAGCGTGCGGACCCTACGGGTTCGAGAACTATGTAGACATGACCTAGAACTATTCTCGGTCAATAACCAATAGCGGAACCTGGATGCCCATATATGCGGAACTACGGACCACGCAAGATCATGGTGATGACATAGCAACGAGAGGGGAGAGTGTAGCCCACGTACCCTCATAGACCGTAAGCGGAAGCGTTATGACAACGCGGTTGATGTAGTCATACGTCTTCACGATCCGACCGATCCAAGCACCGAACGTACGGCACCTCCGAGTTCAGCACACGTTCAGCTCGATGACGATCCCCGGGCTCCGATCCAGCAAATATTCGGGGAAGAGTTCCGTCAGCACGACGGCGTGGTGACGATGATGATGTTCTACCGGCGCAGGGCTTCGCCTAAACTCCGCGATGATATGACCGAGGTGGAATATGGTGGAGGGGGGCACCGCACACGGCTAAGGAACGATCCGTAGATCAACTTGTGTCTTTGGGGTGCCCCTGCCCCCGTATATAAAGGAGGAAGGGGGGAGGCCGGCCGACCCTTGTTGGGCGCGCCAGGAGGAGGAGTCCTCCTCCTAGTAGGAGTAGGACTCCTCCTTTCTTACTCCTACTAGGAGGGAAAGGAAGGGGGAGAGGAGGGGAAGGAAAGAGGGGGGCGCCGCTCCCCCCCCTAGTCCAATTCGGACCAGAGGGAGAGGGGGCGCGCGACCCTTCCTGGCCGCCCCTCTCTCTTCCCACCAAGGCCCATGTGGCCCATTAACTCTCCGGGGGGGGGGGGGTTCCGGTAACCCTCCGGCACTCCGGTTTTCTCCAAAATCACCCAGAACACTTCCGGTGTCCGAATATAGTCGTCCAATATATCAATCTTTATGTCTCGACCATTTCGAGACTCCTTGTCATGTCTGTGATCACATCCGGGACTCCAAACAAACTTCGGTACATCAAAACTTGTAAACTCATAATAAAACTGTCATCGTAACGTTAAGCGTGCGGACCCTACGGGTTCGAGAACTATGTAGACATGACCTAGAACTATTCTCGGTCAATAACCAATAGCGAAACCTGGATGCCCATATTGGTTCCTACATATTCTACGAAGATCTTTATCGGTCAAACCGCATAACAACATACGTTGTTCCCTTTGTCATCGGTATGTTACTTGCCCGAGATTTGATCGTCGGTATCCAATACCTAGTTCAATCTCGTTACCGGCAAGTCTCTTTACTCGTTCTATAACACATCATCTTATAACTAACTCATTAGTTACAATGCTTGCAAGGCTTAGGTGATGAGTATTACCGAGAGGGCCCAGAGATACCTCTCCGACAATCGGAGTGACAAAACCTAATCTCGAATTATGCCAACCAACATGCACCTTCGGAAACACCTGTAGATCACCTTTATAATCACCCAGTTACGTTGTGACGTTTGGTAGCACACAAAGTGTTCTTCCTGTAAACGTGAGTTGCACAATCTCATAGTTGCAGGAACTTTGTATAAGTCATGAAGAAAGCAATAGCAACATACTAAACGATCAAGTGCTAGGCTAACGGAATGGGTCATGTCAATCACATCATTCTCCTAATGATGTGATCCCATTAATCAAATGACAACACATGTCTATGGTTAGGAAACATAACCATCTTTGATTAATGAGCTAGTCAAGTAGAGGCATACTAGTGACTATATGTTTGTCTATGTATGCACACATGTATCATGTTTCCGGTTAATACAATTCTAGCATGAATAATAAACATTTATCATGAAATAAGGAAATAAATAATAACTTTATTATTGCCTCTAGGGCATATTTCCTTCAGTCTCCCACTTGCACTAGAGTCAATAATCTAGTTCACATCGCTATGTGATTTAACACCAATATTCACATCTGCATGTGATTAATACCCATAGTTCACATCATCATGTGATCAACACCCAAAGGGTTTAACTAGAGTCAATAATCTAATTCACATCGCTATGTGATTAACACCCAAAGAGTACTAAGGTATGATCATGTTTTGCTCGTGAGAGAAGCTTAGTCAACGGGTCTGTCATATTCAGAGCCGTATGTATTTCGCAAATATTCTATGTCCACAATGCTCTGCACGGAGCTACTCTAGCTAATTGCTCCCACTTTCAATATGTATCCAGATTGAGACTTAGAGTCATCTGGATTGGTGTAAAAGCTTGCATCATTGTAACTTTTACGACGGGCTCTTTTATCACCTCCATAATCGAGAAACATCTCCTTAGTCCTCACTAAGGATATTCTTGACCCATGTCCAGTGATCTACTTATTAGATCAAAATTGTATTCCTTTGCCAAACACAGAGCAAGGTATACAATAGGTCTGGTTCACAGCATAGCATACTTTATAGAACCTATGACTGAGGCATAGGGAATGACTTTTCATTCTCTTTCTATTTTCTGCAATGGTCGGGTCTTGAGTCTTACTCAACTTCACACCTTGTAACACAGGCAAGAACTCCTTCTTTGACTGTTCCATTTTGAACTATTTCAAAAATTTATCAAGGTATGTACTCATTGAAAAATCTTATCAAGCGTCTTGATCTATCTATATAGATCTTGATGCTCAATGTGTAAGCAGCTTCACCGAGGTCTTGCTTTGAAAAACTCTTATTCAAGTATCCTTTCATGCTATCCAGAATTTCCATATCATTTCCAATTAACAATATGTCATCCACATATAATATTAGAAATGCTACAGAGCTCCCACTCACTTTCTTGTAAATACATGCTTCTTCAAAAGTCTGTATAAAACCATATGCTTTGATCAACTCATCAAAGCGTATATTCCAACTCCGAGATGCTTGCACCAGTCCATTGATGGATTGCTGGAGCTTGCACACTTTGTTAGCATCTTTAGGATTGACAAAAACTTTCTGGTTGCATCATATACAACTCTTCTTTAATAAATCCATTAAGGAATGCAGTTTTGACATCCATTTGCCAGATTTCATAAAATGTGGCAATTGCTAACATGATTCAGACAGACTTAAGCTTCGATACGAGTGAGAAAATCTCATCGTATTCAACACCTTGAACTTGTTGAAAACATTTCGCAACAAGTCGAGCTTAGTAGATAGTAACACTACTATCAATGTCCGTCTTCCTCTTGAAGATCCATTTATTTAACATGGCTTGCTGATCATCGAGCAAGTCAATCAAAGTCCATACTTTGTTCTCATACATGGATCATATCTCAGATTTTATGGCCTCAAGCCATTTCGTGGAATCTGGGCTCATCATCGCTTCCTCATAGTTCGTAGGTTCATCATGGTCTAGTAACATGACTTCCAGAACAGGATTACCATACCACTCTGGTGCGGATCTTACTCTGGAAGACCTACGAGGTTCTGTAGTAACTTCATATGAAGTTTCATGATCATCATCATTAACTTCTTCACTAATTGGTGTAGTAGTCACAGGAACAGATTTCTGTGATGAACTACTTTCCAATAAGGGAGCAGGTACAGTTACCTCATCAAGTTCTACTTTCCTCCCACTCACTTCTTTCGAGAGAAACTCCTTCTCTAGAAAGGATCCATTCTTAGCAATGAATAACTTGCCTTTCGATCTGTGATAGAAGGTGTACCCAATAGTTAACTTTGGGTATTCTATGAAGACGCACTTCTCCGATTTAGGTTTGAGCTTATCAGGTTGAAACTTTTTTCATATAAGCATCGCAACTCCAAACTTTAAGAAACGACAGCTTAGGTTTACTGCTAAACCATAGTTCATACGATGTCGTCTCAACGGATTTAGATGGTGCCCTTTTAAACGTGAATGCAGCTGTCTCTAATGCACAACCCCAAAACGATAGTGGTAAAACCGATAAGAGACATCATAGATCGCACCATATCCAATAAAGTGCGGTTACGACGTTCGGACACACCATAACGTTGTGGTGTTCCAGGTGGCGTGAGCTGTGAAACTATTCCACATTGTTTTAACTTAAGACCAAACTCGTAACTCAAATATTCGTCTCCGCGATCAGATCGTAGAAACTTTATTTTCTTGTTACGATGATTTTTCCACTTCACCCTGAAATTCTTTGAACCTTTCAATTATTTCAGACTTATGTTTCATCAAGTAGATATACCCATATCTGCTCAAATCATTTTGTGAAGGTCAGAAAATAACGATACTTGCCACGAGCATCAACACTCATTGGATCGCATACATCGGTATGTATTATTTCCAATAAGTCAGTAGCTTGTTCCATTGTTCCGGAGAACGGAGTTTTTAGTCATCTTGCCCAAAAGGCACGGTTCGCAAGCATCAAATGATTCATAACCAAGTGATTCCGAAAATCCATCTTTATGGAGTTTCTTCATGCGCTTTACACCGATATGACCCAAACGGCAGTGCCACAAATAAGTTGCACTATCATTATCAACTTTGCATCTTTTGGCATCAATATTATGAATATGTGTATCACTACGACCGAGATCCAACAAACTATTTTCATTGGGTGTATGACCATCAAAGGTTTTATTCATTTAAACAGAACAACAATTATTCTCTAATTTTAGATGAATAACCGTATTGCAATAAACATGATCAAATCATATTCATGCTCAACGCAAACACCAAATAACATTTATTTAGGTTCAACACTAATCTCGAAAGTATAGAGAGTGTGCGATGATGATCATATCAATCTTGGAACTACTTCCAACATACATTGTCACTTCACCCTCAACTAGTTTCTGTTTATTCTGTAACTCCTGTTTCGAGTTACTAATATTAGAAACCGAACAAGTATCAAATACTCAGGGGTTACTATAAACACTAGTAATGTACACATCAATAACATGTATATCACATATACCTTTGTTCACTTTGCCATCCTTCTTATCCGCCAAATACTTGGGGCAGTTCCGCTTCTAGTGACCAGTCTGCTTGCAGTAGAAGCACTCAGTTCCAGGCTTAGGTCCAGACTTGGGTTTCTTCTCTTGAGCAGCAACTTGCTTGCTGTTCTTCTTGAAGTTCCCCTTATTCTTCCCATTGCCCTTTTTCTTGAAACTAGTGGTCTTATTGACCATCAACACTTGATGCTCCTTCTTGATTTCTACCTCCGCAGCTTTTAGCATTGCGAAGAGCTCGGGAATAGTCTTGTTCATCCCTTGCATATTATAGTTCATCACAAAGCTCTTTTAGCTTGGTGGCAGTGATTGGAGAATTCTGTCAATGACGCTATCATCCGGAAGATTAACTCCCAGTTGAATCAAGTGATTATTATACCCAGACATTTTGAGTATATGCTCACTAACATAACTATTCTCCTCCATCTTGCAGCTGTAGAACTTATTGGAGACTTCATATCTCTCAATCCGGACATTTGCTTGAAATATTAACTTCAACTCCTGGAACATCTCATATGCTCCATGACGTTCAAAACGTCGTTGAAGACCCGGTTCTAAGCCGTAAAGCATGGGACACTGAACTATAGAGTAGTCATCAGTTTTGCTCTGCCAGACGTTCTTGATGTCGTTAGTTGCATCAGCAGCAGGCCTGGCACCTAGCGGTGCTTCCAGGACGTAAGTTTTCTGTGCAGCAATGAGGATAATCCTCAGGTTACGGACCCAGTCCGTGTAATTGCTACCATCATCTTTCAACACAATTTTCTCTAGGAACATATCAAAATAAACATATGAAAGCAACAACGCAAGCTATTGATCTACAACATAATTTGCAAAATACTACCAGGACTAAGTTCATGATAAATTTAAGTTCAATTAATCATATTACTTAAGAACTCCCACTTAGAAAGACATCCCTCTAATCCTCTAAGTGATCACGTGATCCAAATCAACTAAACCATAACCGATCATCACATGGAATGGAGTAGCTTTCAATGGTCAACATCATTATGTTGATCATATCTACTATATGATTCACGCTCGACCTTTCGGTCTCCGTGTTCCGAGGCCATATCTGCATATGCTAGGCTCGTCAAGTTTAACCTGAGTATTCCGCGTGTGCAAAACTGTCTTGCACCCGTTGTAGATGGACGTAGAGCTTATCACACTCGATCATCACGTGGTGTCTGGGCACGACGAACTTTGGCAATGGTGCATACTCAGGGAGAACACTTCTTGATAATTAGTGAGAGATCATCTTATAATGCTACCGTCAATCAAAGCAAGATAAGATGCATAAAGGATAAACATCACATGCAGTCAATATAAGTGATATGATATGCCCATCATCATCTTGTGCTTGTGATCTCCATCTCCGAAGCACCATCGTGATCACCATCGTCACCGGCGCGACACCTTGATCTCCATCATAGCATCGTTGTCGTTACGCCGTCTATTGCTTCTACGACTATCGCTACCGCTTAGTGATAAAGTAAAGCAATTACAGGGCGTTTGCATTTCATACAATAAAGCGACAACCATATGGCTCCTGCCAGTTGCCGATAACTTCGGTTACAAAACATGATCATCTCATACAATAAAATATAGCATCACGTCTTGACCATATCACATCACAACATACCCTGCAAAAACAAGTTAGACGTCCTCTACTTTGTTGTTGCAAATTTTACGTGGCTGCTACGGGCTTAGCAAGAACCGTTCTTACCTACGCATCAAAAACCACAACGATAGTTCGTCAAGTTGGTGCTGTTTTAACCTTCGCAAGGACCGGGCGTAGCCACACTCGATTCAGCTAAAGTGAGAGAGACAGCCACCCGCCAGCCACCTTTAAGCACGAGTGCTCGTAACGGTGAAACCAGTCTCGCGTAAGCGTACGCGTAATGTCGGTCCGGGCCGCTTCATCTCACAATACCGCCGAACCAAAGTATGACATGCTGGTAAGCAGTATGACTTGTATCGCCAACAACTCACTTGTGTTCTACTCGTGCATATAACATCAACGCATAAAACCAGGCTCGGATGCCACTGTTGGAGAACGTAGTAAACTCTTGTCTGGCTAGGTGGAATATGAAGCGGCCCAGACCGACATTACGCGTACGCTTACGCGAGACTGGTTTCACCGTTACGAGCACTCGTGCTTAAAGGTGACTGGCGGGTGTCTGTCTCTCTCACTTTAGCTGAATCGAGTGTGGCTACGCCCGGTCCTTGCAAAGGTTAAAACAACACTAACTTGACGAACTATCGTTGTGGTTTTTGATGCGTAGGTAAGAACGGTTCTTGCTAAGCCGTAGCAGCCACGTAAAATTTGCAACAACAAAGTAGAGGACGTCTAACTTGTTTTTGCAGGGCATGTTGTGATGGGATATGGTCAAGACGTGATGCTATATTTTATTGTATGAGATGATCATGTTTTGTAACCGAAGTTATCGGCAACTGGCAGGAGCCATATGGTTGTCGCTTTATTGTATGAAATGCAAACGCCTGTAATTGCTTTACTTTATCACTAAGCGGTAGCGATAGTCGTAGAAGCAATAGTTGGCGAGACGACAACGATGCTACGATGGAGATCAAGGTGTCATGCCGGTGATGATGGTGATCATGACGGTGCTTCGGAGATGGAGATCACAAGCACAAGATGATGATGGCCATATCATATCACTTATATTGATTGCATGTGATGTTTATCCTTTATGCATCTTATCTTGCTTTGATTGACGGTAGCATTTTAAGATGATCTCTCACTAAAATTATCAAGAAGTGTTCTCCCTGAGTATGCACCGTTGCCAAAGTTCGTCGTGCCCAGACACCACGTGATGATCGGGTGTGATAAGCTCTACGTCCATCTACAATGGGTGCAAGACAGTTTTGCACACGCAGAATACTCAGGTTAAACTTGACGAGCCTAGCATATGCAGATATGGCCTCGGAACACGGAGACCGAAAGGTCGAGCGTGAATCATATAGTAGATATGATCAACATAGTGATGTTCACCATTGAAAACTACTCCATATCACGTGATGATTGGTTACGGTTTAGTTGATTTGGATCACGTGATCACTTAGATGACTAGAGAGATGTATGTCTAAGTGGGAGTTCTTAAGTAATATGATTAATTGAACTTAAATTTATCATGAACTTAGTACCTGATAGTATTTTGCTTATCTATGTTTGTTGTAGATAGATGGCTCGTGGTGTTGTTTCGTTGAATTTTAATATGTTCCTAGAGAAAATTGTGTTGAAAGATGTTAGTAGCAATGATGCGGATTGGATCTGTGATCTGAGGTTTATCCTCATTGCTGCACAGAAGAATTATGTCCTTAATGCACCGCTAGGTGACAGACCTATTGCAGGAGCAGATGCAGACGTTATGAACGTTTGGCTAGCTCAATATGATGACTACTTGATAGTTTAGTGCACCATACTTAACGGCTTAGAATCGGGAATTCAAAGACGTTTTGAACGTCATGGACCATATGAGATGTTCCAGGAATTGAAGTTAATATTTCAAGCAAATACCCGAGTTAAGAGATATGAAGTCTCCAACAAGTTCTATAGCTAAAAGATGGAGGAGAATCGCTCAACTAGTAAGCACGTGCTCAGATTGTCTGGGTACTTCAATCACTTGAATCAAGTGGGAGTTAATCTTCCAGATAAAATAGTGATTGATAGAATTCTCTAGTCACCATCACTAAGTTACTAGAACTTCGTGATGAACTATAGTATGCAAGGGATGACGAAAACAATTCCCGAGCTCTTCGTGATGTTGAAATCGACGAAGGTAGAAATCAAGAAAGAGCATCAAGTGTTGATGATTGACAAGACCACTAGTTTCAAGAAAAGGGCAAAGGGAAAGAAAGGGAAACTTCAAGTAGAATGGCAAACAAGTTGTCACTCCCATGAAGAAGCCCAAAGCTGGACCTAAGCCTGAAACTGAGTGCTTCTACTACAAAGGAAATGGTCACTGGAAGTGGAACTACTCCAAATATTTGGTGGATAAGAAGGATGGCAAAGTGAACAAGGGTGTATTTGATATACAGGTTATTGATGTGTGCCTTACTAGTGTTTATAGTAGCCCCTGAGTATTTGGTACTTGTTCGGTTGCTAAGATTAGTAACTAGAACTATGAATTACAGAATAAACAGAGACTAGTTAAGGGTGAAGTGACGATGTGTGTTGGAAGTGGTTCCAAGATTGATATGATCATCATCGCACACTTCCTATACTTTCGGGATTAGTGTTAAACCTAAATAAATGTTATTTGGCGTTTGCGTTGAGCATGAATATGATTTGATCATGTTTATTGCAATACGGTTATTCATTTAAAGTCAGAGAATAATTGTTGTTCTGTTTACATGAATAAAACCTTCAATGGTCATACACCCAATGAAAAAGTTTGTTGGATCTCGATCGTAGTGATACACATATTCATAATGTTGAAGCCAAAAGATGCAAAGTTAATAATGATAGTGCAACTTATTTGTGGCACTGCCGTTTGGGTCATATCGATGTAAAGCGCATGAAGAAACTCCATAAAGATGGATTTTCGGAATCACTTGGTTATGAATCATTTGATGCTTGCGAACCGTGCCTATTGGGCAAGATGACTAAAACTCCGTTCTCCGGAACAATGGAACGAGCTACTGACTTATTGGAAATAATACATACCGATGTATGCGATACAATGAGTGTTGATGCTCGTGGCAAGTATCGTTATTTTCTGACCTTCACAGATGATTTGAGCAGATATGGGTATATCTACTTGATGAAACATAAGTTTGAAATAGTTGAAAGGTTCAAAGAATTTCAGAGTGAAGTGGAAAAATCATCGTAACAAGAAAGTAAAGTTTCTGCGATCTGATCACAGAGACGAATATTTGAGTTACGATTTTGGTCTTCAATTAAAACAATGTGGAATAGTTTCACAGCTCACGCCACCTAGAACACCACAACGTTATGGTGTGTCCGAACGTCGTAACCGCACTTTATTGGATATGGTGCGATCTATGATGTCTCTTATCAGTTTTACCACTATCATTTTGGGGTTGTGCATTAGAGACAGCTGCATTCACGTTAAAAGGGCACCATCTATATCCGTTGAGACAACACCGTATGAACTATGGTTTAGCAGTAAACCTAAGCTGTCGTTTCTTAAAGTTTGGAGTTGCGATGCTTATATGAAAAAGGTTTTCAACTTGATAAGCTCGAACCCAAATCGGAGAAGTGCGTCTTCATAGAATACCCAAAGGAAACTGTTGGGTACACCTTCTATCACAGATCGGAAGGCAAGTTATTCATTGCTAAGAATGGATCCTTTCTAGAGAAGAAGTTTCTCTCGAAAGAAGTGAGTGGGAGGAAAGTAGAACTTAATGAGGTAACGATACCTGCTCCCTTATTGGAAATTAGTTCATCACAGAAATCTGTTCCTGTGACTACTACACCAATTAGTGAGGAAGTTAATGATGATGATCATGAAACTTCAGATTAAGTTACTACAGAACCTCGTAGGTCTTACAGAGTAAGATCCGCACCAGAGTGGTACGGTAATCCTATTCTGGAAGTTTTGTTACTAGACCATGACGAACCTACGAACTATGAAGAAGCGATGGTGAGCCCAGATTCCGCAAAATGGCTTGAGGCCATGAGATCTGAGATAAGATCCATGTATGAAAACAAAGTATGGACTTTGATTGACTTGCCCAATGATCGGCGAGACATTGAGATTAAATGGATCTTCAAGAGGAAGACGGACACTGATAGTGTTACTATCTACAAAGCTAGAATTGTCGCAAAAGGTTTTCAACAAGTTCAAGATGTTGACTACGATGAGAGTTTTTCACTCGTATCTATGCTTAAGTCTGTCTAAATCATGTTAGCAATTGCCGCAATTTATGAAATCTGGCAAATGGATAAACAAAACTGCATTCCTTAATGGTTTTCTTAAAGAAGAGTTGTATATGATGCAACCAGAAGGTTTTGTCAATCCTAAAGGTGCTAACAAATTGTGCAAGCTCCAACGATCCATCTATGGACTGGTGCAAGCATCTCGGAGTTGGAATATATGCTTTGATGAGTTGATCAAAGCATATGGTTTTAT